>NC_044332.1:11239315-11547585 GCF_007399415.2 Gopherus evgoodei | reverse complement strand
GGAAAATCTATTATTCAAATAATGAATTATATTTACAGTATCTAGTTTTCCTTAGAGTGAAACTTGTATAAGTGATAACTCTCCCTGTTCTCTGGAGGTCTCTTTCATGAGCTGTATGTTCAGAGATACCACCTTCAGTTCCAGAAATTAAGGTGAGGAAGTTGCTTGCAGTTGTTTTGAGAACAGTGAAAAGTGAGTGTACTGACTCCCAAAAAGATGCTTACAAATGTACTCTGTTGTTTTGCAGATCATGTACCCTTTCCCCTGGCATATTCCCTAAGTACCCAGTGTTCTCCAGAAGACTTCATTACTGGAAATGGTAAAGCGTTATTCCGTCAGCATATTCGGGGCATTTCTGAATGTGCTTTCATTAAAGACAATACATGCGAGAATCACAAATCTGCATAGCAGGGCCCAGTGACTTTGTAGGTGGAAGAGGTGACTAACACTTGTCTGTGAAACTTTCATTCCTTATTACCCTATCACATGGGGATTGGCCCCTTTAGGGGGGGTGGTCCCCACCTCTGACTAATTAGCAGATTAGTTGACTGCAGGAGCAAGGGAAAGCAAACAAGCCTGTCTGGCTCTTATAGGAGTCCAAGGCTCAGAACAAGGGGGTGGGTGGGCTGAACGAGATGAGGGGACCATCTCTGGGAACTGTAGCCCATGTTGGGCTGAGGATCTACTTTATGCTGACATTTTTGACAACACTTCTGGTTAGTCAATATATTATGCCCTGAGGCAAGGGCCTGAAACCGACCCTGGGATGATATTGATGTTTCCTTGGCTAGTGGGAGCCCAGGAGCTTCCATGTGGTGGAGAATGCAGGCCAAGGATTGGGCCTTGGGTGTCTGGTGGGGCCCCCACTCCTAGTAAATGGAAAGGATGGAGAACATTCTCTGCCTGCTGATGCTGAACCGGAATAACAGCTCCCCTCCTGCACAGTCAACAAAGAAGCAGAAGTCTCAAACACCAGCAGCAGAAGTAGTTCCTGAGAGTAATTTTCACAACTGTATTTTGCCCCAAATTCTCCCAGCCAGATGTGTACATTACATCATCCAGGAAGAAGAGTGATTCCCAGAGCTGGGGAGGACTTGTAGGTGCTGGAAGATGGGCTGAGTCGCCTTTGAGCAGGCCCCCAAAGTGATTCTGTGCGAGATGGCCTCTCTCAGATCCAAATGGAGGCTTATGGAGCACTGACTGCTTTGCATTTTAGTGTGGTCCACACAGGGGCAGAGCTACGGTGGCCCAACTAAAATGCACAGTCAACACAGGCTCTCCATGGGCCTCTCCATGCATCTCAGAGGGGCTTTCCCAGCTGCCCCTGCACCATGTGTAAAATAACCAGCGTTTAACCCAAGATAAGGAAAATGTGTGCCTCTGGGAGGTAACATACATAATGGTTCTATGAAAAGGACTTTGCTTTGATTTTGATCTTGATATAATGAATTAACTGCAGCTCCTAGTTAATAAGAAGATTAGAAGAGAATTAGAACTCAAAACTGTCCTCAAAGATATTACAGCCCGATCAACTATAATACAACAGGGACTGTGAGTTCAGAGCCTTGCTGATGAGACGCTGAGTCCTAATCATGGAAATCAGCCATGGAAAGTCACTCATTTCAGCTGTTTCCTAGCAACACAGCCAACTATTAACAAATGCATGCACAGGAAGAGAAATTTGGACTTCTGCTTTTACTTTGTCTTGGCTTTACTTCCAGTGTGTTTGTAGTCAGACATGAAAGTTGACTTTGATTGTTTCCATCTTCTCTTTCTGACAAGGTGAACTCCAACTCACCGAACGTTCCCCAGCTAATCTTGGTTTTGCCTGCACATGTGAGAAGATGCATTGCTATGTATGCAAATAAGAAGATCAAGGTCAGTGAAATGTACACAGAGAAATCTCATCCATTTACAATAACTCCGCCTAGCACCTTGCATAGCTAATTATTTATGCATTCTTCCTCTTGGTTATCTGCACAACACTTTGTTCATTGTCCATCCTGCCTATCATTTTCCATCAACTTGCCCTTCTAGTTCTTGAGCAGACAGTCTCCTAATTTAGGGGCTGATCCAGCTCCCACTGAAGTCAGAGGTACAATTATTATTGCTTGGCTTTGACCACTAGGTCTGGCTGCCCATGACCTGGCTCTGACAGTGGACCAGGACCCCTTTGTACTAGAGGGGTACAGACACAGAACAATGCTCAGGTCATTTATTTCCTGCATTAAGAACATAAGAACAGCCAGACTGGGTCAGATCAAAGGTCCATCTAGCCCAGTATCCCATCTTCCGACTGTGGCCAATGCCAGGTGCATCAAAGGGAATGAACAGAACAGGTGATCATCAAGTGATTTCTCCCAGGTCACCCATTCCCATATCCCCACCCCCCAGTCATCTCTTTTCCAAGCTGAAAAGTCCCAGCCCTTTTAATTTCTCCTCAGATGGAAGTTGTTCCACACCCCTAATCATTTTTGTTGCCTTTTCTGTACATTTTCCAGTTCCAATGTATCTTTTTAGAGATGTGGTGACCAGATCTGCATGCAGTATTCAAGATGTGTGTCAAGGTATTTTCCCCCCAGTTTGAACTTTAGCGTTCAAAAGTGGGGACCTGCATGTACCCTTCTAAGCTTAATTCCTAGCTTAGACCTGATAGCGCCGCCGCCAGCCAAAATATAGTGTTTGGCACACTTTCTATTCTCCCAAAACCTTCCCTAGGGAACCCAAGACCCAAACCTCTTGGGTCTTAATACAAGGAGAAATAAACCATCCCCCATCCTTTCCCCCTCCCAGACTTTCCCCTCCCTGGGCTACCCTGAGAGACTATACTGATCCAAACTCCTTGGATCTTAAAACAGAGAGGAATTAACCTTCCCCCTCTCTTTCCCCCTACCAATTCCTGGTGAGTTCAGACCCAATCCCCTTGGGTCTTAAACAAGGGGGAAAAAATCAATCAGGTTCTTAAAAAAGAAAGCTTTTAATTAAAGAAAGAAAAAAGTAAAAATTATCTCTGTAAAATTAGGATGGAAAAATGTTTACAGGGTACTCAGCTCATATAGACTAGAGGGACTTCCTCCCCCTTAGCCTGAGATTAAAAGTTACAGCGAACAGAGGTAAAACTCCTTCTAGCAAAATACACATTCACAAGTTAAGAAAACAAACATAAGACTAATCCACCTTTTCTAGCTAGTACTTACTATTTTGAACATGAGAGACTGTTTCAGAAAGATTGGAGAAAGACCTGGTTGCACGTCTGGCCCCTCTTAGCCCCAAGAGCGAACAACAAACAAAACAAACAGCACAAACAAAGACTTCCCTCTACAGAGATTTGAAAGTATCTTGTCCCCCCATTGGTCCTCTGGTCAGGTGTCAGCCAGGTTCACTGAGCTTCTTAACCCTTTACAGGTAAAAGAGACATTAACCCTTAACTATCTGTTTATGACAATATGGGTGTACCATGGATTTATATAGAGGCATTATGATCAGGGCCAGCGCTACTGTTTTTGCCGCCCCAAGCAGCACGCCAAATTGCCACTGCGGGCAGCTGAAGACAGAAGCTGCCGCCCAATTGCCGCCGCTGCGGAAATGCGTGTGCCACCCTAGTGGCACAAGGACTGCCCCAGCTGTCCGCAGCGGCAATTTGGCGCGCTGCTTGGGGCAAGGGCGGGTGCAAGGAAGTTTTGTGCCCTAGGCGAAACTTCCACTTTGCGCCACCCCACCCCAAGGCCTGCGGCAGCTCTTTGACCCCCTGCCCTGAGGCGCCCCCCTAACCCCGCAACAGCTCTCCACCTCTGCCCTGAGGTGCCCCCAGCTGTTTGGCGCCGTAAGCCTGGGAGGGATAGAAGCAGAGCAGGGGGGCATGCTCAGGGGAGGAGGCGGAGCAGAGGTGAGCTGGGGCGAGGAGCAGTTCCCCTGCGTGCCATGCCCCCCCTTTCTTGCTGCAGGCAGCCCTCCCCGTGCCCCCCTGCCCCAGGTCCCTCTGGCTAAATGCCGATGACGACTGGGGTGGCCAAAGATCTAGCCACCATGGACGCCGCCGAAGGACCCGAAATACCGCCCCCCAAATGCTAGTGCCCTAGGCAACCGCCTAGGTTGCCTAATCGTTTGCACCGGCCCTGCTTGGGGCCACAGAAACACACGGACTGCTGCCCCCTGCAGATTGCTGCCCCAAGTACCTGCTTGGAATGCTGGTGCCTGGAGCCGGCCCTGATTATGATCGCAGTGTTAGAGGTGCATGCATTATCCTTGTCAGCATTCTGTCTTTCTGCTGCAAAGCCCTTAGAGTCCTGTAATGGCTTTCTAGCAAACATGCTTTCCAGACTTAGGGTCAGATCCTGTTTGCCTGATGCATACACTAGACTTCGATGTGGCTTACATAAGATGAGCAGAATTTTTCCCTTAATGGAAAGTATTAGGGTTCTATAGTGACCTTACAATGGAAGTGTTCTTCTCCGCCCCCACTCCTTTCCTATACAGCTGCACACATCTGCCATGTGTCACCTAGTGGCTAGGGAACTGACGTAGAACGCAGGAGGTGTGGGTTAATTCCCAGCTCCGCTAGTGAGTTTCTGGGCAACCCTGGCTACATCAATTCCCTCTCTATACCTCAGTTTCCTATCTGTAACACGCCGATGATACTGACCTTTCGTATTGCGCTTTGAGATCGAAAGATGAAACTGCTAGATGAGACCTAGGTACTATTATTGCTGTTGCTTCTAACTCTATCATAGCCACAATAGGCAATTAACAATCCTGAATAATTAAACAACACACCTGAAAAGCTCTTTTAAAAATTTTGTGAAATAATAGCTGCATCCAAATGGGTTAAAAATTTCTTTTGGACATTTCACCTCTTCAGTACCATTAATCCATTTCTCTTTTTTGAATAGGTCGCCTGCATAGCTGGAGTTCGGAAGCAATATGGTGATGTAACTCAACCAGTTTCACTTTTGCTCCTAACCTTATCTTAGCAAGGCATGTGTCACAGAGTCCTGTGTTGATACATGCAGTAGAATTTGATTCAGTGTCGTGTATGATCTGCCAATAGTGTCCCATACAGTTTACTTTAGTGGTGTCAGAAAGCCGCTTTTCATACATCAGGAAACATCTGTCTTTTGTCAGCTACCTGAAGGATCCCACTCACTGAACCCAGTTATCTTTCAATGATTTGGGCTAAGAATTGTTTCCATATCGTTGTAAATTTTCCTGTTACTCTGAATAAGAAGCCCTGATCTAATGCATGTTCTGGTTTGCTTTCCACATGGCAAGCAGCGCAAATACACATAGGTTTCCTTTTATTCATTAGAAACGTTGTGCGCAGATCATGCACATCCTACAATTGCACAGGTAGCACCAGGAATTTAAACACCTGTGTCAACATAACTGCTAACTATGCCTGCCAGTGACCTGGGTTATGCTTAACAGAACCTGTCAGCAGAGAGAGAAAATAATGCATAGAAGGTGAACAGGAATCAGGTCTAATAAAAGGAAGTTTCTGGAAAGGCAATGAAACTTACAGGCCAGCAAGTGGAAGAGAGTGAAATCTTTGTAACAAATTGTTAGTTTAAAAAATCATCCAGTGCTTTCATAGGCTGAATACTACTGAAGTTAATGGGTGTTTTGTGTGAGTAAATACTGGCAGACTTCAAAGGTGAATCAAAGGGTTTTTCTACCTTCCAAAACCTGAGTGTAGTCATTCAAGAGTCTATTTCCTAGAAATGAGCGAGCTGCGTTTTTCATGTGTTTCTAGAGCCCTTTGCGCTAGTCAAATGCAAGCCCCTGAAATCAAAGTTTTTTTTCACAACTAGTACGTTGTACTGCTTTAACTATAGTGGTATATTGGTATGGTTAAACAGTACAACCTCCCTTACTGTCCCCCTCAGCCCCCCTAAAGGAATGCAAATGCTTTATTCTGGCAATAGCTCTGCCTGTACAGGAAGAGACATAACGATACCGGTATTAGGCACTGTTATGCTGAGATAACTGCATCCACACTTGGTTGCACTGGTATAATTGCATCAATTAAAAAATCACAGTCAGGCCTGATTGACCCTTCAATATCGTACCATTCTATGTACTGGCAGGTAAGCAAAGGGAAAACAACTTTTAAAAAAATATTTATTGTATGTGGTGTAGCTTTGTTATTTTAGAGACCTGAATGGGTTGCATTCAAATGAGGAAAGGGAGCATCAGATCTGTTACTTTAAAAGTTGTCTGGCTGTATTCCTCAGAGTCTGTCTGAATAATGGAGCTCAGCCTTGACGGAGGCAAGGAGACAATAGTCACTGAATACAGCAAAAAAATCCGAACAAAAGACTGGAAACGGATCACGACACACGTACGAGTACAGTGTGAGGCTGAGGGGTGGGGGGAGGGGAGGACTGCAAAGAGCTGTACCTAGGAAAGGAGACAATAGCACATATACTCTTCATTAATCTAGGCAAAGCTTTGCTCCTATTACTGCCATCCTTGTCTCTCCCCCTCACTTGTGTTCTACAACCTCATTGTGCCAAGGCCCCATTTAGACTGTAAACGTATATAGGGGACTGCCTGTATTTTTATTTGTACGATGCTTATATAATGAGGTCCTGATATTGACTGGGGCCTCTGTGCGCTAGTGGTATAAATGCTATTGCAGCTAACTGGTAATGTTAGAGTACAAAAGACCTCCACGGAGACCGTATGTTCTTGGCTTTGTGGTGAAAAGTAAAACAAATGGGATGGACAACCGAATACCCACCCAGCTTGAAATTCCTGCATGTCAGCCTTTATTTTATTTTACCTTTTGAGGCTATATCTGCAAGGAATAGGACTTTAAAAACAAAAGGGGCTGAGATTCTTCTGGCTTTGCAATTCAGCAAAGGCCAAGTCTACATACATGCCTACTCTAGGCAGGGAACACTTGCATAATTCACTTGTGATATCACAGTCTTTTCATCACCTGGAAATCCCACAGGGCTCTGAGCTCAGGTGTGATAACTGCCTCACTTTCGCTTTCCCTTTCCAAACACTTTGCTGCTCTTTGCTGGGTGACAGCAGAGTTGGGGTTTTCTGCCCTAGATTAAAGCAAAATGAACTTTCATATTATTTTTCTGAACCAGAAAAAGCCTTTGGGTATAAAAGCAAGAGCCGTGGAGAAGAAAAACCACATTCAGAGCCAAGAGAGAGGCAAAGCAGCCCTGAGACACAAGAGGCAACTAAAGCAACATCCCAGTAAATACACACCAAGGTAAGGGTGACTAGTCTGGAGCCTCTCCTTGCTACATGATTTCTCTTTACTGAGTGATTATATTGTGCTCTATGGTAGACAGCAAGGAATGAATGTTGTACAAGCAAAGTGCATTACACCTGTAATGTGTCATTAACGGCTGAATATTTAAACAAAAAAAACCCCTCTGATTCATGAATATTTTCCTGGAGAAAATCAGAGTTCAAGTTGCTATGATCTGTATGGTGTTTTAGTTTTGTATCTAGAGAATTGTTGGGTACTTGCAAAAAGTGTTTGCCTACCCCCAAAACTTTGACAAATGCTGTTTCATACAGAAATGTGCATGGATTTAAAATAGTTCTGTCATCAAAGTATGGAGAGGAAACAATGCCCTGTGACTTAGGAGATCAGCAACAAAATATACGACTATCAAATTGAAAATAGACACAAAACAGTCATCAATTAAAAAATTAGGATTAGTTCACACTTTGCTGTACTAAAAGAAGCAAGATAAATCTGTAACAAATGCTATAGAATGAGGTACCCTGCCAGACTTACTAGCTACTTTATTGTTTGGTGACATCGTGTGCAAGTATTTACAACAGCTGAAGTCTGAAGGGTAGTCTGAAAAGACCAGATAATTCTGCTGAATGTCAATAAGTTAGTGTAAGAAAAAGAAGAAAACATCACTTTCGTCAGCTATTTCATTTCACAACCAATGAAATGAACTGGTTGGCTTGAGGAAGGCTTGAGAAATGGCAACAATTGTTTTACTTCCCAGTCCTTTATAGGAAGCCACAGATCAGAGCTGGGCATTTCACTGATTCTGTGTCACCAGCTGCCTCCTGCAGTAGATTTAACAATGTTTTAGGAAACAATAAAAGGAAAATTTAGAGCTAGGTTTGTCTCCAGTGCAGGCCTAGCTTATGAGACACTATCCAACTCGCTGGCTCGTAAGCCTTGCAGCCTGGCATGGCAGTGATGTATCTCTCCCGCTCTGTCTCCAGTAGGAAAAATGGTGAACGTAAGCTACAAAGTTCTCTTTGCTCTGGCCATCTGGACAGTGACAACAGAGGCCTTTCCCAAAGGCGCTGAGAGGACAAAATGCCACCTCGCAAAATACAAATCCCTGCCACCTCGGGAACTGGGGGCCTTCAAGAAAGCCAAGGACAAATTTGTAAGTGTGAAGAACATACAATGGGCAATAAGAGCACTGTGAGCCCTAGGCTGTCATCTGAACAGCGGCCCGCTCTGCATGTCCCTCTGGACTCAGGAAAGAAGCTCAAAACCAACTACCAAGAAGGGTTTGGTTTTACTTTTCTGCCAGCTCGAGCACCCTGCTGGCAAGCACCAGGGCTCTAGCACAGCGCCTGCGGAACCCAGGTCTTCTCCTCACTGGAGGAGAATGACAAAGCACAGTTTAAACTTTCTCATGCATATCCCTGTCATATCCCTTGTGAATACCAGCCCTCGGGGTACAAGGGAGACATCTGATGTCAGCATCTCGTCTCCCTGCATCTCCACTGGGATTGCGTGGAGAGAACTGAGAGAAGAACTAGTACTGGTTTGTTCCTGCTCCTGCATAAATGTGGGTGTCTGTTCTTTCCTTCTGCCTCCAGGAGGACATGATGCTGTTGTCAGACCGAAAATGCAGCATCAGGATTTTCCACCGGAACTGGGAAGTCAAAGAGCTGTCGGTATGAAAAATCTCAGCCAAGGGGTACAAGAAGGTCACATTCCAGCACAGGGGTTCTTAAACTGGGGGCTGGGACCCCTCAGGGGGTTGCAAGGTTATTACATGGAGGGTTGTGAGCTGTCAGTCTCCCTCCCAAATCCTGATTTGCAGCCAGCATTCATAATGGTGTTAAATATATTTTAAAGGGTTTTTAATTTATAAGGGGGGTTGCACTCAGAGGCCTGCTATATGAAAGGGGTCACCAGCAGAAAAATTTGAGAACCACTGTTCTAGCAGATGGTTCTTTCCTAACATGTGTCCCTTTCTCACTGAATCTGATCTCACTTAGTGCTTGTGCTAATCTGACACATGGCACTTTGCCCATTGATTTTGTAGTCATTGATTTAGTCAGGAGCATGTCAGATCTGACTGTGGCTCTTTCTCAGTGTAAATAAGGGTGTAACCAGGCGGTCTCACCCCCGCGGCGCCTCCTGCTGGTCACTTTGGGAATTAGCTCAATATTCCAGCTCGGAGCACTCTCTGCAGGCCAGTAATCCACCTGTCCCGGCTGGCCCCTGTGTCACTCTCTGGACCTGGTGCCCTTTTACATGGGGTTCTTCCCCCTGGCAGTAACCCCTTTTCCTTAGGGTTTCCCCTCCCTGGGAACCCCCCCCCATCCCCACTTTGCTTCAGTATTGGCTACTGCCAGTCATTATTTAGCCCCACGCCCTGGGGCAGACTGCACTATCAGCCACTCATCATCAACAAAAGGGTTTGGACCTGCTACCCATGGGTTGCACCCTGCAACCACAGTACCTCTTGGCCTAATCTTAGGCCGCAGCCTGGGGCTTTCCAGGCAGGAGCTCCCCAGTTCCACTGGCTTTCCCCAGCCCTGCTCCACGCTAGGTACCTTGTCTAGTTCCCAGCAGCCAGGCCCTTCTCCCTCTACAGCCAGAGGAAGACTCTTTTTGCTTCTGGCTCCCCTGGCCTTCTTATACAGCCTTATTGCTCAGTTTGGGGCGTGGCCCACAGCTGCAGCCACTCCCGCCATCAGCCCAGGCTTCTGGCTCCAGCTCCAGTCCCCTCCTGGGCTGTTTTAAGCTGCAAAGGACAGGAGCGGGTAACCACCCCGCTACAAAGGGTCACCCCTCACCTTTAGTTCAGGTGCCTTCTCACTGGCTATAAACTGGTGTCAAGAAAGATATGTGAAGATGAAGCTGTTTCCAATCAGGAGTGATTTTCATATTTCATTTATTGACAAATCAAGAAAGCCTTGAGTAGCTTTAGAAAATCTCCTGTTTCAATCTAGTCTACTCGCCCCTACGCATGTGAATTTCTAGTCCTGTATCTGCACAGCTGTGCATCTTTCTCCCATAGACACTCTCTTACCTACAAGTTTCTCTCCCCAGGGGCACGATAGTCATCCTGGTAGAGATGGAGCTAGACTTTACCACTAACGTGCTGGAGAACGTTGAGGAGCCCAGTCTGTCCAAGCTGCTCTGAAGGCTGCTAGAAATCCTGACGCAGATCAGGGGGGACCTGAGGGACTGTGTGAGTGTTCAGTGCCAGTTTTCTCTTTCAGTGCCAAATGTGAATCTCTTCGAGGAGAACCCTTAGGAATTTCCCAACTGGAGCTGCTTGTCCTTGTATCAGCAAATACTTGCATGTGGCTCTTGCTTTGCGTCCATCCGTATATAGGACATTGAAAGCAGAAGTAGTTGATGTGATATGCACAAGGATAGCGGCCTAGACTATGTCAGGGCAAGAACTGCTCTGCACCTGGAGAGAAAGGGCTTTGGTCCATTGTCGGCTGAAATCTCTGTGCACCAACCCATCTGTATCAACTTTGTTTTCAGACCAGACAGACTCATTCTCATCGACACTCCAGGAGGCTGAACAATTGGCTCCAAAATTTCCATGAGAACAAAGAGACGGTGAGTAGTCATTGGAGACAATGAGGAAAGTGAACTGCCATACAAATTAGAGATGGAACAAGCCTACTGGGTTCCCATCCAGAGGCCAGAGCGGGTTACTGTAATGTATTCTGTGGTGCCTTGTCCGGTCTGTTTCAATAATCCCAGGACTGTAGTTGTGCACAAATCTAGTAGATCTCAATAAAAAAAGCTTCTTGTGTCTGCTGCTAGACTGACTGTCTCTTCCCGGCACAGCCTGTAAGAAGATTATACCACCAGGAATTTTGACCCTTTGCAATAAATCAGGCTTTTTAGGAAATGAGGGGTGGAGCAGGGAGATTTCTATCATTATCTCTTAGATTTTATTTGTAAATAATGCAATAAAATGAGCCTGTTGATCTATTCAGATCCACTGTGCAATGACGTCACAGACTACAGCAACAGCTAATGTATGGTTTGAATTATGTTGCATTTCATGATCGCATATTCAATTGCAGTTTGCGTGTGCATCTGCTTCGGTTACAGAAATCCATATTCACATTGCTCTGTTTCCAGCATTCACCCTCTTTCCACATCTTCTGTGCTTCTTACAGATATGCACTTGCCTCCTACTTATGCAACATATCCGTGGTGGCTTTAATTTGGCCCCATTCACACTTCCTGTTGTAAATATTCTCTCATTTCCCAGGAAACACCTAGCTGCCTGGAAGCATCTGTGACCCTCAATATCTTCCGGCTGCTGAACGAAGACTTGAGATGCGCAGCCTACATGGAGCTCTGTGTGTAGCATCTGGTCTCTGCAGTGCCCGTGTCCACATCTACTCTACAGACTGGAGAGTCCTTAGCCTGAGAGCACTGCATACATATTGAGAGAAGACGTGTGTGAACCAGGAACATTCATCTTCTTCCTCTGGCTTCTGATCATAGATCCCCAAGCAAACTGATTTCATCCTTTAATACCAAAGAATTACACAACAGTTGACCTCCATGTTACTCCAATTTCCAGCTGGTACAGCACTCTAGACTCTTTAGACTTCACTAGGATTTGGTCCTCTGGGGATATTATTTATTGAATGTAATTGTGTTGTCACTATATGAAAGCATTTTAGTCAGAGTAACATATCCCAAAATATTGGAAACATTTAATAAGCTTTAATTTTTAAAAAAACAACACTCCAGTTCTAGGCTTTACACACTAGTCATGGCTTCAGGTCTCTTAGAAACAACCTCAGAAAATGAATTAATATTGAAGTTTGGAAGTTCTTACTGTACAGATCCTCGACAGCTGTATTTATACAGAGTATATTTTTACCTTGCTGCTTCTTTACGTATTACCCAACTAAGTAGAGTAATTGGTTTGTATAACTTCCCAACTTGAACCAAAGTGTTACTTATTATGGATCAGCTATTTATTTTTATGTATTTATCTGTTATGAAGATTGTGCCTTTTTATCTATAATTGTGAACAAATAAAATTGTTTTCCCAGGCCTTGGCATTCCTGTCTTTTAAGCTGTAAACAGAAAATTGGTAATAAAACCCAGCTCCAATACGGTGCTGTGCAGCAGTAGATCCCTAAGTGTTGATGAAGTCATTCTCATTATTCCTGATTTCACAGATGGGGAACTAAGGCACAGAGAGGCAAAGTGCTTGTCCAAGATCACTCAGCAGGCCAGTGACAGAGCTAAGAATGCTGAGAGCTGGTCTCACACTCTAACCACTAGGAAACACTGCCTCCCTCTTGCATTGCGAAGCTGCTTGTTTTTGGATCATCATCCCTGCACTTCCAAACACACAACTAAAAGTAAAAAGAGAGATATGACTCTTGTCTTTTCTCCTTCCTTTTGGCATTACCATTAGAGCTAGACCAGGGGTAGGCAAGCAATGGCACGCGTGCCAAAGGCGGCAAGCAAGCTGATTTTCAGTAGCACTCACACTGTCTATGTCCTGGCTACTGGTCCGAGGGGCTCTGCATTTTAATTTAATTTTAAATGAAGCTTCTTAAACATTTTAAAAACCTTATTTATTTTACATACAACGATAGTTTAGTTCTATATTATAGACTTATAGAAAGAGACCTTCTAAAAATGTTAAAATGTATTACTGGCACACAAAACCTAAATCGGAGCGAATAAATGAAGACTCGGCACACCACTGCTGAAAGGTTGCCGACCCCTGAGCTAGACAAACATTCCCTGAGGAATCCAGACTCAGTTTCTGTGGCTGTCGATTCCATAAGAAGCTGGAACCTCAGACCAAACTCACAGGTTGCACACCATTTCAGAGCAACCCTGAGAGGACTTCTGCACTCGTGGCAAATTCCAAGCAAAAACTAAGCTCCTACTTTGTGGCTTGCAAAGTTCACATGTGACAAGATTGCAAAACAGACAGGTTCCCACTGAACTGACAGCAATACCCCTGAACTGACAGTGCCGACTCCTGGAGCTCAGCGTAGATTGCTTTCCCCACAACAGCTGCTTTAACTACACACTGATTGGAGACTTTTAAAATACCAACCAGAAGGACTGTCACATTTTTTCCTGAATGCAAGAGTCATTCAGCCTTGCTCTAATCTCCACTCTTTGCCTTACAGGATGGAGGCCGGATGTCTCCGTTGGATGGTAGAGTTGGCACTGCCACTCTGGTGTACTGTGCTTGACCTGACCACAAAGGCATGGCTTCACTTGCTACTGGCTGGTTTTTGGATGGAACAGGCAGTAATGGATGCTAAACTGTATTATACTATTCAGTCACGAGGTGCTGTGTGCAAAATATCTTATTTAAAACTTACTGAGTCATACCTGGTAGAGTATTAAAGAATCTTATGATGAACATATCTGGTATATATAAGCAAGGTCTGTGACCAGGCCATTGCTGGTACAGGAGAACATGACTTGTTGTCAGGAGTAAACTAAGAACAGAAACAGAAGGAAAACAGCACCAAAGGTTGTAGACAGAAGGAACAGAGAAAGAAAGGTTGCAGGATCTCATCAACATGCCACTCTTCAATGTCCCAGAGAATGTCTACTTTGGCAAACCTTTGCAATGGACAGGCTGGAAACAATATTTTGCAAGATTTCACATTGCTTCCAAGGTCCACAAAGAAACGAGATATGCAGGTATATTCTTTCATTTATGCTGTGGAGACGCAGGCAAAGCATATCTCTAAATCCTTTGATTTTTACTCAAGACAGTCACAAACAAGACTATGCAAGTGTTCTGACTATGGTTCATGAATTCGTTATACATTAGAGATAAGTGGTTTATGAAAGCTTGAGAATTCAAGAGCCATGGGAAAATGTTGAATGTTTCATAAGAATTCTGCATACTCTGGCTGAAAACTGTGATCGTGGTAATGCAAAACATGAAATATCAGACAGTCTAGTTATTGCATTAACAGATTAAAAACCTTTCATAGGAGCTACCACTGAAAGATTTAATCTTAGCCACAGCTATTCAAATAACAAAGCCATTGGAGCTGGTGAGACAGCAAAAGCAACAGCAACTCGCTGACTTGAAAAGCAAAAAAACTAGCTTAGAAGCTGTTAACAGATGCAGCATGAGAATTAAAAGTCATTATCAGAGAGCTCCGTGACTAAGAGGGACAGATTCAACCTATATCAACAAGGTGTGGAAAAAGTCATAGTCCAAGAAATGATGCATTTTCAGCCAGAAACACATGGTATACTAAATGCACAAAATATGGACATTTTTCACCTGTTTGCTGCATCAAAGCAGTCAGGGAGTTGATCATATTACAGACAATTAAGAGTCATTGTTTCTGGGATCTATCACTTGGCATAATATAGACCCTGCCCGGTGAGTGAAACTAAATATTTTTGACAAGACTGTTGACTTTCAAATTAACTCAGGAACTGACATCACAATCATCTCAGTTAATTAAAAGAATCCATGGGAGCAAGACGCTCAGCAGGCATGACATATATAGGCTAAGTGCAAGTTAGACTGAGTTAGAGGGTTCTGAGATAGATGCAGCCAGAAACAGTCAGAGATGTGACTGGTATGAGAGGACAACAGAAGAAGCTGTAAGGTTGAAGAAAGAAGTATTCTACAGAGTCTTTGTCAACCAGCTTCTCTGCCCACTAGGCCCATGCACTCACAGCCCAACTGCAACAATTCCTTACTAGGCCTGGAAGAAATGAAAGGGGGCGAGTTCCCTCACTACAGTGGTTTGAACAGTTACAAGAAAAGATACATGTGCTGGTTCCAACTCTGCAACTTCGGCCACTCCTCATGCTGAATACAAGTGTATCCTTGCCCTGGGGGTGACTCGGGCCGAGACCTTGGCCTGCCCTTGGTAAGCCATCCCTTTGTGGAGGGAAATTAAGTATTGGCTTGTAGGTCCCCCTGGCCACAGTTCAGACTTGTTGCTGGTGATTTAACTGGGAGTCTCTGTGAATTTTCTTCCTGTTGGTCACCTGTCAGAGCCTCTGTTGCAAGCTACCTGCTAACAAACCCCTCTTGACACATCACCCTTATTTATGTCAGTGCCTCTGAAAACACACAGCCCCTCCCCAGTGGTGAAGAAGAGTCCTTCTCTACACAAGTGCCCTGGCTCTGGAGTACCATGGAAGGCTGCTACCTCTGTGCCTCCACCCTCCAGTCTCTGCTGTTTCCCCCAGGCTATATTGTACTATTGCTGCAGTTTCTAATAATCTCCTGCCAGCCTCGGCCTGCTCCCCTGCCACACTCCCATTCAGCCTGGCCCAGCTCTAAGACTGCTGGTTCTCAGCCTCCCTGGCCCAGATCTCAGACAGCCTGTGGCTGGCTCTTTCTCCTTGCTGATCAGTGATGACTCGCAGAGTCACTCCTGAGAGCGGGGGAAAAAGTGAATGAAAAGGCTGCTCACTAGATTATTACAATAACACAGCAAACCTGGAAACTGGGCAATGCTAAGATTAGAAACAGAACTTGCCTACTCTAGGGCAAGGAAACCTTGCATCATTTGGTCATGATGTCATGCAGAAGTTCCCTCACCTGGGAATCTCTGGCAGTGGTAGTGGCAGGAGGGCAGAGGGTTATGAGCTAGATGCACCCGCCGTACTTTCACTTTCCAGTTTACATTGATCAAGCAGCAACATTAACGTGAGGGCTTTTCTCTTTTGACTAACGGAAAAAAAGATTTCATTTTGTTTTTTCCTAGAGAGTATAAAAGCAAGAGCAATGGAAAAGAGAGGCAACATTCACAGACCCGAGGGAGGACAAGCAACCCTGCGGAAGAAGAAGGGACTAAAGCGATTTCCCAGCAAACATGCTCCAAGGTACGTGCCACTAAGTCTGGGGTTTCTATCTAGCATCTGAGCTTACTAGACTGATCTGCTGTGATCTACTCTGAAGAGTGAGGCTCAAACATTATCCATCCCTCTAAGTATCTGAGCAGTTTAGTTTCTATTATTAGTGCTGGGGATTGTAAATTAAGAGGCTTGATCTGAAAACATTTGTGAATAGAAGAGTTGAGTTTGCTCAACTGTGATCTTTGGGGTCAACCCACCAATGTATATATTTGATTGTAGCCCTCACCTTCCTGCACCCCTTCTTCCCCCACTTTGTCAGACTGTTAACAATACAGTTTATACTCCATATAACATGGAAATGGAATGATGCGTGGAATTCCCCTTTCTGATTCAATAGGAAAAATGATGGGTTGCAAACTGCTCCTGGTCCTGACCCTATGGGCAATGTCTACAGAAGCCTTTCGCAAAGGTGCTCAAATGAAGAAGTGCCACCTCTCAAAATACAAGTCCCTGCCACCCCAGGAACTTGTGACCTTCAAGAATGTCAAGGACAGATTTGTAAGTGCAAAGAAGACACATAAGTAGGGCAATAATAGTAATGTGAGTGCTAGGCTGTAGTTTCAACAGCAGCCTTCTACGCATATTACTATGGGCAGACAAAATAAGATGGGAGGCATATGCTTAGGAAAAGTTGGGGTATAGAGTTGCAGATAAAATAAAAGTCTCTCTGTCTGGATCTTCTTTGTTGGTGATCCCCCACCCAGTCTTAGTTAAGAAAGGGCAAAGCTCAGAATGTTCAGCTCCAGCAACAATTCAGATATTTGGGGAATGGGGATCATAGATGTGGAGAGAGTTATGGACAGGGCAGGAAGGTGGAAACTGATCTAAGGCAGAATCACAGATTAGACAATAGCAGGGAAAGAATGGGATTATTACTATTAGAAAGGAGCTAGGAGAGAAAGAAGAGACAATCTGTTTAAGTGGGTGTTCCTGATCCGAGTCAGGCTAAGGAGACTAGGGCCTGGCCAGCTCGGATTTCTTACAGAGTCAGTTGTCCTTAATCTTAAATCTCAAAAAGTTCTGAAAGGGGTTCAAACTCTGTCCTGAGTTATCATCAAACCTAGAGAATGAGACCCAGGTTTTAACTATCTGTGGTCTTTCCCTTCCAAAGAAAACTGAGTCTGGTCCCTTAAACAGACAATCTGAGGAGCCCAAATTCATGTCATGCCATCAAGCAGCACTAAAGAGGTCAAGTCACTTATTTTTAAATTCTGCAAACATTCCATGTTAACTAACGCTGAAGCTGAGGAAGTGCACCACTCAGCTTAGTGCTCAAGTTATCCTCCTTGTCAAGAGTTAAAGGATGCCGGTTCTCAGTTAAACTCCTGCACAAATGCAGTTCACAACCTGAAACCAGCAAAGCAATATGACAAGAGTGTGTTATTGACATCTGTCCTGTCTTTGGCACCTTCTTGGAAAGAGCCAGGACTCTAGGACAGCAGCATTGTTAGGGGATCAAGGCATTGAGTCAAATTCTGCCAGGATTTTGCACCTTTGCTTGTCTCAGCGGGGTTATATGATGTAACTGAGAGCAGAATTTGACACTTTCTCCCCTGCTTTGCTTCCTTTACACATTTCCCTGTGTTCTCATTTTGTGCCTCCAGGAGGACATCATGCTGTTGTCAGACCGAAAATGCAACACCAAGATTTTCCACCGAAACTGGGAAGTCAAAGAGCTGTCGGTAAGCAAGACCTCTGCCAAGAGAGACGAGGTTTCAAAATAGCACTTGCTTCTTTCCAAAGTTGCAGTACTGTCTCTTTCCAAGCTAGATTCTGATTTCAGGTGATCCTTTTGTAGCTTCAGAATAACATGGACAGGGACTCCTCCACACCTGTCTTTTTCATCTATTTCCAGTCTGAACTTGGTTAACCTCCTTCACATAAACAGCTCCCAGTCGTGTGGCAGGAAATCCTTAGTTTCTGTATTTTGGTTTCCCACGAGAGAATGTTTTAGTTCTCTAAAACCATATCCACATCTATGTACAGCCTGTCTGAAGATCCAGAAACCGTTCTCCAAATCACCAGCAAAAAAAAAAAAAAAAATGCTTGCACTGCCCAAACATGTCTTCAGACTTTTGTAACATAAAAAAAGTTTGAGATGGATCTGAAGCACAAAATGTTGTTGGATTCCAAGGAAGGGAGGTGTAAGTAACAGAGTCCAAAGGTTCATGACTGGCAGGCTCTGTGTGCAGAGAGGATTCATACCTCCCCTGCATCTTAGGTCTCTTCCCATTGGCCATGGCTTTGGAAAGTCTCCTTAAGCAAGCCACTCCTACCTGCTGCAAACACAGACATTCCTTATCTCCATGTCTGCCATTCCCCTGGACACACGTTTTACCTGCACATTTTCTCCCTAGGTGCACGACAGAGTGATCCTGGTAAAGGAGGAGCTGCACCTCATTATTGATGTGCTGGAGAACATTGGGGATTCCAGTCTGTCTGAGCTGCTCGGGAGGCCATTAGAAATTCTGAAACAAATCAGAGAGGACTTGAAGAGCTGTGTGAGTGTTGGATTGCAAAAGTCTCTTGCCACAGGGGGGCTGGGAGTTGTCTATTGAACTCCCAACAGCACTAATTTCTTAAGTGGATCCAGGATCTAGTAATCCTTGTGCCAGTAATTGTGGACTTTGGTTTGCACTCCCCTGTATAACAATGAAAGTATCCAGATTACGTAGCTGCTGTGTGCCTTGCTCATATAAATAATCTAATTATTAACTTGATTAACTAGTTAGGGACAGATGATGCCCGACTGCTCTGCTACTGTGCAAGTGGGTACGTCCCCATGTTTGGCTCCTGGGGTGTAGTTTGGTATCACTGCAGACACTGTATCTGTAGCACAGCTCCTGTTGTTTCCATGCGCCCCCCGGAACATCGCAGTGAGGTACGGAGGAGCCGGGAGGAGGCAGACCCATGGGTGGCTGCATACACTAGGGGAGTATGCTGCACTCTTGCTCAGCTCCGGGTCATGTTCTGTTTCTATTAGGTGGAGTTCCTCCCAGAGCTCTTCTGGGCAGCACAAGGCATTCCTCCCCCTACACAGAGCTATTCCCACAGATCTCAGTAAAGCCCTTAGTTAATGCTTCAAGCACTTCTGAAGTTAAAAAATACCATACAAATGCTTGGTATTATTAATAGAACACAGCAGGTTAACATGGAATCCACATGTCTAAAGAACGAGATAAACTCAATCAAACCAATTTGTGCCTCGGGCTTGTACCAAGAGGAAGGAGGCTCAGCCACTGTTCCTGAAATCTCTACTCATGTGCTCTACTCTGCTTCATGTATTGATTTTCTTTTCAGACCAGACATCAGCCTGACAACCATCAACGCTCCAGGAGGCTGACTAGCTGGCTCCAAAAATTCCACGCAGCCAAGAAGATGGTGAGTACATTTGGCAAACACACATGACGAACTTTCATCACATGTTAGTGGGAACAAATCTATACAGAATCATCAGCTCCATTCCCTTCCCATGGGGCCAAGCAGGATGGTGCCCTGTATATTGTCCCAGGCCTTCTGCAGTCTAGGTGTCTTGAGGCTGAATTAGTTCAGAAAGCTGGTAAATCTCTCATATCAGAAAGGGTCATTACATCTGCTGCAGACTATAACAGACCAGGCATCCAGAAAACAGCCATTACCTTGTGGCCTAGTTTGGGTCCTTCCATAGGATGCAAATAGCAGAGTTTCACGTGGTGTCTGATCCTCCATTGCTTTGCACCTTATACCTGATGCAAAGTATTTATATTTGTGAAAAATGCTGCTGAATCTGAAATTTGCCCTCCCTCACACCGTTGGTAGAGCTTTACACCCACTTGCTATTTGCTTTGAAGAGGTGTAGATGCTGGGCTGAGAAATGGGAAAAGAGGCTCAGAGATAATTCGTTCATACAGATCTGCCAATCCTAGGCCTTCCTAGGAATCAGATATAGCCAAAGATAATACCCTTCAAATTTACTATTACCCCAGATCAACCTCACTGGTTAATGTAATAGACTACAGCACATGTTGTTATATACTTAGAATTACAGCACATTAGAGCACCATGTAAATGAGTATTTCCTTAGGTTAGAGTGTTTGTAAGGTCTTGTCTACACAGAGACATCCAGGAAAATTAATCTGAATTAACTAGAGATGTGAGTTTGAAGTGGATTAGTTAAACTGCACTAAATCTCTATATGGATGCTGTTATTCAGAGTTAAAGTTATTTCTGGAAGTGAAGTGAAGTGACCAAATTAAGACCACTTTAATTTTGAATGAGGATGTTTACACGGGGATTTAATGCCATTTAACTAACTCATTTCAAATTCACACAGTTAATTCAGAATATCTTTCTTAGATGTCCCTGTAGACACTGCTCTGTTCACCCTTTTTCTGCATGCTCTGTTGCACCTGCATGCTCTGTTGCACCTCCCACCTCCATCAGGCCCATGGTAGCTTTCACTGGCCCATTGCTAACCAGCCATTCTCTGTTACAAATGCGTTCACTCCCTCTCTCCTATCCCAGGAAACTCCAGGATGCCTGGAAGTATCTGTGGTCCTCAATCTCTTCCGACTGCTGAATGAAGACTTGAAGTGTGCAGCCTTCATGGAGTCCTGCACCTAAACACCAGGTCTTTACACCGTCTCACCTCATGCATCTAATCAGACACTGCAGAGCCCAGCAAATGGGAACCCTGAATCCTTCCTACAGGACACTGTATTTTAACCACCTTGGCTCTTTCCACCTTGGTATTTTACCATGGATACCCTCACCCATGATCTCTGAACAAAAGATTCAACAGACCTCTCCGACTCCAGTTGCCAGTAGCTGATTGGTTCCAGGCCAATTCCTTAACTGCAGCTAAAGTGTAGGGCCTGTGCCCCCTGAGATCAATGGGAGATTGATTTCAGGGTGATTAAAATTTGGCTCTGGGGGATAATATTATTTATTGTTTTGGTTTATTGCTACACAAAACTATTTGCCAATAGTATGTTAAGTGTTGCCGTTATTTATTTTAATTTAAAGGACTAGTTTTTTCACCCTGTTTCTTTGATTTACAGACTAGGGAGTATTTCATTAGTGTCTTAGAAAGATGCTGGAAAACGCAGTAATTTTGATGCATGGAAGGTGTTGCTGTATTAGACAGATTCTGAGAATCTATTTTTGTTTCACTGGCTGACATCATGTTAAGCCATCTGATGCCATCCTTATTTAAACAAATCTGATTTTTATTTAAGTTATTTATTGTATCTATCATGTATTTATGTGCATATTTATCAAATGGACTGTTTTTATAATATTTAATGTAAAACTGGAAGATGTAAAATAAAAAGTGAAATGATACAAATTGACAGTTGGCCCTCTCCTTGCTGACTGCAGTATGTTCTGATCTCATCACCTCCAAAAATAGAAACCAGCAAAAGTGATTAGAGGCAGGGAAGTACTTCCAGATGAGGAGAAATTGGGGACATTAATACTGCTTAGATTAGCTGGATGGTGAGAGGGGACATAACAAAGATACTTAAAATAATGAAAAGTATAAAGTTATAGGTATGTTCCCACTATAGCACTTTTTATATACATTTTGCATCACTTTGCATGTGTGTAAATGACACTACATTGTTCAGGAAAGCAGAGGATCAAGCCTGGACTCTCTAAATGTTGGTGAAGTATCATCGTCTTACCATGAGGATGAAATTCTGGAATTAAAAGCAAAAAATATTTTGGCTCTGAAGGACATATTCCCAGTTTGATTTAAAGTGACAGTATTGTCAACCCCACAAATTCAAAAATCATTAGTCGGGTCCCCCCCAAATCACAAGATTGCCTTTAAAATCATGAGATTTTTTTTTTTTTAAATAATACATGATGGGTTCTTTTGTAATTGCCTGCTGGTTATTGAGACTTTTGGGAGTCAGGTTTATTAGCCCTTTTCCTCAATCATAAGGCCTAGAAATATATATTTTTTATTTTAAATCAAAGCTGAGAGTCACACATAATCACTTGATCTAGGAGCTGGGGCTTTAAGAATAACACCAAATATCACAAGATTCAGAAAAACTCACAAGGTCTGGCAGCACTGCAAGATAACCTGCCTTTTACCAGGATAGTCCCATGTCTCAAGGGGCTGTCCAGCAAATTTGGAATTTGAGGACAAGACACCTAAGGGTCCTATTTTATGCTTAGTACAGCCCCTCATATCACCACTTCTGGAGGGAGCCGAGCTGTGGGATGTCAAATGCAGGAGCTCCAGGCTTGGCAACACATCAGGACAGGCAGGTGGTGGTGGTATTGCCTGGTGATTGGTACCAGCATCACCCAGGCCAGGAGGAATAAAACCCAGTTGGTGACAGCAGCCCAGGAGACAAAGGAGGTAGGTGCAGAGAATGGCCTTCCTATGGGGGTGGGTGAGAAGGGAAAGGAGAGGCCCTGGTCCCCTGACTGGGGTGAGCTATTAGCTGAACGTTAACAGACCAGCAGGAAACAGATGGGGAGACTTCACATAAGGGATTGGTTGATGCAGGTTTCCTCAGGGGTGATCAGTGGCAACCAGCATCAGAGGGGTAGCCGTGTTAATTTGGATCTGTAAAAAGTGACAAAGAGTCCTGTGGCACCTTGTAGACTAACAGATGTATTGGAGCATGAGCTTTTGTGAGTGAATACCCACTTCATCGGATATAACCAGGTGAATGATCTGTGAGAGTTGGGGGAGGAGGGCAGGGTGTGTGAGGCCCTGGGGGGCAGTGGGGGTTGAAGGAAGGAAGGAAGGGGGGTCACAGAGGCCGGATGTGTGGGGCCCTGGGTGCGCGGGTTGGAGGTGAGAGTCTAACTGTGGCAGGGGGCGTGGGGAAGCATGATGGTTGAAGGCAAGAGTATTACGAAGAAAGAGTGTGGGGCCCTGGGGGGTTGGAGATGAGGGTGTCACAGAGGCAGCGGGTGTGAGCCCTGAGGGGAGTGTGCAGGTTGGAGGCGGGGGGTTCACAGGTGCAAAGTATGGGTGGGGCCCTGGGGGTGTTGGAGGCAGGGGGGGTGTCACAGAGGCTGGGGGAGTGGGGCCCCGGGGGCAGTGTGGGGGTTGGAGGTGTGGGTGTCACAGAGGCTGGGGGAGTGGGGCCCTGGGGGCAGTGTGGGGGTTGGAGGTGTGGGTGTCACAGAGGCTGGGGGAGTGGGGCCCTGGGGGCAGTGTGGGGGTTGGAGGTGTGGGTGTCACAGAGGCTGGGGGAGTGGGGCCCTGGGGGCAGTGTGGGGGTTGGAGGTGTGGGTGTCATAGAGGCTGGGGGAGTGGGGCCCTGGGGGCAGTGTGGGGGTTGGAGGTGTGGGTGTCACAGAGGCTGGGGGAGTGGGGCCCTGGGGGCAGTGTGGGGGTTGGAGGTGTGGGTGTCACAGAGGCTGGGGGAGTGGGGCCCTGGGGGCAGTGTGGGGGTTGGAGGTGTGGGTGTCACAGAGGCAGGGGTGTGGGGCCCTGGGGGCAGTGTGGGGGTTGGAGGTGTGGGTGTCACAGAGGCTGGGGGAGTGGGGCCCCGGGGGCAGTGTGGGGGTTGGAGGTGTGGGTGTCACAGAGGCTGGGGGAGTGGGGCTCTGGGGGCAGTGTGGGGGTTGGAGGTAAGGGGTGTCACAGAGGCTGGAGGAGTGGGGCTCTGGGGGCAGTGTGGGGGTTGGAGGTGTGGGTGTCACAGAGGCTGGGGGAGTGGGGCCCCGGGGGCAGTGTGGGGGTTGGAGGTGTGGGTGTCACAGAGGCTGGGGGAGTGGGGCTCTGGGGGCAGTGTGGGGGTTGGAGGTAAGGGGTGTCACAGAGGCTGGAGGAGTGGGGCTCTGGAGGCAGTGTGGGGGTTGGAGGTGTGGGTGTCACAGAGGCTGGGGGAGTGGGGCCCTGGGGGCAGTGTGGGGGTTGGTGGTGTGGGTGTCACAGAGGCTGGGGGAGTGGGGCCCCGGGGGCAGTGTGGGGGTTGGAGGTGTGGGTATCACAGAGGCTGGGGGAGTGGGACCCCGGGGGCAGTGTGGGGGTTGGAGGTGTGGGTGTCACAGAGGCTGGGGGAGTGGGGCTCTGGGGGCAGTGTGGGTGTCGGATGCGAGGGTGTCACAGAGGCAGAGGTGTGGGGACCTGGGGGCAGTGTGGGGGTTGGAGGTAAGGGGTGTCACGGAGGCTGGGGGAGTGGGGCCCTGGGGGCAATGTGGGGGTTGGAGGTGTGGGTGTCACAGAGGCTGGGGGAGTGGGGCCCTGGGGGCAGTGTGGGGGTTGGAGGTGTGAGTGTCACAGAGGCAGGGGTGTGGGGACCTGGGGGCAATGTGGGGGGTGGAGGTGTGGGTGTCACAGAAGCTGGGGGAGTGGGGCCCTGGGGGCAGTGTGGGTGTCGGATGCGAGGGTGTCACAGAGGCTGGGGGAGTGGGGCCCTGGGGGCAATGTGGGGGTTGGAGGTGTGGGTGTCACAGAGGCTGGGGGAGTGGGGCCCTGGGGGCAGTGTGGGGGTTGGTGGTGTGGGTGTCACAGAGGCTGGGGGAGTGGGGCCCTGGGGGCAGTGTGGGGTTTGGAGGTATGGGTGTCACAGAGGCTGGGGGAGTGGGGCCCTGGGGGCAGTGTGGGGGTTGGAGGTGTGGGTGTCACAGAGGCTGGGGGAATGGGGCTCTGGGGGCAGTGTGGGTGTCGGATGCGAGGGTGTCACAGAGGCAGAGGTGTGGGGACCTGGGGGCAGTGTGGGGGTTGGAGGTGTGGGTGTCACAGAGGCTGGGGGAGTGGGGCTCTGGGGGCAGTGTGGGGTTTGGAGGTGTGGGTGTCACAGAGGCTGGGGGAGTGGGGCCCTGGGGGCAGTGTGGGGGTTGGAGGTGTGGGTGTCACAGAGGCTGGGGGCATGGGGCTCTGGGGGCAGTGTGGGGGTTGGAGGTGTGGGTGTCACAGAGGCTGTGGGAGTGGGGCCCTGGGGGCAGTGTGGGGTTTGGAGGTATGGGTGTCACAGAGGCTGGGGGAGTGGGGCCCTGGGGGCAGTGTGGGGGTTGGAGGTGTGGGTGTCACAGAGGCTGGGGGAATGGGGCTCTGGGGGCAGTGTGGGTGTCGGATGCGAGGGTGTCACAGAGGCAGAGGTGTGGGGACCTGGGGCAGTGTGGGGGTTGGAGGTGTGGGTGTCACAGAAGCTGGGGGAGTGGGGCTCTGGGGGCAGTGTGGGGTTTGGAGGTGTGGGTGTCACAGAGGCTGGGGGAGTGGGGCCCTGGGGGCAGTGTGGGGGTTGGAGGTGTGGGTGTCACAGAGGCTGGGGGCATGGGGCTCTGGGGGCAGTGTGGGGGTTGGAGGTGTGGGTGTCACAGAGGCTGGGGGAGTGGGGCCCTGGGGGCAGTGTGGGGGTTGGAGGTAAGGGGTGTCACAGAGGCTGGGGGAGTGGGGCCCTGGGGGCAGTGTGGGGGTTGGTGGTGTGGGTGTCACAGAGGCTGGGGGAGTGGGGCTCTGGGGGCAGTGTGGGGGTTGGAGGTGTGGGTGTCACAGAGGCTGGGGTGTGGGGACCTGGGGCAGTGTGGGGGTTGGAGGTGTGGGTGTCACAGAAGCTGGGGGAGTGGGGCTCTGGGGGCAGTGTGGGGGGTGGAGGTGTGGGTGTCACAGAGGCTGGGGGAGTGGGGCCCTGGGGGCAGTGTGGGGGTTGGAGGTAAGGGGTGTCACAGAGGCAGGGGTGTGGGGACCTGGGGGCAGTGTGGGGGTTGGAGGTAAGGGGTGTCACAGAGGCAGAGGTGTGGGGACCTGGGGGCAGTGTGGGGGTTGGAGGTGTGGGTGTCATAGAGGCTGGGGGAGTGGGGCCCTGGGGGCAGTGTGGGTGTCGGATGCGAGGGTGTCACAGAGGCTGGGGGAGTGGGGCCCTGGGGGCAGTGTGGGGGGTGGAGGTAAGGGGTGTCACAGAGGCTGGGGGAGTGGGGACCTGGGGGCAGTGTGGGGGTTGGAGGTGTGGGTGTCACAGAGGCAGAGGTGTGGGGACCTGGGGGCAGTGTGGGTGTCGGATGCGAGGGTGTCACAGAGGCTGGGGGAGTGGGGCCCTGGGGGCAGTGTGGGGGTTGGAGGTAAGGGGTGTCACAGAGGCAGAGGTGTGGGGACCTGGGGGCAATGTGGGGGGTGGAGGTAAGGGGTGTCACAGAGGCAGAGGTGTGGGGACCTTCGGGCAGTGTGGGGGGTGGAGTCGTGGGGGTCACAGAGTCAGGTTCTGGAGCCTGGTGGGGAGTTGAAAATGGTGGCCATCTTGGCTTATGAGAAGCTAAGTTGAGGGGGATGGGAGGGGGGCTCAGGACATTATCGGGAGCAGGGAAGAGGGGTGACGTCTGGCTCGGGGGAAGGGAGCTGGGCGTGAGGCAGGGGACTCCTGAGTGCAGTGGAGGAAGCTGCTGCATCAAGTGCTAAGGATTTGGGAGAGGAACGCCGCCCTCCTCCTCTCCCTGCCCCCCGCCCCATGAAACATGCGTATCCTCCCGCTGGGATGAAGCCACATCAGCCTAGACGGGCTGAGAGCGTGGTCCTTGGAGCTGACTGGGCCTTTCCAAAGGGGCTCTGGCCCCAGCACAACCCACCAGCTCCTTGCCACAATTTAGCTCCATACTCTGGGGGCAGGGAGCCTGCCTCCACTCCATTGGCCACAGGTTCATTGCTCTCACAGGGGGGTGGCTTACATTACATCCCTTCTGCTATAACAGAGGTGGGCAAACTACGGCCCATGGGCCACATCTGGCCTGCAGGACTGTTCTGCCCGGCCCCTGAGCTCCTGGCTGAGGAGGCTAGCCCCCAGTCCCCCCTTCCCTGCAGCCATGCTGGGTGGCGGGGCTGCGCACTCATACCAGGCAGCTCAGCAGCATGGCTGGCTCTGGGAGGCACAGCTCCAGACAAGCTGCTCTGAGTGGCATGGTAAGAGGGCTGGGGGTCTGGATATGGGGCAGGGGGTCCTGAGGGGTAGTCAGGGGACAGAGAGCGCAGGGGTTGGATGGGTGGAGGGGTCTGAGGGGGGCAGTCAGGGAAGGGAAAGTAGGAGGGGTCAGATAGGGGGTGGGGGGCCAGGCTGTTTGGGGAGGCACAGCCTTCCCTACCCGGTCCTTCATACAGTTTCGCACACTGATGTGGCCCTTGGGCCAAAAAGTTTGCCCACCCCGTGCTATAATAATTTATGCTGAGCCTTATCCTATACCGTGCATTCTAGGGCGACAGTACTACTATGCATATGGTAAAGGGACCACTATTAGGAGAATTATGGAACTGGGTCATTGGTTGGTAGCTCACAAGCCTGTCCCCAGGTTGAAGGAAATCAAAAGCATCTGAACATATTTCTTGCCTGTAGCCATGGTGCATTGGTTGCTTTGGAGCTGAGCTGCAGGTAAGTGTTGAGCTGAGCATCACATGCCATCAGTAGGAAAGGAAGGGAGCTGGTGAGGGATGTGTGTGCTCCATGTTATCTCTGGGGTCCTGTTTGCTCTGACCAGCAATATTGAGCTGGCTCTCCTGTGAGGTTAAACAGAAGAATGCTCCTTGTGGGGCTGGCTGCGTGCAGTTCTTCTGTTTGTGTAGAGGTCTATGGAGTGAACACCACATCCAGAGTGTTCTGCAGCTAATGTTTACAAATATGATTTCTTCTCTTAACAATTAGAGCTGAGTGAGTAATTCACAGCCAGGGAATTTTGCTTCTATTTCTGTTTGCAAAATTCCTGCAAACCAATAACAAACACACTTGAGAATATTGCCTAGGAAAACATTCAACATCTTTTTGTTTACCCTATGGCTTGTTAGTCAACAAAACATTACATTTGAGCCATGAGATCTAAAACTGAGTGGCTTCATAATAATAATATCTAGCTGTTATATAGTGTTTTTCACCAGTAAAGCTTAGCATGCTTTACAAAGGACAATAGTATCATTATCCACATTTTACAGCTGGGGAAACTGAGGCACAGAGCATCAAAGTGACTTGCCTAAGTTCACCCAGGAGGCCATAAGTCATGTGATATGATAGCGCTTCTATCCTTGAGTAGATGAGCATAAGTTATGAAACCAGATGTCAGAGAATCATAGAATATCAGGATTGAAAGGGACCTCAGGAGGTCATCTAGTCCAACCCCCTTCTCAAAGCAGGACCAATTCCCAATTAAATCATCCCAGCCAGGGCTTTGTCAAGCCTGACCTTAAAAGCCTCTGAGGAAGGAGATTCCACCACCTCCCTAGGTAACCCATTCAAGTGCTTCACTACCTCCTAGTGAAAAAGCTTTTCCTAATATCCAACCTAAATCTGCCCCACTGCAACTTGAGACTATTATTCCTTGTTCTGTCATCTGGTACCACTGAGAATAGTCTAGATCCATCCTCTTTGGAACCCCCTTTCAGGTAGTTGAAAGTAGCTATCAAATCTCCCCTCATTCTTCTCTTCTGCAGACTAAACAGTCCCAGTTCCCTCAGCCTCTCCTCATAAGTCATGTGCTCCAGCCCCCTAATCATTTTTCTTGCCCTCCACTGGACTCTTTCCAATTTCTCCACATCCTGCTTGTACTGTGGGGCTCAAAACTGGACACAGTACTCCAGATGAGGCCTCACCAATGTCAGATGGAGGGGAATGATCACATCCCTCGATCTGCTGGCAATGCCCCTATTTATACAGCCCAAAATGCCATTAGCCTTCTTGGCAACAAGGACGCACTGTTGACTCATATTCACTTTTTCGTCCACTGTAACCCCTAGGTCCTTTTCTGCAGACACTCTCAGAAAGTAAATTTACTGTTCACTCATTACAAAAACCTGCAAATGTGTATGCTTAACATTTGCATTCTCTGATCATTTATGCTATTAATTCTCAATTACACCAGTGTTTGTGGAAAGCAAACACAACAGGAGTGTGAACACAGCCAGTGTAAATGTGTTTAAAATTCAAACAAATTTTAATGGAAATTGTTTTGCAGTATTTTTCCAAGCCTAGTAACAAGTTACTTCCTAAGCTGGCTTGTCTTTTTATTTCAAATGAGCCCTGTTGAATTGGCCCTATACACCCATGAAGATCCAAACTTGTCTTTGCATGCACTTGCTTGGGATTGCTGCTGGTTACAGTCTGATCTCAGTTAAAGTAAGAAAATAGGAAAGCTATAGTATTTCTCATTTTAACATCTCTGCTGAAGGATATTCAGCCACTGGCACTACAGGGGTAGGATTTGAACACTCTACTTTTGACATCCTAGGCTTGGATATTATTGCCACACCAGGAAGCCACCTCATAAACTCAAAGAATCTGTATTACTGTACAAAAACAACAAGGAGTCCGGTGGCATCTTAAAGACTGACAGATTTATTGGGCATAAGCTTTCGTGGGTAAAAAAACCCACTTCTTCAGATGCACTGAATTGTGGACACTAGTATTATTATTTATACCTTGTATTACCGTTCACATCTGCTGATGGAGTTGGGTATTATCGAAGTTCTCTTTTGTTATATTGAGTGAGTAGATCTCATGGGGGAATATTCCCTTAAGGCTGCATTCTCAGTGGATGTGGTAAAGATACTCTCCATTATTACAGCTCAGTGAACTCACCCTGAGACAGTGGAAGCAGCAGTATCTGAGATTCCCATGCTTCTTCTATACTGTGATAACACAGGAACTGGGCTGGATCCTGATAACCAAAATCAGGATCTGTCCCACCACGATCATTGCAGTCAATTAAGGGCTTTCATTGTTTTACTCTGGAAGTCATTTCTTCTAGTAATGACATCACTATTGTGATGGGGCAAGGCCAGATGGCTACAGTAAAGTACTGAGGAACAGGTATGTTAGCCCCAGGCTAACCAAATCCCTAGGACCATGGTAACCAAATGGCAGCTGCTCCAGATTAATCAAGACACCTGGGGCCAATTAAGATCTTTCTAGAAGCAGTGGAGATAGCTACATTGATTGGGCCACCTGAAGCCAATCAAGGGCTGGCTGGAACTAGTTAAAAACCTCCCAGTTAGTCAATGAGATTTGTGTGTGAGGAGCTGGGAGCAAGAGGCGCGAGGAGCTGAGAGTGAGACATGTACTGCTGGAGGATTGAGGAGGACAAGCGATATCAGACACTAGGAGGAAGGTCCTGTGGTGAGGATAAAGAAGGTGTTTGGAGGAGGCCATGGGGAAGTAGCCCAGGGAGTTGTAGCTGTCATGCAGCTGTTACAGGAGGCACTATAGACAGCTGCGATCCACAGGGCCCTGGGCTGGAACCTGGAGTAGAGGGCGGACCCGGGTTCCCCCCAAACCTCCCGATCAGACACAGGAGGAGTTGACTCAGACTGTGGGTTCCACCAGAGGGGAAGAACACTGAGGTGAGCAAATCTGCCAACAAGCGCAGGAGCCACTAAGGTAGAGGAGGAATTTTGTCACATCATCTACCCCACAGAATATGGGCAACTTTTGTATTTAATAGGAAAAATATAATAATAGAGCATATGTATAGCCACATAGTATATTATGTTTTGTATAGAACTCTCGTCAGGGAAAACAAAGGTAAAAGAGTAAGTTCCACTGTGCGTGTCACACCTCTTGCTTTTGCACCATTAAAACTATGCTATGAGAGTCAACATGTTAGCCAACACTCTCCTTGGCTGTTGTAAAGAGAAAAAGCCTGTAAAATTGTACAATAGTTATTCAATTTAGGTGCACACAGAGAGCACCTGAGTCACTGTTACATTGCACAGATTCTCTCATTTTGTTACATAAAACGATTGCTTTGAAATTCTCCTTCTAGAAGTTACAGCTGTTTGGCTGGGCTATTTTGAACCATTCTTTCCCCCAGGCCCCGTGGACATTTTTATCGGGCCCCTGCCCCGTGGACCCAATCGGCCCCCTCACCCTTTCACTGCCAGCCAGCTGCATGATCTGCAGCCGGTTTTGTTCCAGACCGCGCCACGGAAACATCTGTACTCGCTCGTGCTCCATACCCTTCACTACCTCACCCTCGCATCCCGCCCCGATACCAAATGGCGGGACCTCCTGCCGCCTCTCGAGGGTGAGGAGCCCCGGTGGGCCAGCTTGTACTCTGCCCTGGTCCCGAGGCCCGCCGGGGATATCAGTTGGAGGCTCCTTCACGGAGCCGTGAGCACGGGCGTGTACTTGGCGCGATTCACATCTGTCCCTAGCACCTGCCCTTTCTGTGGTGAGAAGGAGACCTTGGCGCACGTTTATTTGGAGTGTGCCAGGTTGCAGCCCCTGTTCCGGCTCCTCCTGAATATTTTCCTGCATTTTTGGTTGCACTTTTCCCCTCACCTTTTTATCTACGCGCTCCCCATCCGTGGCCCCACAAAGTCGCGGGATCTCCTTCTCAACCTCCTCTTGGCCCTGGCCAAACTGACCATCTACAACACCAGGGAGAGGAGGTTGGCCGACGGGATTTCCTGCGATTGTAGGGCCTATTTCCGTTCCTCCGTCTGCTCAAGCATCCGGGCAGAGTTCCTCTGGGCGGCGTCCACTGGCTCCCTTGACGTCTTCGAGGAGCAGTGGGCGTTGTCCGGGGTTCTCTGCTCGGTGTCCCCATCGGGTTCCCTTCGTTTAGCCCTATGACCTCACTCCCAATCCTGTTTTTTTCATTAGTTGTCCCCCGTAATTATTTGGTGTCCCAGACCTGTGGGTCCTCCCCTTAGGCTGGGGGGAGGCCCTTTAGAAGTGGGCGGGCTTCGCCCGCCCCCCCCGCTGGATACCAATAGGACCCTGGTAACCAAATGGCAGTTGCTCCAGGTTAATCAAGGCACCTGGGGCCAATTAAGATCGTTCTAGAAGGCAGTGGAGATAGCTACATTGATTAGAACACCTGCAGCCAATCAAGGCAGGCTAATAAGGGCACCTGGGTTTAAAAAGGAGATCACTCCAGTCAGGCAGGGAGGAGCCAGAGGAGGAGTGTGTGTGAGGAGCTGGGAGTGAGAGAGTATACTGCTGGAGGATTGAGGAGGACAAGCATTATCAGACACCAGGAGGAAGGTCCTGTGGTGAGGATAAAGAAGGTGGTTGGAGGAGGCCATGGGGAAGTAGCCTAGGGAGTTGTAGCTGTTATGCAACTGTTACAGGAGGCACTATAGACAGCTGCGATCCACAGGGCCCTGGGCTGGAACCCAGAGTAGAGGGTGGGCCTGGGTACCCCTCCCCTTCCCCAACCTTCCCACTTCCTGATCCAACACAGGAGGAGTTGACCCAGACTGTGGGTTCCACCAGAGGGGAAGATCACTGAGGTGAGCAAATCCGCCAATAAGTGCAGGACCCACCAAGGTAGAGGAGGAACTTTGTCACCCTATGTAAGCATGTCAGTAGCTCCCCCCCTCAACTGCCCCCCCCAAGACCCATGATGCCTGTTCCAAAGCTGCCTCTTTCTTGACCATATCTCCTACACCAAGGGCCAAAATGGGTAGGAGGGAGGCACAGAGCCACTACTGCATCTGCGTCCCCTCCAAAGCTACTAGGGAAATTCCAGGTTAGCAGTTATGACAGCTTTGCAGCAAGCTTTGTGCTTCCAAAGTAGGTAAAGCAGCTTGAATGAAACTGAGAATCAGCTCCCAGAGCAAAATATCAGTGTTGGTTGGCACAGAGCTGATATAAGCCCATGGTGAGTGTGTGATACACGTCCCTGATCCAGAGGACATGAGTCTGTTACAGCTGCAGCTAAAGATGCATGCCTTTTTAGCTCAAACTGTAACAGCTCATGCTTTTGTCTCTGGGGGACTTGGTTCAATCCTGGGTGTGGTGGACAAGATGGCAGCTATTGCATTAGCACACAGTGTTTTTCCCCCTCTCTTGGTAAAGCCAACCCAACATTTAATCTTATGATTTTTAAGCCAGTCTGGTGATTTTCCAAGGCTTGACTCATAATTTTTAAACACCTTACCAGTATCCCTTTTAAAGGGAAAGTGGTAATGTGTGTAAAGCACAACTCCAGAATTAGTTCCACCCATTCCATTGGCTAAGGCTGCATTACAGGTATATTAAAGCCAAAAATACGCGTGTGTCACATAGTATTAATCTAGCCCTTCTAGTCAGCCATAGCAATTATCCATTCCAGATTTGTTTCATGTAAGGTAAAATATGTCTAGTGGCTGAAATAAGAGTATCCATAGCCCAGCTCCTCAAAGATATCTGGGTGCCTAACTCCCAGTGGCATTTGGAACCTGAATACCTTTAAGGAGCTGGGCCCATGTAATTAAATTAAACTGGGTCAGATCCACTGGTACTTTCTAGCTGCTTGGGTCACTCCAGTGACTCAAAGCAGCCATGAACTCGGCTACTTACCCAGGCAGTTTAAGTGGGGTTACTGATGCCTTGTGCTGTGTGAGCAGTTGGTTCATGCCAGTTAATCTGCCTCACTCTTTTCTCACAGAATTACTGTATCTTCAGAATGAAGCTTAACATGATGATTACTGTATGGATTTGCTAATAGAATTTTCCCTTTTTGGGACACAATATTGATTCATTATTGCCATAGGCCCTTGCCAATATTTTAGCTCAGAATTAACCACTCCATAACAATCTGAGTTACAACAGCATTTATAATAATCACATGTATCGCTGTGCCAAACAGTTACTCTTCATATTAGCTAGAGTATTAAGTATTTAATGAAATTGGGACACAAGGAGACTAATTGCTCATTCTATGTTATAAATCAATAGCTAGGGCACATGCCATTAACATTTCACTGCTTTTAATTAAATAGAATATTTGGAGGCTACGCTAGATTTGAATTAACTCAGTTGTAATTTAAGTTTACTGCTGTTAAAGCAAATTTTAATCAGAAAATGACTATTTTTGAGGAAAATCACTGATAATATGGATGTTTTTTATTATAAATCATCTCCAATTTTGTACAAGTAGTTACTACCAGCGGGAGGTCTAATTCCTTGATTGTGCCTGTGAATCAGACAGTGAGAAACCTAAGGGCTGGCATTTATACGTGCCCCATTTCAGTGCCAGTGATGCCCAGCTGATCTTTGAATGTGTTCACAAACACCAGGGATAAAAGCACCTAAAGGACCAAGGAGCCTAAGTCCAATTTCCTTTCAGAGGAACGTAGACCCCCAAAGCCCATATCCTGAAAAGTGTGTGGACACGTAACCCCCACTGATTTCCATCTGGGTCTTAAGACATTTTTGAAAATGGGGCACAGACTCCAAAATCACGTAAGCCCTTTTGAATGCAAAATCCTTCACCTAAAACAAACACACAAACAAAATACCCAACAAATAAGAGTGACCTCTTTATGTACAAAACACATTAATGTGGGCTTGGAAAATCTGTTCAAATAATGAATTATATCTACAGTATCTAGTCTTCCTTAGAGTGAAACTTGTATAAGAGAGAACTCTCCCTGTTCTCTGGAGGTCTCTTTCATGAGCTGTATGTTCAGAGATACCACCTTCAGTTCCAGAAATTAAGGTGAGGAAGTTGCTTGCAGTTGTTTTGAGAACAGTGAAAAGTGAGTGTACTGACTTCCAAAAAGATGCTTACAAATGTACTCTGTTGTTTTGCAGACCATGTACCCTTTCCCCTGGCATATTCCCTAAGTACCCAGTGTTCTCCAGAAGACTTCACTACTGGAAATGGTAAAGTGTTATTCCATCAGCATCTTCAGGGCATTTCTGAATGTGCTTTCATCAAAGACAATACATGTGAGAATCACAAATCTGCATAGCAGGGCCCAGTGACTTTGTAGGAGGAAAAAGTGACTAAATACTTGTCTGTGAAACTTTCATTCCTTATTACCCTATCACATGGGGCTTGGCCCCTCTAGGGGAGATGGTCCCCACCTGTGACTAATTACCTGCCTCACTGGTAAGGCTGAGGGTCAGAAGAGCACTGGTCCTTGAAAGGACCAGCAAGAACTGCAGATTAGTTGACTGCAGGAGCAAGGGAAAGCGAGTCTGTCGGGCTCTTGTAGGAGTCCAAGGCTCAGGACAAAGGGTGAGGGGGCTAAATGAGGTGAGGGGACTGTCTCTGGGAACTGTAGCCCATGTTGGGCTAAGGATCTACTTTGTGTTGACACTTTTGACAACACTTCTGGTTAGCCAATACATTATGCCCTGAGGCAAGGGCCTGAAACCAACCCTGGGATGATATTGATGCTTTCTTGGCAAGTGGGAGCCCAGCAGCTTCCATGTGGTGGAGAATGCGGGCCAAGGATTGGGCCTTGGGTGTCTGGTGGGGCCCCCACTCCTAGTAAATGGAAAGGATGGAGAACATTCTCTGCCTGCTGATGGCTGAACAGGAATAACAGCTCCCCTCCTGCACAGTCAACAAAAGAAGCAGAAGTTTCAAACACCAGCAGCAGTTCCTGAGAGTAACTTTCGCAACTGTATTTTGCCCCAAATTCTCCCAGCCAGGTGTGTACATTACATTTCACAGGAAGAAGAGTGATCCCCAGAGTGGGGGAGGCCTTTGTAGGTGCTGGAAGACGGGCTGGATCTCAGCTGAGCAGGCCCCCATAGTGATTCTGTGCGAGATGGCCTCTCTCAGATCCAAATGGAGGCTTATGGAGCACTGACTGCTTTGCATTTTAGTGTGGTCCACACAGGGGCAGAGCTATGGTGGCCCAACTAAAATCCACACAGTCAACACAGGCTCTGTATGGGCCTCCCCAGGGACCTCAGAGGGGCTTTCCCGGGTAACCCGTGCACCATGTGTAAAAGAACCAGCATTTGACCAAAGATAAGGGAAAATGTGTGACTCCGGGAAGGAACAGACATAATAGTGCTGTGAAAAGGACTTTGCTTTGAAACTCTGGTGTGGTGTTTGTTTTGATCTTGACACAGTGAATTAACTGCAGCTTCTAGTTAATAAGAAAATTAGAAGAGAATTAGAACTCAACTGTCCTCAGAGATATTACAGCCCGATCAACTATAATACAACAGGGACTGTGAGTTCAGAGCCTTGCTGATGAGAGGCTGAGTCCTAATCATGGAAATCAGCCATGGAAAGTCACTCATTTCAGCCGTTTCTTAGCAACACAGCCAACTATTAACAAATGCATGCACAGGAAGAGAAATTTGGACTTCTGCTTTTACTTTGTCTTGGCTTTACTTCCAGTGTGTTTGTAGTCAGACATGAAAGATGACTTTGATTGTTTCCATCTTCTCTTTCTGACAAGGTGAACTCCAACTCACCGAACGTTCCCCAGCTAATCTTGGTTTTGCCTGCACATGTGAGAAGATGCATTGCTATGTATGCAAATAAGGAGATCAAGGTCAGTGAAATGTACACAGAGAAATCTCATCCATTTACAATAACTCCGCCTAGCACCTTGCATAGCTAATTATTTATGTATTCTTCCTCCTAGTTATCTGCACAACACTTTGTTCATTGCCCACCCTGCCTATCATTTTCCATCAGCTTGCCCTTCTAGTTCTTGAGCAGACAGTCTCCTAATTTAGGGGCTGATCCAGCTCCCACTGAAGTCAGAGGTACAATTATTATTGCTTGGCTTTGACCACTAGGTCTGTCTGCCCATGACCTGGCTCTGACAGTGGACCAGGAACACTTTTCACTAGAGTGGTACAGACACTGAACAATGCTCAGGTCATTTATTTCCTGTCTTAAGAACATAAGAACAGCCAGACTGGGTCAGACCAAAGGTCCATCTAGCCCAGTATCCTGTCTTCTGACTGTGGCCAATGCCAGGTGCATCAGAGGGAATGAACAGAACAGGTGATCATCAAGTGATTTGTCCCAGGTCATCCATTCCCAGCTTCTGGCAAACAGAGGCTAAGGACACTGCCTGCCCATCCTGGCTAAATGCCATTGCTGGATCTTTCCTTTATGAACTTGTCTTGTTCTTTTTTTAAACTGTGTTATAGTCTTGGCCTTCACAACATCCTCTGGCAAAGAGTTCCACAGGTTGACTGTGCATTGTGTGAGAAAAATACTTCCTTTTGTTTGTTTTTAAACCTGTTGGCTATTAATTTCACTTGGTGACCCCTAGTTCTTGTGTTTATGAGAAGGAGTAAATAACACTTCCTTTCTACTTTCTCCAAACCAATCATGATTTTATAGACCTCTATCATATCCCCCCTTAGTCATCTCTTTTCCAAGCTGAAAAGTCCCAGCCTTCTTAATTTCTCCTCAATGGAAGTTATTCCACATCCCTAATAATTTTTGTTGCCTTTTTCTGTACTTTTTCCAGTTCCAGTATATCTTTTAGAGATGTGGTAACCAGATCTGCATGCAGTATTCAAGATATGGGTGTACCATGGATTTATATAGAGGCATTATGATCGGAGTGTTAGGGGTGCCTGGATTATCCTTATCAGCTTTCTGTCTTTCTGCTGCAAAGCCCTTAGAGTCCCGTAATGGCTTTCTAGCAAACATGCTTTCCAGACTTAGGGTCAGATCCTGTTCTCCTGACGCATACAACTAGACTTCGATGTGACTTGCATAAGATGAGCAGAATTTTTCCCTTAATGGAAAGTATTAGGGTTCTATAGTGACCTTACAATGGAAGTGTTCTCCGCCCCCACTCCTTTCCTATACAGCTGCACACATCTGCCACGTGTCACCTAGTGGCTAGGGAACTGACGTAGAACGCAGGAGGTGTGGGTTAATTCCCAGCTCCGCTAGTGAGTTTCTGGGCAACCCTGGCCACATCAACTCCCGCACTAATACTTCAGTTTCCCATCTGTAACACGGCAATGATACTGACCTTTCGTATAGTGCTTTGAGATCGAAAGATGAAACTGCTAGATGAGACCTAGATACTATCATTGCTGTTGCTTCTAACTCTATCATAGCCACAATAGGCAATTAACAATCCTGAATAATTAAACACACCTGAAAAGCTCTTTTAAAAACTCTTGTGAAATAATAGCTGCATCCAAATGGGTTAAAAAGTTCTTTTGAACATTTCACCTCTTCAATACCATTAATACATTTCTCTTTTTTGAACAGGTCGCCTGCGTAGCTGGAGTTCGGAAACAATATGGTGATGTAACTCAACCAGTTTCACTTTTGCTCCTAACCTTATCTTAGCAAGGCATGTGTCACAGAGTCCTGTGTTGATACATGTAGTAGAATTTGATTCAGTGTAGTGTATGGTCTGCTAATAATGTCCCATACAGTTTACTTTAGTGGTGTCAGAAAGCCGCTTTTCATACATCAGGAAACATCTGTCTTTTGTCAGCTACCTGAAGGGTCCCACTCACTGAACCCAGTTATCTTTCAATGATTCGGGCTAAGAATTGTTTCCATATCGTTGTGGATTTTCCTGTTACTCTGAACAAGGAGACCTGATCTAATGCATGTTCTGGTTTGCTTTCCACATGGCAAGCAGCATGAATATACACAGGTTTCATTTTATTCATTAGAAATGTTGTGCGCAGATCATGCACATCCTACAATTGCACAGGTAGCACCAGGAATTTAAACACCTGTGTCAACATAACAGCAGAGAGAGAAAATAATGCACAAAAGGTGAACAGAATAAGAGGAAGTTTCTGGAAAGGCAATGAAACTTACAGGCCTGCAAGTGGAAGGGAGTGAAATCTTCGTAACAAATTGTTAGTTTAAAAAATCATTCAATCCCACTATTGAGAAAGTATACAGAGTTGGGCATGGGAAGCTTTGGGTCTGCAGTGCTTTCATAGGCTGAATACTACTGAAGTTAATGGGTGTTTTGTGTGAGTAAGTACTGGCAGACTTCAAAGGTGAATCAAAGGGTTTTTCTACCTTCCAAAACCTGAGTGTAGTCATTCAAGAGTCTGTTTCCTAGAAATGAGCGAGTTGCGTTTTTCATGTGTTTCTAGAGCCCTTTGCTCTAGTCAAATGCAAGCCCCTGAAATCAAGGTTTTTTTTCACAACTAGTACGTTGTACTACTTTAACTATAGTGGTATATTGGTATGGTTAAACCGTACAACCTCCCTTACTGTCCCCCTCAACCCCCCTAAAGGAACGCAGATGCTTTTTACCAGCAATAGCTCTGCCTGTACAGGAAGACACACAATGATACTGGTATCAGATACTGTTATGCTGAGAACTGCATCCACACTTGGTTGTACTGGTATAATTGCATCAATTAAAAAATCAGTCAGGCCTGATTGACCCTTCAAAGTCGTACCATTCTATGTACTGGCAGGTAAGCAAAGAGAAAACAACTTTTAAAAAAAATATTTATTTTATGTAGCATTGCTTTGTTATTTTAGAGACCTGAATGGGTCGCATTTAAATGAGGAAAGGGAGCATGAGATCTGTTACTTTAAAAGTTGTCTGTCTGTATTCCTCAGAGTCTGTCTGAATAATGGAGCTCAGCCTTGACAGAGGCAAGGAGACAACAGCCATTGAATACAACCAAAAGATCAGAACAAAAGACAGGAAACAGATCATAATGCACGTACAAGTACAGTGTGAGGCTGAGGGGTGGAGGGAGAGGAGGACTGCAAAGAGCTGTATCTAGGAAAGGAGACAATAGCGCTCATACTCTTCATTAATCCAGGCAAAGCTTTGCTTCTATTACTGCCATCCTTGTCTCTCCCCCTCACTTGTGTCCATTGTGCCAAGGTCCCATTTAGACTGTAAATGTACATAGGGGACTGCCTGTATTTTTATGTGTACAATGCTTACATAATGAGGCCCTGATCTTGACTGGGGCCTTTATGCATGAGTGGAATAAATGCTACTGCAGCTAACTGGTAATGTTAGAATACGGAAGACCTCCACGGAGACCATATGTTCTTGGCTTTGTGGTGAAAAGTAAAACAAATGGGATGGACAAACAAATACCCACCCAGCTTGAAATTCCTGCATGTTGGCCTTAACTGTAGTCTTCAGTGCACCTCTATGGTGTATCTAGACATTAAAGGCCAGCGCTGGTTTGCTGTGAGTAACCTGTGATCTGCAGGAGATTGGTGAGAAGGTTCCAACCCTTCTGATCACTTTACATTTTTGAGGCTATATCTGCAAGGAATAGGACTTTAAAAACAAAAGGGGCTGAGATTTTTCTGCCTTTGCAATTCAATAAAGGCCAAGTCTACATACATGCCTACTCTAGGCAGGAAACATTTACATAGTTCACTTGTGATGTCACAGTGTTTTCATCACCTGGAAATCCCTCAAGGCTCTGAGCTCAGGTGTGATAACTGCCTCACTTTTGCTTTCCCTTTCCCTTTCCACTCTGCTGCTCTTTGCTGGGTGACAGCAGAGCTGGGTTTTTTTTTTTTTGCCCTAGATTAAAGCAAAATGAACTTTCATGTTTTTCTGAACCAGAAACAGCCTTGGGTATAAAAGCAATAGCCACGGAGAAGAAAAACCACATTCAGAGCCAAGAGAGAGGCAAAGCAGCCCTGAGACACACGAGGCAACTAAAGCAACATCCCAGCAAATACACACCAAGATAAGGGTGACTAGTCTGGAGCCTCTCCTTGCTACATGATTTCTCTTTACTGAGTGATTATATTGCTCTCTATGGTAGAGAGCAAAGAATGAGTGTCGCACAAGCAAAGTGCATTACGCCTGTAATGTGTTATTAATGGCTGAATATTTAAACAAAACCCCCTCTGATTCATGAATATTTTCCTGGAGAAATTCAGAGTTCAAGTTACTATGATCTGTTTGGTGTTTTAGTTTTGTATCTGGAGAATTGTTGGGTACTTGCAAAAAGTGTTTGCCTACTCCCAAAACTTTCACAAGTGGTATTTCAGACAAAACCGGGCAGGGACTAAAAATAGTTCAGTCATCAAATTATGGAGCAGAAACAATGCCCTGTGACTTAGGAGACTAGCAACAAAATATACAATGACTATCAAATTGCAAACAGACACAAAACAGTCAGTAGCCTGAAAATTCTTTGTCAGAATTATTTGGCAAGTAGCATAACATTGGGATTAGTTCACACTTTGCTGTGCTAAAAGAAGCAAGATAAATCTGTAACAAATGCTATAGGATGATGTACCCTGCCACACTTACTAGTTACTTTATTGTTTGGTGACATCGTGTGCAAGTATTTACAACAGCTGAAGTCTGAAGGGTAGTCTAAAAAGAACAGATAATTCTGCTGAATGTCAATAAGTTAGTGTAAGAAAAAGACAATATCACTTTCATCAGCTATTTCACAACCAATGAAATGAATTGGTTGACTTGAGGAAGGCTTGAGGATTGGCAACAATTGTTTTACTTCCCAGTCCCCTATAGGAAGCCACAGATCAGAGCTGAGCATTTTACTGATTCTGTGTCACCAGCTGCCTCCTGCGGTAGATTTAACAATGTTTTAGGAAACAGTAAAAGGAAAATTTAGAGCTAGGTTTGTCTCCAGTGCAGGCCTAGCTTATGAGACACCGTCTAACTCGCCGGCTCGTAAGCCTTGCAGCCTGGCATGGCAGTGATGTATCGCTCCCTTTCTGTCTCTGGTAGGGAAAATGGTGAATGTAAGCTACAAAGTTCTCTTTGCTCTGGCCATCTGGACGATGACTACAGAGGCCTTTCCCAAAGGCGCTGAGAGGACAAAATGCCACCTCGCAAAATACACCGGGAACTGGAGGCCTTCAAGAAAGCCAAGGACAAATTTGTAAGGGTGAAGAACATACACTGGGCAATAAGAGCACTGTGAGCCCTAGGCTGTCATCTGAACAGCAGCCCGCTCTGCATGTCCCTCTGGACTCAGGAAAGAAGCTCAAAACCAACTACCAAGAAGGGTTTGGTTTTACTTTTCTGCCAGCCCAAGCACCCTGCTGGCAAGCACCAGAGCTCTAGAACAGCGCCTGCTGAACCAAGGTCCTTTCCTCACTGGAGAATGATAAAGCACAGTTTAAGCTTGGTCACGCATATCCCTCTCATATCCTTTGTGGATACCAGCCCTTGAGGTACAAGGGAGACACTTGATGTCACCATCTCATCTCTCTGCATCACTGCTGGGATTGTGTGGAGAGAACTGAGGGAAGAACTAGTACAGGTTTGTTCTTGCTCCTACATAAATATGGGTGTCTGTTCTTTCCTTCTGCCTCCAGGAGGACATGATGCTGTTGTCAGACCGAAAATGCAGCACCAGGATTTTCCACCAGAACTGGGAAGTCAAAGAGCTGTTGGTACAAAAAATCTCAGCCAAGGGGTACAAGAAGGTCACATTCCAGCACAGGGGTTCTTAAACTGGGGGTTGGGACCCCTCAGGGGGTCATAACGTTATTACATGGAGGGATGTGAGTTGTCAGTTTCCATCCCAAATCCTGACTTGCAGCCAGCATTCATAATGGTGTTTAAATTAAAAACCCTTTAAAATATATCTATAAGGAGGGTTGCACTCAGAGGCTTGCTACGTGAAAGGGGTCACCAGTAGAAAAGTTTGAGAACCACGTGTGGCAAATTGCCGGTACTGTTATGCCGGGTCTCACGCTTTCTCTTCTTTGGGGAAGGTTTAGGGCACCATTGCTTGCCTCTGAACCAGTATTTTAATTACCCCACTAGTGTCCTTGAGGAGGGGAGTGGAAAGGGAGGGACCTGGGCCTACCCTCTTCTCCAGGTCCCATCCCAGGGGCCCTGAGGTTTGTGGTGAACCACTTGAACTAGCGGTTCCTTCCCCTGGGCTACTTCCCTCTCCTGCCCTTCAGCTTGTGAAGGGGCTTCTAGCCCTCCTTCAACACAAGCCAGGTGCCCCTTACCTAGGATTTCTTTTGGATTTCTCAGCCCACCGCAGCACTCCTCCAAACTTTCCTTTTGTCTCTCTTCAAAACTGTTCTCTGCTCCAACTCCCACACTGTCTGACTGAAGCAGGGGTTTTTATCACATGACTGGCTTCAGGTGCTCTAGTTAATCTATAGCAAACCTTCCTCCCCTTGCAGGGAATAAGGCTCCCTGCTAACATTCTCCTGCTACCCTCTGGCCATGCTGTATCACACACTGTTCTAGCAGATGGTTCTTTCCTAACATGTGTCCCTTTCTCACTGAATCTGATCTCACTTAGTGCTTGTGCTAATCTGACACACGGCACTTTGCCCATTGACTTTGTAGTCACTGATTTAGTCAGGAGCATGTCAGATCTGACTGTGGCTCTTTCTCCGTGTAAATAAGGGTCACCCCTCACTTTCAGGTCCGGTGCCTTCTCACTGGCTATAAACTGGTGTCAAGAAAGATATGTGGAGATGAAGCTGTTTCCAGTCAGGAGTGATTTTCATATTTCATTTATTGACAAATCAAGAAAGCCCTGAGTAGCTTTGAAACAGGAGACTTTCTAATCTAGTCTACCCACTCCTACACATGTGAATTTCTAGTCCTGTATCTGCATAGCTGTGCATCTTTTTCCCCTAGACACTCTTACCTACAAGTTTCTCTCCCCAGGTGCACGATAGTCAGCCTGGTAGAGAAGGAGCTAGACTTTACCACTAACGTGCTGGAGAACGTTGAGGACCCCAGTCTGTCCAAGCTGCTCTGAAGGCTGCTAGAAATCCTGATGCAGATCAGAGGGGACCTGAGGGACTGCTTGAGTATTCAGTGCCAGATTTCTCTTTCAGTGCCAGATGTGAATCTCTTTGAGGAGAACCCTTAGGAATTTCCCAACTGGAGCTGCTTGTCCTTGTATCAGCAAATACTTGCATGTGGCTCTTACTTTGCGTCCATCCGTATATAGGACATTGAAAGCAGAAGTAGTTGATATGATATGCACAAGGATAGCGGCCTAGACTATGTCAGGGCAAGAACTGCTCTGCACCTGGAGAGAAAGGGCTTTGGTCCGTCGTTGGCTGAAATCTCTGTGCACCAACCCATCTGTATCAACTTCGTTTTCAAACCAGACAGACTCATTCTCATCGACACTCCAGGAGGCTGAACAATTGGCTCCAAAATTTCCATGAGAACGAAGAGACGGTGAGTAGTCATTGGAGACAATGAGGAAAGTGAACTTCCATGCAAATTAGAGATGGAACAAGCCTACTGGGTTCCCATCCAGAGGCCAGAGCGGGTTACTGTAATGTATTCTGTGGTGCCTTATCCGGTCTGTTTCAATAATCCCAGGACTGTACTTGTGCACAAATCTAGTAGATCTCAATAAAAAAAGCTTCTTGTGTCTGCTGCTAGACTGACTGACTCTCTTTCCAGCACAGCCTGTAAGAAGATTATACCACCAGGGATTTTGACCCTTTTGCAATAAATCAGGCTTTTTAGGAAATGAGGGGTGGAGCAGGGAGATTTCTATTGTTATTATCTTAGTTTTTATTTATTAATAATGCAATAAATGAGCTTGTTGATCTATTCAGATCCACTGTGCAATGACGTCACAGACTACAGCAACAGCTAATGTATGGTTTGAATTATGTTGCATTTCATGATCGCATATTCAATTGCAGTTTGCGTGTGCATCTGCTTGGGTTACAGAAATCCACATTCACATTGCTCTGTTTCCAGCATTCACCCTCTTTCCACATCTTCTGTGCTTCTTATAGATATGCAGTTGCCTCCTACTTATGCAACACACCCATGGTGGTTTTAATTTACCCCATTCACACTTCCTGTTGTAAATATTCTCTCATTTCCCAGGAAACACCTGGCTGCTTGGAAGCATCTGTGACCCTCAATATCTTCCCGCTGCTGAACCAAGACTTGAGATGCGCAGCCTACATGGAGCTCTGTGTGTAGTCATCTGGTCTCTGCAGTGCCCGTGTCCATATCTACTTAGAGACCAGAGAGCCCCTAGCCTGAACGCACAGCAACATATTGGGAGAAGACATGTGTGAACCAGGAACATTCATCTTCTCCCTCTGGCTTCTGATCATAGATTCCCCCCCCCCCATATCAAACTGATTCCATCCTTTTTGCCAAAGAATTAAACAGTTGGCCTCCAGGTTACTCCAATTTCCAGCTGGTACAGCACTCTAGACTCCTTAGACTTCACTAGGATTTGGTTCTCTGGGGATATTATTTATTGAATATAATTATGTTGTCACTCTATGAAAGCATTTTAGTCAGAGTAACATATCCCAAAATATTGGAAACATTTAATAAGCTTTAATTTTTAAAAAAACAACACTCCAGTTCTAGGCTTTACACACTAGTCATGGCTTCAAGTCTCTTAGAAACAACCTCAGGAAATGAATTAATATTGAAGTTTGGAAGTTCTTACTGTACAGATCCTCGACAGCTGTATTTATACAGAGTATATTTTTGTCTTGCTGCTGCTTTACATATTATTATCCAACTAAGAAGAGTAATTGGTTTGTATAACTTCCTGACTTGAACCAAAGTGTTACTTATTATGGATCAGCTATTTATTTTTATGTATTATCTGTTATGAAGATTGTGCCTTTTTATCTATAATTGTGAACAAATTGTTTTCCCAGGCCTTGGCATTCCTGTCTTTTAAGCTGTAAACAGAAAATTGGGTAATAAAACCCAGCTCCAATACGGTGCTGTGCAGGAGTACATTCCAAAGTACTTTACAAAGGAAGTCATTCTCATTATTCCTGATTTCACAGATGGAGAACTAAGGCACAGAGAGGCAAAGTGCTTGTCCAAGATCACTCAGCAGGCCAGTGACAGAGCCAAGAATCCTGAGAGCTGATCTTACACTTTAACCACTAGGCAACACTGCCTCCCTCTGACTGTAGCTTGCTTTCCCCACAATATCTGCTTTAACTATACACTGATCGGAGACTTTTAAAATACCAACAAGGAGGTCTGTCACATTTTTTTCTGAGCACAAGAGTTATTTCAGCCTTGCTCTCATCTCCACTCCTTTCCTTAGAGGATGGAGGCCAGATGTCTCAGCTGGATCCTAGTATTAGCACTGCCACTGCATAGTGCCTCCTCTTTCCCCAGCATATATAGAATAAATATACTTGAAAGACATAACATGTCACAGTGTTACCGAGAAACTGGAGTGCACTTTTCCTCACTTTAGTATTCCAGAACAACTAGTGACAGACAACAGACTACAATTCACTGCAGTAGAATTTAAGTCATTCTGAACATATTACTAGCAGCCCACATTACTCACAAGTGAAAAAAGAACTGAGAGACCTGTATACTGGACTATAGCGTGGATAGAAAACTGGCTCGATCATCGGGCTCAATGGATAGTGATCAATGGCTCTGTGTCTAGTTGGCAGCCGGTATCAAGCAGAGTGTCCCAAGGGTTAGTCCTGGGGCTGGTTTTGTTCACTATCTTCATTAATGATCTAGAGGATGGTGTGGACTGCACTCTCAGCAAGTTCGCAGATGACTCTAAACTGAGAGGAGTGGTAGATACGCTGGAGGGTAGGGATAGGATACAGAATGACCTAGACAAATTAGAGGATTGAGCCAAAAGAAATCTGATGAGGTTCAACAAGGACAAGTGCAGAGTCCTGCACTTAGGACAGAAGAATCCCATGTAATGCTACAGACTAGGGACTGAATGGCTAGGCAGCAGTTCTGCAGAAAAGGACCTAGAGATTACAGTGGACGGGAAGCTGGAGATGAGTCAACAGTGTGCCCTTGTTGCCAAGAAGGCTAAAGGCATTTTGGGCTGTATAAGTAGGGGCATTGCCAACAGATCGAGGGACGTGCTTATTCCCCTCTATTCGGCATCGGTGAGGCCTCATCTGGAGTACTGTGTCCAGTTTTGGGCCCCTTGCTACAAGAAGAATGTGGAAAAATTGGAAAGAATCCAGCGGAGGGCAAGAAAAATGATTAGGGGGCTGGAGCACATGATTTATGAGGAGATGCTGAGGGAACTGGGATTGTTTAGTCTGCAGAAGAGAAGAATGAAGGGAGATTTGATAGCTGCTTTCAACTACCTGAAAGCGGGTTCCAAAGAGGATGGATCTAGACTGTTCTCAGTGGTACCAGATGGCAGAACAAGGAGCAATGGTTTCAAGTTGCAGTGCGGGAGGATTAGGTTGGATATTAGGAAAAGTTTTTTCAGTAGGAGGGTGGTGAAGCACTGGAATGCGTTACCTAGGGAGGTGGTGAAATCTCCTTCCTTAGAGATTTTCAAGGTCAGGCCTGATGAAGCCCTGGCTGAGATGATTTAATTGGGAATTGGTCCTGCTTTGGGCAGGGGTTTGGACTAGATGACCTCCTGAGGTCCCTTCCAACCCTGATATTCTATGATTCTACACACAACCAAGAAAATCCTACAGCACAAAAACCTATTGTTTGCTCTTCTGAGTTACAGATCAACACCAATAGCAACCACTGGATATAATCCAGCACAATTCCTGTTGGGAAGACAACTCTGACCTACTGTTCCAATGTTGGAAAAGAATCTGCTCCAGAGTGGCCAGGCATGAAACAAGTAGCAGATGCAGAACAAGAAGAAAACAGTTTAAGAAATCCAGATGAACCTAGTTGTTGCATCTAACAGACTGCCAGATGACCAAGTTGTTATGTGTTTGGGTTGTGTAATTAAAAAAACAGTATGATTCTGAGACACTTAAAAGACTAATCCATACTGAACTTCAAAGGTAGTGTGATAGTGTAAATATTGTAAATGGTCAGAATGTAGAACTAATAGGAGGAGATGTAATGGAATGCTAAACTGTATTACACTGTTCAGCTACAAGGTGATGGAGGAATTAGAGTTATTGGTGCAGGAAGTGAAACCGGATATTATAGGGATAAAAGAAACATGGTGGAATAGTAGTCATGACTGGAGTACAGGTATTGAAGGGTATGTGCTGTTTAGGAAAGACAGACATAAAGGCAGAGGTGGAAGAGTAGCATTGTATATCAATGATGAGGTAGACTGTAAAGAAATAAGAAAGGATGGAATGGATAAGACAGAGTCTGTCTGGGCAAAAATCACGTTGGGGAAGAAAGCTACTAGAGCCTCCCCTGAGAGAGTGCTTGGGGTGTGCTATAGACTGTTGGGACCTGATTTCGATTAGGAGAGAGATCTTTTTAATGTGGGAATTGTGTGATCATGGGATACTTTAACTTCCCAGATATAGACTGGAGGACAAGTGCTAGTAATAATAATAGGGCTCAGATTTTCCTAGATGCGATAGCTGATGGATTCCTTCACCAAGTAGTTGCTGAACCAATGAGAGGGGATGCCATTTTAGATTTAGTTTTGGTGAGTAATGAGGACGTCATAGAAGAAATACTTGTAGGGGACAACCTTGGTTTGAGCAATCATGAGCTAATTCAGTTTAAACTAAATGGAAGGATAAACAAAAATAGATCTGTGACTAGGGTTTTTTATTTCAAAAGGGCTAACTTTAAAGAATTAAGGAAATTAGTCATGGAAATGGATTGGACTGAAGAACTTGGGGATCTGAAGGTGGAGGAAGCCTGGAATTACTTCAAGTCAAAGTTGCAGAAACTGTCAGAGGCCTACATCCCAAGAAAGGGGAAAAAATTCATAGGCAGGAGTTGTAGACCAAGCTGGATGAGCAAGCATCTCAGAGGGGTGATTAAGAAAAAGCAGAAAGCCTACAAAGAATGGAAGATGGGAGGGATTAGCAAGGAAAGCTACCTTATTGAGGTCAGACCATGTAGGAGTAAAGTGAGAGAGGCCAAAAGTCATGTAGAGTTGGACCTTGCAAATGGAATTAAAAGCAATAGTAAAAGGTTCTATAGCCATATAAATAAGAAGAAAACAAAGAAAGAAGAAGTGGGACTGCTAAACCCTGAGGATGGAGTGGCAGTTAAGGATAGTCTAGGCATGGCCCAATATCTAAACAAATACCTTGCCTCAGTCTTTAATGAGGCTAATGAGGAGCTTAGGGATAATGGTAGGATGACAAATGGGAATGAGGATATGAAGGTAGATATTACCACATCCGAGGTAGAAGCCAAACTCGAACAGCTTAATGGGACAAAATCAGGGGGCCTAGATAATCTTCATCCAAGAATATTAAAGGAACTGGTACATGAAATTGCAAGCCCATTAGCAAGAATTTTTAATGAATCTGCAAACTCAGGGGTTGTACCATATGACTGGAGAATTGCTAACATAGTTCCTATCTTTAAGAAAGGGGAAAAAGGTGATCCGGGCAACTACAGGCCTGTTAGTTTGACATCTGTAGTATGCAAGGTCTTGGAAAAAATTTTGAAAGACAACGTAATCAAGGACATTGAAGTCAATGGTAATTGGGACAAAATACAACATGGTTTTACAGAAGGTAGAGCGTGCCAAACCAACCTGATCTCCTTCTTTGAGAAGGTAACAGATTTTTTAGACAAAGGAAATGCAGTGGATCTAATTTACCTCGATTTCAGTAAGGCATTTGATACAGTTCCACATGAGGAATTATTAGCTAAATTGGAAAAGATGGGGATCAATATGAAAATTGAAAGGTGAATAAGGAACTGGTTAAAAGGGAGACTACAACAGGTCATACCGAAAGGTGAATTGTCAGGCTGGAGGGAGGTTCCTAGTGGACCAAAAGACTAACAAGATGGCCAAGCTGGTTCTAGTGAAAGCAGCATAAATTCTGATATTAGTTGAATCAGCTAGGCCTGCCCCTCAGAACGGGGACAGCTGGTCACCTACCTGAGCAGCAGAGATGGCTGGAGAGTCAGTAAAACAACAGAAAGTCAAAGGCAGAAAAGGAGGAAAGATAACTAACTCTTCCACCAGCCCCATGTTCACACAGTCTTGGATTCAGAGTTCATATGTCATCAGCGTAGATTGCATCAGGGTTGAACACAGGCCCACCTCATTGTTAGCCTCTGTTGAAGTTATCAGATCTGATGGCCTCATAGATTTCTCTTTGACCCATTTCATCTACAGCCCCAACTTTTAAACAAGGGTCTGTCTGTCTGTCTGTCTGTACTTGGTCTTGATGCCTCCACCAGTTAATCAGTAGCCAAAAGTAAATAACATGCCAAAGATTAAATGCTCTGCACCGCTGTTCCGCAGGCACCATCTGTTTGCAGGGGTTTGAGTTGAGGGATACGAAACCATTCAAAGAAGTTAATTAAAAGAATCCATGGGAGTAAGACACTCACCAGGCACGACATGTATAGGCTGAGTGCAAGTCAGACTGGGTAGAGGGTTCTGAGCTAGATGCAGCGAGAAACATTCAGATATCGGACTGGTATGAAAGGACAACAGAAGAGGCTGTAAGGTTGAAGAAAGAAGTATTCTGCAGTCTTTTTCAACCAGCTTCTCTACCCAACAGGCCCATGTACTCACAGCCCAACTGCAACAATTCCTTACTAGGCCTGGAAGAAATGAAAGGGGGAGAGTTCCCTCACTATAGTGGTTTGACCGGTTACAAGAAAAGTTACATATGTTGGTTCCTAACTCTGCAACTTCGGCCACTCCTCATGCTGAATACAAGTGCATCTTTGCCCTAGAGGTGACTCAGGCCAAGGCCTTGGCCTGCCCTTGGTAAGCCATCCCTTTGTGGAGGGAAATTAAGTATTGGCTTGTAGGTCCCACTGGCCACAGTTCAGGCTTGTTGCTGGTGATTTAACTGAGAGTGTCTGTGAGTTGTCTTCCTGTTAGCCTCCTGTCAGAGCCTTTGTTGCAAGCTACCAGCTTACAAACCCCTCTTGGCACACGGCCCTTATTTATGTCTGTGCCTCTGAGAACACACAGCCCTCCCCAGTGGTGAAGAAGAGTCTTTCTCTACACCAGTGTCCTGGGTCTGGAGTAGCTTGGAAGGCTGCTACCTCTCTGCTTCAGTCCTCCAATCTCTGCTGTTTCCCCTAGGCTGTATTGTACTATTGCTGCAGCTTCTACCAACCTCCTGCCAGGCTCGGCCTGCTCCCCTGCGACACTCCCATTCAGCCTGGCCCAGCTCTCAGGCTGCTGGTTCTCAGCCTCCCTGGCCCAGATCTCAGACAGCCTGTGGCTGGCTCTTCCCCCTTGGCGTAGTGGCAAAAGTGCTTCCCAGGTTCTTCTTCCCCCAGGCCCTTGCTTCCCAGCTAAATCATAAACATGGATAATTAACCTGAATGTTATCAAGACTGCAAGGGAAGGATCCCTTCTGGGAACAGCCCCTTTCCACCCATTTGTGAGAGTACTCAAATCACTCTCCTCCCGTCCTTCGCTGATCAGTGGTGACTCACAGAGTCACTCCTGAGGGCGGGGGAAAAAATGAATGAAAAGGCTGCTCACTGGATTATTACAATAATACAGCAAACCCGGAAACTGGGCAATGCTAAGATTAGAAACAGAACTCGCCTACTTTAGGCAGGGAAACCTTGTATCATTTGGTCATGATGTCATACAGAGGTTCCCTCACCTGGGAATCCCTGGTAGTGGCAGTGGCAGGAGGGCAGAGGGTTATGAGGTAGATGCACCTGCCTTACTTTCACTTTCCAGTTTCCATTGCTCAAGCAGCAACATTAACATGTGGGTTTTTCTCTTTTGACTAAAGGAAAACAAGATTTCGTTTTATTTTTTCCTAGAGAGTATAAAAGCAAGAGCAATGGAAAAGAGAGGCAACATTCACAGACCCGAGGGAGGACAAGCAACCCTGAGGAAGAAGAAGAGACTAAAGAGATTTCCTAGCAAACATGCTCCAAGGTACGTGCCACTAAGTCTGGGGTTTCTGTCTAGCACATGGACTTACTAGACTGATCTGCTGTGATCTACTCTAAAGAGTAAGGATCAAATATTATTCATTCTTCTAAGTATCTTACCAGTTTATTTTTTATTAGTGCTGTAAATTAGGAGGTCTGATCTGAAAACATTTGTGAATAGAAGAATTGAGTTTGCTCAACTGTGATCTTTGGGGTCAACCCACCAATGTATATATTTGATTGTAGCCCTCACCTTCCTGCACCCCTTCTTCCCCCACTTTGTCAGACTGTTAACAATACAGTTTATACTCCATATAACATGGAAATGGAATGATGCGTGGAATTCCCCTTTCTGATTCAATAGGAAAAATGATGGGTTGCAAACTGCTCCTGGTCCTGACCCTATGGGCAATGTCTACAGAGGCCTTTCGCAAAGGTGCTCAAATGAAGAAGTGCCACCTCTCAAAATACAAGTCCCTGCCACCCCAGGAACTGGAGACCTTCAAGAATGTCAAGGACAGATTTGTAAGTGCAAAGAAGACACATAAGTAGGGCAATAATAGTAATGTGAGTGCTAGGCTGTAGTTTCAACAGCAGCCTTCTACGCATATTACTATGGGCAGACAAAATAAGATGGGAGGCATATGCTTAGGAAAAGTTGGGGTATAGAGTTGCAGATAAAATAGAGAGAAGTCTCTCTGTCTGGATCTTCTTTGTTGGTGATCCCTCACCCAGTCTTAGTTAAGAAAGGGCAAAGCTCAGAATGTTCAGCTCCAGCAACAATTCAGATATTTGGGGAATGGGGAACATAGATGTGGAGAGTTATGTACAGGGCAGGAAGGTGGAAACTGATCTAAGGCAGAATCACAGATTAGACAATAGCAGGGAAAGAATGGGATTCTTACTATTCGAAAGGAGCTAGGAGAGAAAGAAGAGACAATCTGTCTAAGTGGGTGTTTCTGATCCGAGTCAGGCTAAGGAAGCTAGGGCCTGGCCAGCTCGGATTTCTTACAGAGTCAGTCGTCCTTAATCTTAAATCTCAAAAAGTTCTGAAAGGGGTTCAAACTCTGTCCTGAGTTATCATCAAACCTAGAGAATGAGACCCAGGTTTTAACTATCTGTGGTCTTTCCCTTCCAAAGAAAACTGAGTCTGGTCCCTTAAACAGACAATCTGAGGAGCCCAAATTCATGTCATGCCATCAAGCAGCACTAGAGAGATCAAGTCACTTATTTGTAAGTTGTGCAAACATTCCATGTTAACTAACGCTGAAGCTGAGGAAGTGCACCACTCAGCTTAGTGCTCAATTTATCCTCCTTGTCAAGAGTTAAAGGATGCCGGTTCTCAGTTAAACTCCTGCACATATGCAGTTCACAACCTGAAACCAGCAAAGCAATATGACAAGAGTGTGTTACTGACATCTGTCCTGTCTTTGGCACCTTCTTGGAAAGAGCCAGGACTCTAGGACAGCAGCATTGTTAGGGGATCAAGGTGTTGAGTCAAATTCTGCCAGGATTTTGCACCTTTGCTTGTCTCAGCGGGGTTATATGATGTAAGTAACTGAGGGCAGAATTTGACACTTTCTCCCTTGCTTTGCTTCCTTTACACATTTCCCTGTGTTCTCATTTTGTGCCTCCAGGAGGACATCATGCTGTTGTCAGACCGAAAATGCAACACCAAGATTTTCCACCGGAACTGGGAAGTCAAAGAGCTGTCGGTAAGCAAGACCTCTGCCAAGAGAGAGGAGGTTACAAAATAGCACTTGCTTCTTTCCAAAGTTGCAGTACTGTCTCTTTCCAAGGTAGATTCTGATTTCAGGTGATCCTTTTGTAGATTCGGAATAACATGGACAGGGTATTTGTTCCCAAATGACACAGAAGTCATCTGAGCTTGGAATCTGGCCCTTTTTCTATTTCAATATTTTGTATATCCTTAGGGCTGAGAAGCCAGACAAACTTTGAGACTGTGAATCTGTTTAAATATTGCAGCACAATATTTAGCACATGATAAGGCAAGGCACTGAAAAACAGGGGCAGGAGACAGAACAATATCTTGTCTGGCTTCAGATGGTATCAAATAATTGAGCTAGGAAACAATTTACATCTCAACATCTCTAGCTTGGCCCTGACAAATTGAAATTACTGTTTCCTTTTAATACAAGGCATGATACTAACCTTATCCTCAGAGCTCAACAAACCAAAGGCTTTATCACCTCCAACTCATCCACACCTGTCTTTATCATCTGTTTTGAGTCTGAACTTGGTTAACCTCCCTCACATAAGCAGCTCCAGGTCATGTGGCAGGAAATCCTCAGTTTCTGTATTTTGGTTTCCCACGAGAGAATGTTTTAGTTCTCTAAAACCATATCCACACCTATGTACAGCCACTTTGAAGATCCAGAAACTGTTCTCCAAATCACCAGGAAAAAAAATGCTTGCACTGCCCAAATATGTCTTCAGATTGTTGTAACATAAAAAAGGTTTGAGATGGATCTGAAGCACAAAATGTTGTTGGATTCCAAGGAAGGAAGGTGTAAGTAACAGAGTCCAAAGCTTCATGACTAGCAGGCTCTGTGTACAGAGTGGATTCACACCTCCCCTGTGTCTTAGGACTCTTCCCATTGGCCATGGATTTGGAAAGTCTCCTTAAGCAAGCCACTCCTACTTGCTCCGAACATAGATATCTCCGTGTCTGCCATTCCCCTGGACACACTGTTTTACCTGCACATTTTCTCCCTAGGTGCACGACAGAGTGATCCTGGTAAAGGAGCAGCTGCACCTCATTATTGATGTGCTGGAGAACATTAGGGATCCCAATCTGTCCAAGCCGCTCGGAAGGCCATTAGAAATCCTGAGGCACATCAGAGAGGACTTGAAGAGCTGCGTGAGTATTGGATTGCAAATGTCTTTTGCCACAGTGGGGCTGGGAGTTGTCTATTGAACTCCCAACAGCACTAATTTCTTAAGTGGATCCAGGATCTAGTAATCCTTGTGCCAGTAATTGTGGACTTTGGTTTGCACTCCCCTGTATAACAATGAAAGTATCTGGATTACGTAGCTGCTGTGTGCCTTGCTCATATACATAATCTAATTAGCTAATTAACTTGATTAACTAGTTAGGGACAGATGATGCCCAGCTGCTCTGCTACTGTGCAAGTGGGTATGTCCCCATGGTTGGCTCCTGGGGTGTAGTTTGGTATCACTGCAGACACTGTACTCTGTAGCACAGCTCCTGTTGTTTCCATGTGCCCCCCAGAACATCACAGTGAGGTACAGAGGAGCCGGGAGGAGGCAGACCCATGGGTGGCTGCATACACTGAGGGAGTATGCTGACCTCCTGCTCAGCTCCGGGGCATGTTCTGTTTCTATTAGGTGGAGTTCCTCCCAGAGCTCTTCTGGGCAGCACAAGGCATTCCTCCCCCTACACAGAGCTATTCCCACAGATCTCAGTAAAGCCCTTAGTTAATGCTTCAAGCACTTCTGCAGTTGAAAAATACCATACAAATGCTTGGTATTATTAATAGAACACAGCAGGTTAACATGGAATCCACATGTCCAAAGAACGAGATAAACTCAGTCAAACCAATTTGTGCCTCGGGCTTGTACCAAGAGGAAGGAGGCTCAGCCACTGTTCCTGAAATCTCTACTCATGTGCTCTACTCTGCTTCATGCATTGATTTTCTTTTCAGACCAGACATCAGCCTGACAACCATCAACGCTCCGGGACGCTGACTAGCTGGCTCCAAAAATTCCACGCAGCCAAGAAGATGGTGAGTACATTTGGCAAACACACATGACGAACTTTCATCACATGTTAGTGGGAACAAATCTATACAGAATCATCAGCTCCATTCCCGTCCCATGGGGCCAGTGCAGGATGGTGCCCTGTATATTGTCCCAGGCTTTCTGCAGTCTAGGTGTCCTGAGACTAAATTAGTTCAGAAAGCTGGTAAATCTCTCATATCAGAAAAGACGGTTATTCACCTTTGTAACTGTTGTTCTTCGAGATGTGTTGCTCATATCCATTCCAGTTAGGTGTGCGCGCGCTGCGTGCACGTTCATTGGAAGACTTTTTACCCTAGCAACACTCGGTGGGTCGGCTGGGCGCCCCCTGGAGTGGCGCCGCTATGGCACCGGATATATACCCCTGCCGACCCAGCACCCTTCAGTTCCTTCTCGCCGGCTACTCCGACAGTGGGGAAGGAGGGCGGGTTTGGAATGGATATAAGCAACACATCTCGAAGAACAACAGTTACAAAGGTGAGTAACCGCCTTTTCTTCTTCGAGTGCTTGCTCATATCCATTCCAATTAGGTGATTCCCAAGCCTTACCTAGGCGGTGGGGTCAGAGTGAGATGTGGCAGAATGAAAACTGCTGAGCCAAAGGCTGCATCATCTCTAGACTGTTGAACCAGAGCATAATGCAAAGCAAAGATGTGGACTGAGGACCAGGTAGCTGCACGACATATTTCCTGGGTTGGTACATGAGCTAGGAAGGCAGCGGATGAAGCCTGAGCTCTGGTAGAATGTGCGGTGAGATGGCCCGAGGGAACATAAGCCAAGTCATAGCAAGTGTGGATGCACGCCGTCACTCAGGAGGAGATCCTCTGGGAGGAGATAGGTAGGCCCTTCATTCGGTCAGCCACTGCAACGAAGAGTTGTGGCGATTTACGAAAGGGCTTTGTCCTTTCAATATAAAATGCAAGTGCCCTACGGACATCTAGGAAGTGCAATTGTTGTTCCCATCGAGATGAGTGCGGCTTCGGGAAGGAGACCGGAAGGAAGATGTCCTTATTGGTGTGGAAGGCCGATATCACTTTAGGGAGGAACGCTGGATGTGGTCGCAACTGCACCTAGTCCTTGTGAAAGACAGTACACGGTGGGTCCACCGTGAGCGCACAAAGCTCAGAGACTCGTCTGGCCGATGTAACGGCTATGAGGAAAACTGTCTTCCAGGACAGGTATAGCAGCGAGCAAGTTGCCAACGGCTCGTATGGTGGTGACATAAGTCTGTTTAGGACTAGGCTGAGGTCCCAGATAGGGGCAGGGCGGCGTACTTGGGGGTATAGGCATTCCAGGCCCTTGAGAAATCTAGTAACTATAGGATGTGAGAACACTGAGCGGCCGCTCTCCCCTGGGTGGAAGGTAGAGACGGCCGCCAAGTGCACCCTCAATGAAGATACCGCCAAGCCCTGCTGCTTAAGAGACCAGAGGTAGTCCAAGATGGTAGGGATCGAGACCTCAGTGGGAGTAACATTCTGCATTCCGCACCAGCAGGAGAAACGCTTTCACTTGGCCAGATACGTTGACCGAGTGGAAAGCTTCCTGCTACCCAGGAGTACTTGTTGTACCGAAGCAGAGCAACATAACTCTGACTGGTTTAGCCACGCAGCAGCCATGTGTGAGGTGAAGGGCCTGCAGGTCTGGGTGGCGAAGACTGCTGTGGTCCTGAGTTATGAGGTCTGGGTGGAGTGGGAGGTTAACTGGGTTGGCTATCAACAGGTCTAGCAGCATGGTGTACCAGTGTTGCCTGGGCCACGCTGGAGCGATCATAATTTGGTGTGCTCTGTCCCTGCGGAGTTTTAGTAGGACCTTGTGAACCAGCGGGAACATTGGGAAGGCATAGAGCAGCTGGTTCTTCCACAGCATTAGGAATGCATCTGAGATCGACCCTGGTGAAAGACCCTGGAAGGAGCAGAACGTCTGGCATTTCCTGTTCTCGCGGGAGGCGAACAGGTCTATGTGGGGAAATCCCCACCTCTGGAAAACCGAATGAATAACATCCGGGCATATCAACCACTTGTGGCACAGGAAGGACCTGCTCAGTTGATCCGCCAGAGTGTTCCGAACCCCTGGGAGAAAGGACACTTCCAGGTCTATCGAGTGGGCTATGCAAAAGTCCCAGAGTGGGATGGTCTCCTGACAAAGGGGGGAAGATTGAGTCCCTCCCTGTTTGTTTATATAATACATGGCCGTTGTGTTGTCTGTAAACACTGAGACACAATGGCTTTGTAGATGTTGCTGGAACGCCTGGCATGCCAGGCGGACTGCTTTCAGCTCTCGAACATTTATGTGTAGCTCCAGTTCCTGAGATGACCAGAGAGCCTGAGTACAAAGGCATCCGAGGTGAGCACCCCAGCCGAGAGATGACGCGTCTGTCATCAGGGACATTGAGGGTTTAGGCGGATGGAACGGCAGCCCTGCACACACCAGGGAGGGAGTCAGCCACCAGTCTGGGGAGCCTAGAGTGCTCGGGGGAATGGTGACTATCGTGTCTATTGGGTCCCTGCCCAGGCAGTATACCGAGTTGAGCCAAGTTTGGAGAGGACAGAGGCAGAGTCTGGTGTATTTGGTCATGAACATGCAGGCAGCCATGTGACCTAGGAGACCGAGACAAGTGCGAGCCGAGGTCATCGGGAAATTCTGTAGACCTCGTATAATTGCTGCCATTGCCTGAAACTGCGGCTGTGGTAAGCAAGCCTTGGCTAGATTGGAGTCCAGGGTAGCTCCTATGAAGTCTAACCTCTGTGTGGGAACCAGAGTGGATTTCTCCATATTGATCATCAGGCCTAGACATGTGAATAGGTCCCCGACGATGCCCACATGCTGGGTGACTTGTGTCTCGGAGGCTCCTCGGATGAGCCAATCATCCAGATACGGAAATACGTGTATCCGACGTCAGCGGAGATATGCGGCGACTACGGCCATGCACTTTGTAAATACCCTTGGGGCTGTAGAAAGGCCAAAGGGCAGGACCATAAACTGGAAGTCTTGACAATCGGCTATGAAGCGAAGGTACCTCTTGTGTGGAGGAAAAATGGTGATGTGAAAGTATGCGTCCTTCATATTGAGGGCAGCATACCAGTCTTCAGGATCCAAGGATGGGATAATGGTCCCCAGGGATACCATGCGGAACTTCAACTTTATCATAAACTGGTTGAGTCCTCACAGGTCTAGGATAGGTCTGAGACCTCCCTTCAACTTGGGGATTAGGAAATAATGGGAGTAAAACCCCTTGCCCTTTTCATCCTTTGGTACCTCCTCTATCGCTCCCATGGTGAGGAGCATCCGCACCTCTTGCAAGAGGAATTGCTCGTGAGAGGGGTCCCTGAAGAGGGACGGGGTTGGAAGGTGGGAGGGTGGGGTTAAAACAAATTGGAGGTGGTATCCATATTTCACCGTGCATAGGACCCAGAGATCTGAGGTTAACTGGGACCATGCCAGGAGGAAGTAGGAGAGACGGTTGGAGAAGAGAGGAAAAGGATCCTAGCCTGTAACTGGTATGCCGACCTCGGGCGCACCTTCAAAAGTTGGACTTAGGTCCCGCTGGTGGTTTCAAGGGACCTTGGTTTTGGCCCCCCTGGGGTCCTGACTGGCATCTACGCCCACCTCGTCCGCACCACCTGCCAAAGTCTTGTCTGTGTCTAGGCACAAAGAACGGGCAGTGAGGCTGGGGACGGAAAGGCTTTAGTTGAGTCACCGGCGTATGCATGCCTAGGGAACGCATTATGACCCTATTGTCCTTCAGGCTTTGCAGTCTAGGGTTAGTCTTTTCTGAGAAAAGACCTTTACTATCAAACAGCAAGTCCTGGATGGTATACTGCAGCTCCAGTGGGAGGTCGGAAACCTGCAGCCATGAGATGCGTCTCATGGCAACACCTGAGGCCAGAGTCCTGGCTGCTGAGTCGGCTGCATCTAGTGAGGCCTGGAGGGAAGTTCTGGCCACCTTTTTCCCTTCCTCCAAGAAGGCAGTGAACTCTTGGTGAGAGTACTGAGGGAGTACCTCCGTAAACCTACTCACCTCCGCCCAGGTGTTGTAATTATAGCGGCTGAGCAGGGCTTGTTGATTTGCCACCCGGAGCTGTAAGGCGCCTGCTGACTACACTTTACTGCCGAGCAGGTCCGTTCGCCTAGCCTCTTTCGACTTCGGGGCTGGAGCCTGTTGGCCATGGCGCTCCCTCTCATTCACGGACTGAACGACTAGTGAGCAGGGTGGAGGATGGACATACAAATACTCGTACCCCCTAAAGGGTACCATGTATTTATGCTCAACTCCCCTGGCCGCAAGAGGGATAGAGGCTGGAGATTGCCATAAGTGTCGGCATTGGCTTGGATGGTCCGGATAAATGATAGACCCACTCTAGTGGGGGTATCCGCCGACAGAATGTTCACTATCAGGTCCTCTACCTCTGGGACCTCCTCCACCTGGAGGTTCATATTGAGTGCTACCCTCCTGAGGAGGTCCTGATGGGCTCTCAGGTTGATTGGAGGAGGGCCTGAGGAGGATGTTCCTGCCACTGCCTCATCTGAGGAAGAGGAAATGCCGGGGATGAGCGGGTCCTGTGTGGACTCTTGCTCTTGGATAGCCTCCTGCTCCAGTGGGACCAGGGAGACCAGTGGGTGGACTGGTGCTTCCTCTGTTCCAGCCGGAGGGGGACGGCTAGCTGTAGCCTCTGGCACTTGGTGCTCTGATAGGGCAGAGCAAGACAGAACTACTGGAGCACCTTGGGCTTGGTAGTACGCCAAAGGTGTCCAGAAGAACCACTGATGTGGGTCTTGGTCCTGGGTCTGGGCCTCCTGAAAGACTCCGGTGGGCACATCAGAATCGCGGTCCTGAGCATAAGAGCTGTCCGCGTGGGACGACATTGAAGTGTGTTGCTCTACTCAGCACCGGAAACCAGTACTGGTAGGCATACCGGTACAAGGAACGAGATTGGGACCTGCGACCGGAGCGGTGCCGGGAGGTCGACTGAGATCTCGAGGCTCGAAGTCGGGAGCGGCTATGGGAGTCACGGTGCCTGGAGTGGTGCCGGGAGCTGGAATGGTGCCAAGAGTAGCATGCCTGTGAACGGGATGCTGACCAGTGCTGCGAGTGTGACCAGTACCGAGGAGAAGAACGGTGCCGGGACTGCGAGCGGCGTCGGGAGCGGGAGCGCCGGCTGGACCTAGAATGTCTGCGGGACTGTGATCGTGAACGGTGCCGGTCTGCTGTGCCGACAGAAGGTGGTCTTATTAAGGCCGGCTTGCCTATAGACTGTATTACCCGCACCGGCGGTGCCAGGGGTAGAGGCAGCGCCGACTCTGTCACGGCAATCAGATCCCTCGCCGTTGAGAACGTCTCCGGCGTGGATGGGATAGTGAGCTCTACCATGGCATGCGCCGGGGAGCTAACAGGCGCCGGACTCGACAGCCCTTGTGGGTCTGGAATCGACAGTGCCAATGTTGTCAGTGCCGCGGTGGGTGTTGGCACCGGGCGATCCAACTTAGACCAGCTCTCTGGCTGTGGTGCAGGCGGCACAGAAGCAGCAGGAGTCTTAGAATTTCTTGACCTCGGGGAGAGGGAGCTGCATGGAGCCAACTTCGGTGCCGGCGATGGCCGGTGCCAAGAGGCCTTGGCAGTACCAGCGCGGTCCGGTGCCAAGGAGGCACTTCTGCCCACCGATTGACCAGGGCTCGATGCCGAAGGCGGAGGGGTGAGAGCCGCTTCCATGAGGAGCTGTTTAAGTCTGAAGTCCTGCTCCTTTTTTGTTCGTGGCTTGAAAGCCTGGCAAATGTGGCACTTAGCTGTCAGGTGCGATTCCCCGAGGCACTTCAGACAGGAGTCGTGTGGATCCTAGGCCTTCTTAGGAATCAGATATCGCCAAAGATAATACCCTTCAAAATTACTATTACCCCGGATCATTGTGCCTTTTGCTTCATTCATACTCACTGGTTAATATAATAGACTACAGCACACGTTGTTATATACTAAGAATTACAGCACATTAGAGCACCATGTAAATGAGTGTTTCCTTAGGTCAGAGTGTTTGTAAGGTCTTGTCTACACAGAGACATCCAGAAAAAATAATCTGAATTAACTAGAGGTGTGAGTTTGAAGTGGATTAGTTAAACTGCACAAAATCTCTGTATGGATGCTGTTATTCAGAGTTAAAGTTATTTCTGGAAGTGAAGTGAAGTAACCAAATTAAGACCACTTTAATTTTGAATGAGGGTGTTTACACGGGGATTTAATGACATTTAACTAACCCATTTCAAATCAGGGCCACCCAGAGAGGGGGCAAGTGGAGCAATTTGCCCCAGGCCCCGCAGGGGCCCCCACGAGATTTTTTCAGGGCCCCTGGAGCAGGGTCCTTCATTCGCTCCAGGGCTCCGGAAAACTCTTGCAGGACCCAGGCCCTCGGAGCTTCTTCCGCTCCCAGTCTTCAGCGGCGGGCTTCCACCCCAGGGACCCGCTGCTGCTGAATTACCGCCAAAGCAGGGGGCCCCCCACCGCCGAAGACCGCAGGCCCCCTGAATCCTCTGGATGGCCCTGTTTCAAATTCACACAGTTAATTCAGAATATCTTTCCTAGATGTCCCTGTAGACACTGCTCTGTTCACCCTTTTTCTGCAAGCTCTGTGCTCCCTATTTATTTGCACCTCCCACCTCCATCAGGCCCCTGGTAGCTTTAGCTGGCCTATTGCTAGCCAGCCATTCTCTGTTACAAATGTGTTCATTCCCTCTCTCCTGTCCCAGGAAACTCCAGGGTGCCTGGAAGCATCTGTGGTCCTCAATCTCTTCCGACTGCTGAACGAAGACTTGAAGTGCGCAGCCTACATGGAGTTCTGCACCTAAACGCCATGTCTTTACACTGTCTCACCTCGTGCATCTAATCAGACACTGCAGAGCCCAGCGAATGGGAACCCTGAATCCTTCCTACAGGACACTGCATTTTAACCAGGCATGATGCTCTTTCCTTCTTGGCATTTTACCACGGATACCCATCACCCATGATCTCTGAACAGAAGAGTCACATACAACTGATCTCCAGGAACAGACCTTGCCGACTCCAATTGCCAGTAGCTGCTTCGTTCCAGGCCAATTCCTTAACTGCAGCTAAAGTGTAGGGCCTGTTCCCCCTGAAATCAATGGGAGATTGGCCAGTGATTTCAGTGGGATTAAATATGGCCCTGGAGGATATTATTATTTATTGTGTTGGTTTATTGCTACACAAAACTATTTGCCAATAGTATGTTAAGTGTTGCCATTATTTATTTTAATTTAAAGGACTAGTTTTTTCACCTGTTTCTTTGATTTACAGACTAGTGAGTATTTCATTAGTGTCTTAGAAAGCTGCTGGAAACCGCAATAATTTTGATGCATGGAAGGTGTTGCTGTATTAGATAGATTCCGAGAATCTATTTTTGTTTCACTGGCTGACATCATGTTAAACCATCTGATGCCATCCTTATTTAAACAAATCTGATTTTTATTTAAGTTATTTATTGTATCTATCATTTATTTATGTGCATATTTATCAAATGGACTATTTTTTATAATATTTAATGTAAAAAACTGGAAGACGTAAAATAAAAACTGAAATGATACAAATTGACAGTTGATCCTCTGCTTGCTGACTGCAGTATGTTCTGATCTCATCACCTCCAAAAATAGAAACCAGCAAAAGTGATTAGAGGCAGGGAAGTACTTCCAGATGAGGAGAAATTGAAGACATTAATAGTGCTTAGATTAGCTGGATGGTGAGAGGGGACATAACAGAGATACTTAAAATAATGAAAAGTGTAAAGTTATAGGTATGTTCCCACTATAGCAAATCCCAGGGAACCCCTGGTGGCAGGACTGTATATTTTGGGGCCTTTAAATTGACTAAAAAGCACTTACTATAATTAATATCCTATACTAACCACAGTATATGTGACACACTCCGCTTGAGTAAAATGCTGCTGTTTTAATGGAGCTTGAATGTAATGTATTGTTGTTTACTTCCTTTTTATTTGTATGCATTGAAATCAGTGTGAAGACACAGCTCTGGAAAAAGTATTCACCTGCTGTTGCATAGTACATAGTGGCTGCAATTTGCCCTGTTTTTGCCTTGGGGGATAGATACTGGGAACTGGCACTCAGGAAACCTTAATTCTCTTCTCAGCTCTGCCACTGACCTGCTGGAGTGGTGGATGACACTGGGGAAGTCACTTCACTGCTCTGTACCTCACTTTCTCCTGTAAAATGGGAGTAATGATTCTGAATTCCTTTGTAAAGTGCTTTGAGAGTTACCAGTAAAAAAAGGCACTATATAAGAGCTGGGTATTATTAATATTATTATATGCACTATATAAAAAGCCTGATTCTCCACTGACCCAGTGTTGTCAAGCTCATGACTTTTTCACAGGTTGCAGGATTATAGCCAGGGCTGGAGCCTGTCAGGTGATGATGTGAGAATCTCCAGCTCTCTTGGGAATTTCAGCCTGGCTTCTGATAGGCTGTTTTTCCCACTATTTCCGATCTTGGGGAAGAGCAGCTAATCAAGGCTGTTGCAGGAAGCAGTCAGAGGTCTCTGCCCCTTAGGTGCCAACACCACTGTCACAGGAGTGGAGGACAGGGGAGCTCAGAGACGCTCCACTCCCTGCAACACCCATCTCTGGGAGATGGCAGGGGAAGAGACACAGCAGCTTCAGAAGGAATGGAGGAGACGAAGAGGAAGTGGGGCAGAAATGATGGGGACCCAGGGGGCGAGTAGAGGTGATCTGGAGAGAGGATTGATTTGGGGCCAGGGTGCAGAATTAATTGCTGGGTATAGGGTGAGCAGCGGAGGGGCACAATTACCTTACACAATAAATAGTGTTTTTTATCTTTCCATATCTCACAAACACACTGGGGGTGGGCAGGGGAGTACAAAAAACCAACCAAAAAACTACAGCATAATCTTTTTTTTTTTTAAATCTCATAATCTCATGATGTTTAGGGTTCGACATGATTTGTGAATCTTTGGGGGTGGGCTATATTGCTACCTTGCACTTGGATTTGTTATTTATACTACTGCAAAATGTTACCAAAACAAAAGTGATCATTTTTTATACTTTTGGGAGTCACATTTGTAAGCTTTTTTCCCCAACCATGAGGGCTAGAAATGTACTTTTCTATTTTAATAATCACTTGACTCCAGGAACTGGGGCTTTAAAAATAACACAAAATATCACAAGATACAGGAAAAACTCCCAATGGCTGGCAGCACTGCAAGATATCCTGCTTTCTTCCAGGACAGTCCCATGTCTCAAGAGGCTGTCCTGCAAATTTGGAATTTGAGAACAAGGCACCTAAAGGTCCTATTTTCTGCTCAGTATCGCCCCTCATTCCACCACCTCTGGAGAGAGCCAAGTTGTGGGATGTCAAATGCAGGCGCTCCAGGCTTGGTAACACATCAGGAGAGGCAGATGATGGTGATATTGCCTGGTGATTGGTACTGGCATCACCCGGACCAGGAGGAGTAAAATCCAGTTGGCAACAGCAGCCCAGGAGACAAAGGAGGTAGATGCAGAGAATGGCCTTCCCATGGGGGTGGATGAGGAGGGAAGGGAGAGGATCTGGTCCCTTGACTGGGGTGAGCTATTCACTGAACATTAACAGGCCAGCAGAGAGCAGATGGGGAAAGTTTGTATAAGGGATTGGTTGTTGCAGTTTTCCTCAGGTGGCAACCAGGTGAAGGATAAGTGGCAACCAGCTGAAGGATCTGGGACAGTTGGTGGAGGGGGTAATCATAGCAGCAGGGTGTGGGCCCCTGAGGGCAGTGTGGAGGTTGGAGGTGGGAGTGTCACAAATGCAGGGGTGTGGGGACCTGGGGGAGTTGGAGGCAGGGGGGTGTCACAGAGGCAGTGTGTATGGAGACCTGGGAGGTTCGAGGGGAGGGTGTCATAGAGGCCGGGGATGTGGGTACCTGGGGTGGTTGGAGGTAAGGGGTGTCACAGAGGCAGGATGTCTGGGGCCGTGGGGGCAGTGTGGGGTTGGAGGTAAGGTTGTCACAGAAACAGGGGGTGTAGGCCCCTGGGGGCAGAGTGGGGGATGGAGCCATGGGGGACACAGAGGCAGGTTCTGGAGCCTGGTGGGGAGTTGAAAATGGTGGCCATCTTGGCTTATGAGAAGCTAAATTGAGGGGGATGGGAGAGGGGCTCAGGATGTTATAGGGAGCAGGGAATGGGGAGCGAAGTCTGGCTCTGGGGTAGGGTAGGGAGCTGCACTGGAAGGCCTTCCCACCCAAAACATGCGTATCCTGCCGCTGGGATGAAGCCACATCAGCCTAGATGGGCTGAGAGCGTGGTCCTTGGAGCTGACTGGGCCTTTCCAAATGGGGCTCTGGCCCCAGCACAACCCACCAGCTCCTTGCCACAATTCAGCTCCATACTCTGGGGTCAGGGAGCCTCCCCCACACATTGGCCACAGGTTCATTGCACTCACAGGGGCATGGCTTACATTACATCCCTTCTGGTATAAGAATTTACGCTGAGCCCTATGTAATACTGTGCATTGTAGGGCTACAGTACTACTATGTATATGGTAAAGGGACCATTATTAGGAGAATTATGGAACTGGGTCATTGGTTGGTAGCTCAGAAGTCTGTCCCCTCTGACTCCAGATTGGAGGAAATCAAAAGTATCTGAACATATTCCTAGCATGTAGCAAGAGTGCAGTGGTCGCTTTGGAGCCGAGCTACAGGTAAGGATTGAGCGTAACATACCATCAGTTGGAAAAGAAGGGAGCTGGTGGGGGATGTTTGCTCCATGTCCTGTCTGGGGTCCTGTTTGCACTGATCAGCAATCTTAAAGTAGTCTCCTGTGAGGATAAACAGAAAAATGCTCATTGTAGGGCTGGCTGCATGCAGGACTTCTGTTTGTGTGTGTAGCACACCCCATCCAGAGTGTTTAGCAGCTAATGTTTACAAATGTGATTTCATCTATTAACAATTAGATCTGAGTGAGTGATTCACAGCCAAGGAATTTTGCCTCTATTTCTGTTTGCAACATTCCTGCAAACCAATAACAAACACACTTGAGAATGTTACGATTAAAAAACATTCAACATCATTTTGTTTACCCAGTGGCTTGTTAGTCAACAAACCATTACATTTGAGCCATGAGACCTAAAACTGAGTGGCTTCATAATAATAATACCTAGCTATTATATAGTGTTTTTCATCAGTAAATCTTAAAGTGCTTTAGAAAAGGACAGTAGTATCATTATGACAGGTTTCATTATCATTATCCACCTTTTATATATGTGGAAACTGAGGCACAGAGCAGTGAAGTGGCTTGCCCAAGGTCACCCAGCAGGCCATAAGTCATATGAAACGATGTAGCTTTTGTCCCTGAGTAGATGGGCATAATTTATGAAACCAGATGTCATCTGCAAACACTCTCAGAAAGTAAATTTACTGTTCACTCATTACAAAAACCTGCAAATATGCATGCTTAATATTTGTATTCTCTGATCATTTATGCTGTTAATTCTCAATTACACCTGTGTTTGTGGAAAGCAAACACAACAGGAGTGTGAACATAGCCAGTGTAAATGTGTTTAAAATTCAAACAAATTTTAATGGAAATTGTTTTGCAGTATTTTTCCAAGCCTAGTAACAAGTTACTTACTAAGCTGGCTTGTCTTTTTATTTCAAGTGAGCCCTGTTGAATTGGCCCTACACACTCATGAAGATCCAAACTTGTCTTTGCATGCACTTGCTTGGGTTTGCTGCCTGTTACAATCTGATCTCAGTTAAAGTAAGAAAATAGTATTTCTTGTTTTAACATCCTTACTGAAGGATATTCAGCCACTGAGAATGCAGCCTTAAGTGAATATTCCCCCATGAGATCTACTCACTGAATATAACAAAAGAGAGCTTTGATAATACCCAACTCCATCAGCAGACGTGAGCGGTAATACAAGTTATAAATAATAATACTAGTGTCCACAGTTCAGTGTCTGTAAAATGATATGGACTCTGAGTTTATGAGGTGGCTTCCTGGTGTGAAGATGACATCTTAGCCTAGGATGTCAAAAGTACAGAATTCAAATCCCACCCCTGTAGTGCCAGTGGATGTGGTAACATGGATACCTTTTAGCGATCACATGGGACAAGCTATTCAATTTGAGTTCCTAGAGCAGGGATTGGGAACCTTTCAGAAGTGGTGTGCTGCATCTTCATTTATTCACTCTAATTTAAGGTTTCACATGTCAATAATACATTTTAACATTTTTAGAAGGTCTCTTTCTATAAGTGTATAATACATAACTAAACTATTGTTGTATGTTAAGTAAATAAGGTTTTAAAAATGTTTAAGAAGCTTCATTTAACATTAAATTAAAATGCAGAGCCCTGCCCCCAGACCAGTAGCCAGGACCCGGGCAGTGTGAGTGCCACAGAAAATCAGCTTAGATGCCACCTTCGGCACGTGTGCCATAGGTTGCCTACCACTGTCCTGGAGCCATGATGTGACAAAGTGCTAATGGAATCCTTGCAGATGTAAACATTGTGGAGATGATTTTACCCTGTATATGGTGTTGGAGAGACTGATACTGGAATACTGTGTCCAGCTTATAAAAGGATTTTGAAAAATTTGAGCGAGTGCAAAAAACAACCACAAAAATGATTTGAGGGCTGGAGAAAATGCTTTGCAGTGCGAGACTTGAAGATCTCAATCTGTTTAGCTTATCAAAAAGAAGAATGGGAGGTGACTATCAGTGTCTTCACAGGGAAAATATACTTAGTACTCGTGAGCTTTTTAATGTAGTGGAGTAAGGCATACCAAGAACCAATGGCTGGAAACTAAAGCCCAATTCAAATTAGAAATAAGGCACGTATTTTTAGTGTTAAGGTTATTAAGGGAAAGGGAGGGTTCTCTATCTCTTGATAGCTTGAAATCCAGACTGGATGCTTTTCTGGAAGCCAAACCCATGATCTTTGGTGGCCCAACTTATGCTTTTAGACCATTTTGGGTTAGTAATGCCATACATGTAAAACAAATTTGTAAAACTGAATTACAAATCTAGCAGACACACTGCTGCTGTTTAAAATGCTAGCAAACTATTTGCACAATAGCTGTTTTGATTGGCATTTTAAAAATTGATTTCTGTTCTAACCGTGTGTATCCTTCCATTGACTTTAACAGAGCTAGACTGGACCCTAGATGCCCAGAACTGAAAAATAAAGTGTGAAAAAAACAATCTGCACAGTTGCAGGGTTGGATGGATTGACTTAGGAGTAACTACTGAGAGCTATATGTGTATAACTTAGGTGATGGAGGCATAGCTCTAGAGAGAGTTGAAGGGTATTGTTTTGTATTGTACAACTCCGCAAAACTAGGAATAGCAGGACAAAATTAAGAAAAGGAGAGTCAGATCTAGACAGTGAGATCTATAACACTATGATGAAGTACTTTAAAAGTGGACTGGGCAAAGCGCTGCTGATACTTATATTTGATGAAGTGGAAGCTAGTGGAGGGTCTCAAAAAAGGAGTGGTTCTGGTCAGAGCAATGGGTAAAGAACTTGTTCTCCGTGCATGGACTCCACCTCCCCAGCCAAGTGTGGTGAGAAGCAGCAATGGTCCAGGGACGGGTCGGTGCAAATGGTCCAGGGACGGGTGGGTGACTCTTTATTGGTTTTAACTGTATATTGGAATGTGTCTCGTTGCTCAGGAGCCATATAGGTTCAATCAGCCTTCCCCCTTTGGACAGAGCTATGGAGGGTCAACATAGAACCCAGAGTTTGCAGTCATTCAGCTTTACCCAGCTGTTAAGAGCAAGGCAAATCTTGGGATCTGGGCAGCACAGTGACTTCTGGGCAACATCTGTGTATACACGTTATGTGGTTTCTGCCCCACCAGCCAGGTCTCCCGTTGCTGGCAACCAAAGAATCAGTCTTAAACAATCTGCCGAACATGGAACTCTTCTGAATATACCTGACTTTGGACTTTCATCTGAAGGCATGTTAAGTAATGGCTTTGAAAAAAGCAGAATTCAGCTTTGAATGATCTGAACATGAGATGATCAAACTAACCGGGGGCTGGTTTTGAGCCAGAGAAAACACAGAGCCAGATCATCCTAACCTCTTTGAAAGTTTTCCATCCACTTAGTAGTGAAAATGAATGCGTTTGGCTTTTCTCAAGAGATGAGCAGCTCAAGTCCCAGTACAAATTTCAGCTTTAGAAGCCCAGAAAGCAGCAATAATACACCCTCTTTATTTGCCCCTGTTCTATCAAGCAAACTAAGAGTCAAAAAGAGAGGACTTGAAATACAATATGGAAGAACTAGTAGCAGTTTCACTAGTCTGTCTGATTCATCTGGTGGGACTTTGAGGGAGTCCTTCAGTACGAGTTCCACTACCACATGTGGACATGAGGAAGCAGCAGGTTGCATTGAGCTGCCTCTCAGCTTAATATAGAGAGTGAAAAGAGAAAGAGAATATGGGGCAGATGAGTGTCTCCTTGTTCCTAGGACTGACCATCACCCTTCCCAGGGCAAGTGGTTTGGCAGGTGGAGCAGGCCCAGCAGAGGCTGATTGAGCTGAACATCATGGTTGGGTTATAATGGAATGGTGTGGACAGCTGGCTGACAAGGAGTTGACCAACGAGAGAGTTACTCTTGAATCTGGAGAAACTATGCCAATTGCTTTGCCAGGGCTAAGCCCATCTATTCTTACAATGCCCTGGCTTTCAATGACATTAAAGGAGGAAGAAACTAACAGGGAAACTGAGGAAGATGAGCACCAGGAACTAACAGTGGTCTGTGAATCAGGTGATTGGAAATGAATACCTCTAGCAGCATAAGATAGCAGGGTGGCTTGTTTGCAGTTTTTCTTCTGCGTCTGACCTGTAAAACTTTCTGTTTTACACCTCCTCCCTTTGAGGTAGTTGCTAGGGAAGACTGCCTTTGAAGGTATGGCAGAAAAAGCAATCGATAAAAAGGGTGTAAATAACACTTTGTTACATCCTTCTGTTAGTTGCTTCTGCCTCTCTGTGGACCCCTTGTCATGTATGTTACACCAACGCCTGCTCTGAGCTCTGTTGCCCTGTACCTTGAGTAGTGATGTACAGCTGCGCAAAGTGAGTGTAAATGCTACCAAGTCATAATGGTCATGTTGCACTGGTGTAAATGACAACAGACGGCACAGGGCAATGGTGACTGGGCAATAGACTCTCCTTGAGCCATCTGGATACAGAGGTCCAAATTCTAGGTGATGTAAGGGAATGCAAATTACACATTTCTAGCCAGCTATGAATCCAGCTGGGTCTAAGGGAGTCTGAGTCTAAGCTTTGTCTACATGTTATATCTTGTATACTGAGGGGGTGAGAGGAAGATGCACCTTATCCCAGCTTAGACTCCCTTAAAGCTTCCTAGATTCATTATGAATTTGGAGCATAGTATTCATTAAATTTGGGTATCCTTCAGGAATATACTGTAATTCATAGACATGTCCAGCCTAAAGGACACACGCTATGTAAATCAGTTCTCTCTCTTCCTAGGAAGGACACACACACACATGCATGCACACACACAAAATTAAAATGTCTTGCAAGGCCATGTAGAAAGTGGGGTCTGGACTTAAAGATAATCAATACTCGTCTTTGATATAATATATCACAATATTGCATCAGCACAGTGGAAATTCATATCTATTGTGCATATTAAGTTAAACTGTGACATTTAGCCACAGCCCTGCATTAGTGGCAGTGCTGAGTAATTCTGCCCTGAAGGAGAGGCATCAAAAGGCATTTGGTTTGCGAGAAGCGCATTTTCTCCTGGATTTTGCTGCTTATGTGGGGAGGTGGTGAAGAAGTAATTTGCTACAGCCCTCTTCAGGGGATACAACCATGAACCGTGGCTCTGCTTCTTTTGGTTTTTCCACCTCCTTTCTGAGGGTAGCCCATGAATTTAAGTACATGCTAAGTGCTTTGTTGAATTGGGGCCTCAGTACTGAGTTCTTGATGCTTATCTGCAGAAAAAATTACAATGGTCAGATGCAAAAATATTCCCACCAACCTAAACAGGAAGAATATCCTGAAGAAGCATTTTGACAAGTTTGGGCAAGTGGAGCAGATTTATTGCACACAGGGAAAATAAAAAGAACAGGAGTACTTGTGGCACCTTATAGACTAACAGATTTATTTCAGCATGAGCTTTCGTGAGCTACAGCTCACTTCTTCAGATGCATAGAATGGAACACATGAAAAACTCATGCTGAAATAAATTTGTTAGTCTCTAATGTGCCACAAGTACTCCTGTTCTTTTTGCGTATACAGACTAACACGGCTGCTACTAAGAGAAAATAAAGTTGGCAATTGTGTACTTCTCTGACCATGTGAGTATTTAAGACTGGAATCTTAAAAAATATATCAACTTCATATAATTGTAGGACATGGACCAAAACAGTCCACTGCTCTAAACTTCCACTTTTGAAAGCCTTGACTAGATTGTACATGCGAATGAGTTTGCAAAGGTGGTCTCATTTTAGTCAGATGAGAAAGTTTGTGTCACAAACCATTTCAGAATTGTCAGTCTCCTAGTCAAACAGGCCCACAACTGGAAAATCAGCAGGTGTACAGATCAAAATGGAGCTGTATTGCCAGAGCTGTGCATGTATGTAAGATGGCACAACTCAGATCTCAATTTTGCCTGACTCTGCCAGTGCTTTTTGTCCCCCAATTTCATGAGCACAAAATAGTTCATAGTTTACAAATAGAAAAGCCTTCAGAAGGTGCAGGATCATCCCCTTAATACATCTCCCTATCAGTGTCCTAAAATATATTGTGATACAGCATGGCCAGAGGGCAGCAGGAGAGGGTTAGAAGGGAGCCTTATTCCCTGCAAGGGAAAGAAAGTTTGCTATAGATTAGCTAGAGCATCTGATGCCAGTTAGAGCACCTGAAGCCAATTAGAGCACCTGCAGTCAGTCACATGATAAAAACCCCTGCTTCAATCAAACAGTGTGGGAGTTGGAGCAGAAAGGATTGGTGTTGGAGCAGAGAACAGTTTGAAGGGAAGCAGAGGACAGTTTGGAGAAGTGCTGTGGTGGGCTAAGAAGTCCTAGATCCTAGGTAAAGGGCACCTGGCTTGTGCAGAGGGAGGGCAGGAAGCCCCCCACAAGCTGAAGGGCAGGAGAGGGAAGTAGCCCAGGGGAAGGAACCGTCAGTTCAAGTGGTTCACCACTATCCTCAGGGCCCCTGGGCTGGCACCTGGAGTAGAGGGCGGGCTCAGATTCGTCCCTCTCCACTCCACTCCACTCCTCTAGGACACTAGTGGGGCAATTAATATTCCAATTTGGGGCAATAAATGGTGCCCTGAACGCACCCCAAAGAAGAGAAAGTGCGAGACCCATCATAATAGTGCCGGCAATTTGCCACACATGGTGTCAGAAGTGGGATTTGCGTGCTGGGGACTTAAACCGGGGTGAGCCAAAACCCTCCCATCCTTAAGATGGATGACGTGGTCAAGGCCCCAATACAGGCCACCGCGGCCCAGCAGGAGGCTACCCGAGTCCAAGCAACCGCCCAACAGGAGGCGACTCGAATCATCTGTTGATGAGTCAGGCTGCCCAGGACTGAGCCCTGCTGAAAGACCTGGTGAACCAGATGAAGGCCCTTATGGAACTGAACCGCAACTGTGAAGGGACTTGGATCATAGGGCCAGCCATTGCCTACAGAAAATGACACGGGAGGATAATGTGGAGGCATACCTCCTGGCTTTTGAAAGAGCAGTCCTGCGGGAGGCCTGGCCCCGAGATCAATGGTCTGGTATCCTCGCCCCATTTCTGTGTGGGGAGGCTCAGAAGGTCTACTACAATATGGCCGCAGAGACTGCAGCAGATTACCCCCAGTTGAAGGCAGAGATCCTGGCCAGATCTGGAGTAATGACGGCATTTCGAGCCCAGAGCTTCCATGAGTGGCAGTATACAGAGGACAAGACACGCCGATCACAATTGTTTGACCTGATCCACCTGACCTATAAATGGCTGCGCCCTGAAGCCCTCAGCTCTGAGAAGATGATGGAGGTCCTGGTACTGGACCGGTATATGAGGGGGCTACCACCAGGCCTCTGGGCTTGGGTTGGCAAGAATGACCTCCTTGTCCTATGATGAGTTGGTCTCCCTTGTGGAAAGACAGATGGCAGCCTGTGAACTGTTCCAGACCGCAGGCAGGGAGACACGGCAATCCAGGAAGCCAACCCCAAACCCACGGCTCTGGCCTGTCGAGAACTACAGGAGAATTATAACAGGGAAGAAAGACCCTGAGGAATGGCCCGGGGCCAAGAAGGGACCTGGGGGTTTGGGAAGAGAGGTGGGGGACCAGCCAAATAGCCCCAGGCAGAGGGTGACAACCAGGATAAGGGGGCGGTGTTATGAGTGTGGGGAATTGGGGCAGACAGCAGCCCAATGCTCCAACAGGGAAGAACCTATGCAGTGTAATCTGGGGGATTACTGGGAGCAACATGGCCTAATGAGCCTGGTAGGGGTCACAATGACCTCACATGCGTATACAAGATCAGTAAAAATGAATGGTATTAAGACCATAGCATTAATAGATTCTGAGAGTGCTGTCACACTGGTCTCGGGGAAGTTGGTGGGGCGAGATCAACTAACCCGGGCCAAAAACACAGGGATAATGTGCATTCATGGCACTGTGAATTTCTACCCCACAATCCCAGTATGGATTGAGATCCAGGGGAATACTATCAGGGTGACTGCAGGGGTGGTCCCCTATCCTGTCTTAATTGGTAGGGACTTCCCTGGGTTTGAGAGCTTACTTACCCCAATATAGCCAGGGGAGGGTAGCAACCCCCAGGCTGAGATGGAGGCACCTACAGATAGCCTCACCCCAATGTTTGCCGAATTTGCTCTAGAGTTATTCTCATCCCCTGGGAAACCCCGAAAGTCTAGGTGGGAAAGGAGGGCAGATAAAAGATTAGGGACCAGGATTCTAGCCAAAAACCAAAAAACTTCCCTTGAGGGTAGGCATACCCATTCAGGAGGCCAGGAGATAATTCAGGCCAGGGAGGACTCAGAGGCGATTCCTAGCCCAAGTAGGAGCAACACAGGGGGAAGAGTAGAATTAGGCCCCCTAGAAGTAGGTCAGATCGATATTGCACGTGAGAATTTCGGGCAGGACCAGGCCAATGATCCGCTATATGTGAATGTGAGGGAGGAGGTAGTGGAAGTAAATGACGTACCTGTGGAAGGAAAGATCAAAATCCTAAGGCCATATTATGTGCTCAAACGCGATCTCTTGTACAGGATAGAGCAAATACGAGGGGAAGAAGTAGAGCAACTCTTAGTCCCACGGAAACACACAAGGGCAGTATTAGAGTTAGCTCACAGTCATCTATTTGGAGGACATCTAGGAGTAGACAAGACACTGGATAGAGTCCTAAGAAGGTTTTATTGGCCAGGGATATGCGCAGAAGTCCAGTGCTATTGTGCCTCCTGCCCTGAATGCCAGTTGCATAGCCCCCAACCTTACTTGCATGCCCCATTAGTACCTTTGCCTATTATTGAAGTCCTTTTGAAAGGATAGCCATGGACATAGTGGGCCCACTGGAAAGATCGGCACGTGGCCACCGAAACATATTAGTCATCCTTGACTACACCATGCAGTATCCAGAGGCCATTCCTTTAAGAAACCCCACATCCAAAGCAATAGCAAAAGAACTACTACAGTTTTTGCCAGAGTGGGCATCCCTAAGGAGATCCTGACATGTCAGGAAGGAACCCCTTTCATGTCAAAATTAATGAAGAACTTATGTGCCCTACTCCGCATCCAGGCCATAAGGACCTCAGTCTACCATCCACAAACAGATGGACTGGTCGAGCAGTTTAATCGGCCCCTTAAAAGTATGATCCGGAAGGTGGTAGCACAGGATGGAAAAGACTGGGATACCCTTCTACCATATCTGATGTTTGCTATATGGGAAGTCCCCCAGGCGTCCAGTCGTTTCTCTCCCTTTGAACTACTATACGGACGCCACCCACGCGGGATATTAGATATTGCCAAGGAAGATTGGGAAGAACAACCCAACCCAGGAAAGAATGTCATTGAGCACATGACACAGATGAGAGAGCGAATAGCTCGAGTAACCCCTATAGTACGAGAACATTTGGAAAAGGCACAAGAGGCCCAGTGGCCATATTACAACCGTTGGGCAAAGTACGGAGACTTCAGCTGGGGGAATGAGTGATGGTGCTAGTGCCAACAGCAGAAAGCAAACTCCCAGCCAGCTGGCACGGACCATATGAGATAGTGGAAGTCATTGGGGAGGTGGACTATAAGGTCAGACAACCAGACCACCGAAAGCCAGAGCAAATCTACCACATCAACTTACTGAAGCCCTGGCATGACCGAGAGACGTGTCTGGTCATTCGAGAAGCTCCACCCTAGACAGACGACCCACAGGGGCAGGTAAAGATATCTCCTGAATTAACCCCAGAACAATGAACATATCCACCAGAACCAGGACATGCTCTGTACGCAACCGGGCCGTATGATACTGGTCCAACATCATATTGTCACCAGCCCTGGAGTGAGGGTGACAATAAGACCATTCCGAATACCAGAAGCTAAAAGGGAAGAAATTAGGATGGAAGTGAAGAAGATGCTGGAACTTGGGGTTATCGAAGAATCCCACAGTCAGTGGTCCAGCCCTATCGTCCTAGTCCCCAAGCCTCATGGCACCCTGAGGTTTTGCAGCGATTTCCAGAAATTGAATGAAGTATCCCAATTCGATGCCTATCTGATACCACACATTGACGAGCTAGTTGATCAGTTAGGCAAGGCCCAATACCTAACCACTCTGGATCTGACCAAAGGATATTGGCAAATTCCCCTGGCTAAGAATCAGGGCCGGCTTTAGGCTGATTCAGCTGATTCCCGCCTTAGGCGCCTTTTTAATTTTTTTTACTTACCCCGGCTGAAGTCTGCTCCGGGGTCTTCCATGGCCCCGCTCCCCTGACCAAAGCTCCGGTGGGAGCGCGGCAGCCCCACAGCCCCGCTTTCCCAGCTGGAGCTCCGGCTGGAGCGCGGCAAGCAAGCCCCGCGGCCCCGGCTGGAGCTCCGGCCAGAGCGCGGCAAGCCCTACCCTGCAGCCCCGCTCTCCCGACTGGAGCTCTGGGCCCTTTAAATAGCACCCAGAGCCCTGGGATAGCAGGGGGTTTCGGGGGCTATTTAAAAGGCCGGGGCTCCAGCTGCCTCTGCTACCTCATCCTTTAAATAGCCGCTGGAGCCCCGCTGCCCCCATGCATTCCCCAAGGCTCCCACGGCTATTTAAAAGGTCCAGGGCGGGGTAGAAGCAGGGGAGCCCTGAGCCGTTTAAAATAGCCCCCCGAGCCCTGGGATAGCGGGAGGCTTGGGGGCTATTTAAAGGGCTGGGGCTCCAGCTACCTCTGCTGCACCCTCTGCCTTGCCCGCACCAGTCCCGCCCCCTGGCCTGCAGCCAGCTCTGCACCCTGTGCCCACAGCCAGCCCCTGCCAAACCCCCTGCTCTGTCTCCAGCCAACTCCTGCCACACACCCTTATGGCCCTGCCCAGAGCCAGCCAGCCCCCCACACACCCCTGCCCACACCAGCCCTGCCCACCCTGCCCTGCCCACCCTGCCCACACCCAGCCCCGCACGCCCTGCCCTGTCTCCAGCCAACCCTTGCTGCACCCCCCTGCCTGAGGCCAGCCAGTCCCACACTTCTCTGTCTCCAGCCCTCCCAACCCCTGCTGCATCCCCTTGAGGCCCTGCCTGAAGCCAGCCTGCCCCACACCCCCCTGTCTCCAGCCAGCCCCGCACCCTTTGCCCTGCCTGCAGCCAGACCCTACCTCCAGTCAGCCCCTGCCCTGCCTCCAACCAGCCCCATGTCCACTGCTGCCCTGCAGTTCCCAGGGCCGTAACCCTGCACACCTGATTCAATGAGGGGGGCAGGGAGCAGCTGGGACCCACACAGGTGCACACACCCGCAGGGAGTGGCGGGGACCCACACATGTGAAACAGCAGTCATTAATAACCAACAGTATATATGATGCAATGCACATAATATATAATTGTATTATTTATATAGTTATGGAAAGTAAATAATACATGAAAGAAATGAAAGGCTTCTTTTTACCCTTGTTTTTTTTTTTTTAGTCATCCCTGCCAGGGCCCCGCCGAAAATGTTCGAATTGGGCCCTGCACTTCCTAAAGCCGGCCCTGCCCAGAATGCCAAGAAAAAGACTGCCTTCTCTGCACCCGATGGCCTGTTTCAATATACTATCTTCCCTTTCTGACTCCATGGGGCCCCTGCAACATTCCAACGACTTATGGATAAGTTACTGCGACCCCATGCCAAGTATGCCGCCGCCTATCTAGATGACACAGTCATCCATAGCCCTGACTGGGAAACGTACCTAGGAAAAGTAGAAGCAGTGCTAGATGCCCTGCGGAAGGCTGGCCTCACTTCTAACCCTCTCAAGGACTAGCTGAGGCCAGATACCTTGGGTATGTAGTAGGGAGAGGTTTGGTGAAACCCCAATGGAACAAAGTGGAGGCAATACAAGGTTGGCCTCGACCAGTCCGCAAAAAGCAAGTTAGAGCATTTCTAGTGATAGTAGGATACTATTGGAGATTCATCCGTCATTTCGCTGCAAGAGCAGGGCCATTGACGGATCTGATAAAAGCTCGGGGCCCTGAGATAGTAAAGTGGACTGATACGACAAAAGAAGCATTTGCAGATTTAAGGACAGCCCTATGCTGCCATCCAGTACTCATAGCCCAAGACTTTGAGAAGGAATTCATCTTACAAACAGACGCCTCGCAGGTAGGGCTAGGAGCCATCCTTTCACAGATGGTAGGGGAGGAGGAACACCCAATCTTGTACCTCAGCCGGAAACTCCTCCCCAGGGAACAAAAGTGGAAAAGGAATGTCTGGCTGTAAAATGGGCTATGGAGACTCTCCGCTACTATCTATTGGGGCGGTGGTTTACCCTCGTGACAGACCACGCCCCACTCCAGTGGATGCACAGAAACAAGGAGAAGAACGCAAGAGTGACTAGGTGGTTCCTATCCCTGCAGCCCTTCCATTTCCGGGTCCAGCATAGAGGTGGAAGCCAACATGGCAACGCTGATGGCCTATTGCAACAACACTGCCTCTCGTCCCAAGTAGCCCAACCCCATGGTGTTGAGCGAGCGGGGGGATATGTGATACAGCATGGCCAGAGGGCAGCAGGAGAGGGATAGAAGGGAGTCTTATTCCCTGTAGAGGAAGAAAGTTTGCTATAGATTAACTAAAGCACCTGATGCCCATTAGAGCACCTGAAGCCAATTAGAGCACCTGCAGTCAGTCACATGATAAAAACCCCTGCTTCAATCAAACAGTGTGGGAGTTGGAGCAGAAAGAATTGGTGTTGGAGCAGAGAACAGTTTGGAGGGAGGCAGAAGACAATTTGGAGAAGTGCTGCTGTGGGCTAAGAAGTCCAAGACCCTAGGTAAGGGGCACCTGGCTTGTGCAGAGGGAGGGCAGGAAGCCCCCCACAAGCTGAAGGGCAGGAGAGGGAAGTAGCCCAGGGGAAGGAACTGTCAGTTCAAGTGGTTCACTACTATCCCCAGGGCCCCTGGGCCGGGACCTGGAGTAGAAATCTGGCCCAGATTCGTCCCTCTCCACTCCACTCCTCTAGGACACTAGTGGGGCAATTAATATTCCAATTTAAGGGCAATAAATGGCGCCCTGAACTCCCCCCAAAGAAGAGAAAGCACGAGACCCATCATAATAGTGCTGGCAATTTGCCACAATACCTTCTTAAACCAGACCAGCCGAACGTCTCTTGGATTGGGGCTTCCATTTCATCTGATTTTCAGATATTTTCCTGTATATTTAGCCTAAATATTACTCTTCTTAATTTCTTCTTAGTACTTAATCGTCAGTTATACACACTTGCATGATGCTCAGTAATTTCTCTCCATCCTTGGGAGTTTACAGCCTTCATATGTTTGTAGTGCCATGTGAGGAATGGCTTTCCCCAGGATATCGCTTCAAATAACGCAGATATCACAACCTCATCCATGGCATCCGCAAAAAGAGCGACAGCCTGTGACAGCTCAGCACAGAAACAGCCCTGGGGAGAAGGGCAAGGGTGCAGGCAATTCTTTCACCAGGGCTTGGTGAGTTCTACCTGTTGTGAGACAGTGAAGGGATATCCAGCTGACTTGTGCACTGGGAGCTGAATGTGTGGTTGTACCCAAAATCTCACTGAGGACACAAGGAAGTGTGGGCTCTGTGTGAGCATGCTGCCGTTCTGCTTTCTAGAAATGGGGAGGGTGCTGAGATTTAGTAGTGTCATGGGGAGCAGTCTCCGCCCTGGCTATGCCACCGTCTGTACTGGAGGGGTGCTGAAAAACGAGGTATGTGAACATCCCTTGAGTGTCTGCCCCCTTCTATTCATAACCCCCAAGCCCTATAATTCCAGTCTTGTCCCTTCCCTTCCATTCCTCTGTCAGCTCTTCTGTGCCCAAGGGAAGAGGTGTAGTCGTTGGGGTATCACCAACAGCAGCACAGCACACCCTAGTGGTTTGAGACCAGACAAACAGGTTCCTCTACCATTTCCATGTACCAAGAGCATGTGTTCTACTCATCTATGCCCTAGAAAAGCGAGTGGACTGGTCATCTCCGAGTAGGAGCCCAGGCCTCACTTTGTGTGCATGTCTTTTTGAACCAAGACTTGCAGACAATCTGTGGGTGAAGAGCTCTACTGGAGCACACAGCATTGTGAGTTATCTGTTGGATGGGGTTGAGCACACAGTGCGATGAGCTCTGTGGGACGTCCTGCACCAAGAAATTATCTTCAGCTGTTCCTTTAAGACCAAGTGATATCACAATGGTGTGGGAAGATTCTAAGGTTTCCTGTGGGCCTTTCCGAGCCCTGGGACAGGTGACTCTTGCCCCGCTGAGGCTGTCTGCTACAACTCACTCCACCAGGGACGAGGAGGATGACAATGACAGACGATAACGAGTGGATGAAGACAATTCAGAACGAAAATGCATACCTGAAAAATCAGGTTAGGTTGCTCCGGGAGAACTATGAATTACGTTCGTTACTGAGTCAGCACTATGAAAACAGCAACGAAGGGCAAATTGTCACTTCCTACCCTGCTCCCGTGTATCCGAATGCCTGCTCCCCAAGACAAGGAGGTAAGGAGAACCTGGATGATCTGTCTTGTTTGTTCTCTTGAGTAATGGCCCTCTAATGTAATAGGTTAGAGCCCTGGGTGAGCTCCCCCTAGTGGACAGTCCCCAGGCTGCTGTGCTTGGATCCACCTACTCAATGATCTGTGCGCTGGGTCTGGATAGAGTTCACTCATTGTTGCAAGCTCTGGGCTTTTAGGCTCATGCACCCAGCGTGCATATACTCTATCTAGCCCCTTCCTAAGATATGGGATTCTGCAGTGCCACTACCTAGGCCCTGAAACCAGTGCCAGCTCTTCCCAGTCACTACTGCATGCTCCCCAGAGTTTCACTAAAGCCATGGACCCTGTGTGCTACTGTTTCACTCTTTGGGGATGACGTGACAATTAAAGCAAGGGACACACAGGCTTTGCTAAAGAACTTCTCTTTCCACTGGCCCAGTCTTGAACCGTGGCTCTCACCTCTACTTTGCAAGAGAAAACTCCCTTCTAACAGCAGATTCTAAAGCCTTCATCTCTTCCTGTTCTTCCCTTGAGGTTTTTTCCATTCCTTGATCTTTGGTGTGCTGCGACAGATCAGTCATCAGCAAGTCAGTAGCCTTTGAATAGTTGTCTCCATTGTTCTGCTTGGGCAAGGTTATTCAGTTATTGATGGCCCTCAATACCTGTCCCATTCAGGTATTGAACCCATTCAGGTTAAGGCCCTCTCGCCTTAACACAAGTGGGATGATGGAAGGACGTCTCTAAGGATGTAAATACACAGAGAACTCATTAAATCAATCTGGCACCCATAAGCTCACGTGGACAGACAGAGTTCTAAACTGTCACACAGTAATTCTCTGGCTGCAAGCAAACTGTGTGCGGCTCGCACCCAGACACACAATACAAGTCCTTCACTCCATCTGAGCCCCTCCTCTATCAGAAACTGGGTCTTTGTTCTTGCTAAGAGAGAGACACTACGGTAATGAGCATGGTATATGACCCTATGTAGATAATCTACATGAACGATGCACCCAACATCTCCCTTCTAGGGGTCCGTGGGTCTTACCAGCAGGTTATGGCACTTCTGGAACGTCATTGAGCAATACTGGGAGGGACTTAGAAGACCTGGTATTCCAGAATCCTTTCTGAAATGGATCTTTTATCATGGAGCGGGCCAGCCTTGTCTGAGGAGGTCTCTGTTTATTTAGAAGACCTGGTATTCCAGAATCCTTTCTGAAATGGATCTTTTATCATGGAGCGGGCCAGCCTTGTCTGAGGAGGTCTCCGTTTATTTAGAAGACCTGGTATTCCAGAATCCTTTCTGAAATGGATCTTTTATCATGGAGCGGGCCAGCCTTGTCTGAGGAGGTCTCCGTTTATTTTCCAGACAAGACTGCCCAGATCACTGAGCTGTCCACCAAGCAATCCGCTCTACTGACTGCAGTGTCACATGTTCTAGGGGTGGGGGAGGGAAAATGCCCCCCCCCGACAGATACAGATGAGATCCCTTATCCCTCAGTCAGATTCCTAACGTGATTTCCTTCAGCAATGCCCAATCTCACCCCCCCAGTCTCTTGTAGGTGTTCGTTACTCCAAGGTGACCTGCAGGTACAACAAAGATAGCAAGGGCTTGTCAGAAGGCATAAAGCCAGATGTTCATCTGGTGCAAACCAGCATGGTTCCATTGAAGTCATGGAGCAAGATTGGCTTACATCAGTTGAGTGAAGATAGGATGACCATTGTCTATCATTCAGACAGATTATTGATAGGGTGCTGTGTTGTGTCTGTAGTTCCCAGGAGCTCCTTAAATCAAGGCTTTTGGGAGACTGAAGTCTGAGGTGGGTAACTCTGAGCATTACTGCCAGTGGCTGCTCTGTACGAATATAAGCTTAGTACTCATTGAATTACATAGTCCAGTCCCTGCGTGCTCTGGGCTCTGCATAAAACCTGGGCATCCCTTCCTTGATCTGAAATCCTCCTTGGGAATCTGGAAGAGGTGCCTCCAGCATGTTACATTCCTTCCTTCTTCCAGTGCTGAGAACTGGCTGCTGTTTGTGGTGTGGGCAGTGCAATAGATCTGTGATTGAGCCCAGAAGCCCCCCACATTCTCAGGGACAGGGCATCTCCGCCCAGCTGTAGCACTGAAACCAGAGGCCCCATCAGGGAGGGTGTTTTCATCATCACTTTCCTGAGGGGAATTGGGCTGACCCCCAGAGATGGGTGTAACGAGGCAGTTGTTGTGCCTGCCCTGATAAGTGTCATTGCAAGTGATGGGCTGATGTGGCTCGAGGAATGCCCAGCTTTGTCTGTGGTCCCACATCCCAGAGATGTATTGCCAATGTTCAGAACTGGCATTTCTGATCCCCAGCTCTGAACAGCAAAGCCCTTTCCTCTGCCTGTTGCTGCTGCAACATTGGTCCACGTGGACCCAGTGAAGTGTGTTCTGTCTAAGGCACCACCCCTGGACAGAAGGGCACAGGGACTCAGGAAACAAGTTTTGCAACGCATGCCCATCCCTTAGCCACGTGGTGTAAGGTGGACACCTTCTTGTCAGCCTATTTAACACATCCTTTGGCAGGAAGGGCAGGCTTTAAAGAGAGAGGATACAGGAATTATCCCAAACAAGCACTCAGTCCTGGCAATGGCTGTGTATGGGGCTGGGGTGTTCTGTTCCCCGCTCTCCTTGTTCCATGGACTGTTAGTAACAACTCACTAGCGAAGATTTCTGGCCACAGAGAGAAATAACCTGATCTGACCTGTTAGTTTATTTTCTCTGATGACGGCCTTTCCAGTAAAAAGATTCTACTCTGGTGTGACAGGGTCGCCCCCACCTACCTCAATCTCTAACATGACACCAGCCAATTGTTGTTTGCTTTTCCCCTCTCTCTCCAGGAGAGGGCGCTGTACTGTAGCTATAACATGCGACTGTCTTTTCACACTCACTGGAAATTTGGAAGGGTCTATCTACCCAGGGACACAATTGAAGGGCACCAATAAGATTCACTGGCAACAGGGCCGGCTTTAGGCTGACTCTTCCGATTCCCTGGAATTGGGCCCCGCGCCTTAGGCTCCTTTTTATTTATTTGTTTTTACTCACCTGGTGCTGGTCCTCTCTGGGGATCTTCGGTGGCATTTTGGCAGCAGGGGGGTCTGCTTTGGGGGTCTTGGCAGCAATTCAGTGGCAGGGGGTCCTTCAGTGCCGGAATGGACCCCCCGCTGCTGAAGTGCCGCCGAAGCACCAGACTGCCACCGCGTATTCGAATTGGACCCCATAGTTCATAAAGCCAGCCCTGACTGGCAATGTGTCTGAAAACACTGCCCTGCTTCCAAGCTCTGGCAGGCACATGGCACCTCCCATGGGGGATTCATAGTCAGTCATTCTAGCACCAGAGAAAAAGAGATCAGCTGTCAGAATAACACTATATGAATGGTAACACTCTATGTTCTGTTCTCTGTTATAGCCCCGCCTCACGGAAGAGATATCAAGCCACCGGAGAGCCCAAGTCACCTACAACCTTCGCTGCTGCAGGAGTTCAGTTATTCCCCTCTCCACATTGCAAATGAGGAAGCAACTCTGTCCAGCCCCAAAGCCCAGGCAGAGGCTACATTTAAGGGGATTCCCAATAATCCCGCTTTGTTTCAGCCTACACCCAGGGAGAGGAAACCAGTCCTGCTTTCCAGCACTTCCTGGACCACCAGGGTGGAGAAAAAGCTTCCAGAATCTATAGACCTCTCAAGGTTGAAGAAAGTCTGCTTCACAGATGTCACTTCACCTGGAAGAGATAAGGCTCGTTTATATAGGATGGGTAAGAACTGACCCCTCTACCATAGTTCAAGATTTCAGGGAGCTCTCAACATCCAGGTGACTACAGTAAGCATTTCAAGTGGTGTTTGTGCTTCTCAGGATCAGATCACGAGGGCAGGGGCATCGGTGCTGTTCCGAGACCATGTCCTCTAGAAGCCATGGCGAGCCCTGAATCTGTGTTACATTGCATTTAGGTTTGTGTCTCATATGGGGTTTATTTCAGCTGAAATGGCTAGTCCTCTTCCTCTTGTTCTGGGGTGAACAAGTTGCTTGTGGCAGATGCAGGACATAAATCTGGGCTGTGGCACAGTGTGTCCCCTGACTTCCAGGAAGACTTGAAAGGGATCCAAGTGAGGCAATCCCCTTGCCTGACCTGTGACTAAATGCTACAGTAGCAGAAATGTTAGTGCCGGGAACCCCCCAGGCCAGCTGGCTCTTGGCCCCAGGCTGGTTTCCTAGCAGCCTCACTGCACAGAGGGGGGCATTCAAAAGGGACCACAAGGAAAGACGAGATGGAGAAGGGGTCAAGGCTGACCCAGCTCTCACCAAACCTTGCATTCTCCAATTACTCTGCTCAGTACATCCCCACCAAACTTCCCAAATACATTTGTCCTTGGCTATGGGACATTCTATGAGAGCAGTGACTAGAAAAAGCCACGGAGTTTCCAATGCCACTGACACCTCTGCCAGTGCCCCTCAACTCTGACCACCTCACAGCCTGTTCTGCCAGCCAAAGCTCTCCTTGAACAAAGAAAACCCTCTTGAGTTGTGTCCAGTTATGTTTGTGTGACAAGAGCTGGGCAAGAGGGTGTGTTTCCAGTTTTGAATGTTGTCTGATATCTTCTAGAATCAACACTGAGATCCCCAAAATGGGAAGCACTAAGCAGGCACTTGGATTTACATTCATAAACACCTAGACAGATAATCAGAGTTGGCCCTCTAGATTTCTAGGGTCCTCTTCACTGGAAATCTATATGAAGCCGTGGCTAACTCTGATCCTATACCCCCCTTTTGCTTTGTTGTAGCTCACCAACAGCATGGAAGTGTCCTCAATGCACCAGACCTGCTGAGTCAGCCCCAGCCATCATCCCTGGGAGAATTTATTTCTTCAAATCCCCTCAGCATTTCAAACAAGGAAGGGGCCCAAGCACAGCTTGTGTTCCCAGGATACTTCAAAACATCTGAGCCATTTTCCCCAGGAATTCCCCCAAGGAAGCCAGTCCCCCTTATAAACAGCACACGGGATATAGTGGGTGAGAAAATGTCCTTGGACTTGGAAGAGATGCACAGGAAAAAGAAAGTCTGGTTCTCAGAGAGCCCAGGAGGAGATGAGCCGCGGAAGCCTCATACTTATTATTTAAACGGTAATGATGTGATTTCACCCTGGCCTTGCTGCTAATAACAGTAGCTAAGGAGGGGCTTAATTGACTCCAGTCACAAGTTATCTCAGCAAGCATGGAGGAGTGGAGTTTTTTGATGCCCTAGAGCTTGGCCACACTAGAATAAAAGGCATCTTTTTAAAACTTGATCACCAACACTTTGCATTTAAGGAAAGGAAGGAGTGATGAGAGCAGCGGAATAAGGACAGTTGATTTTTAAAAAAGTAGACTTTAACAAATGCAGAGAAGTGGTGGGTAAGGTTCCGTGGGAAGAAAATCTAAGGGAAAAAGTTTAGAAGAGCTGGCAGTTTCTCAAGGAGACAATATTAAAGGCACAACTGCAAACTATCCTGATGCAAAAGAAAGATAGGAAGAATGATAAGAATATAATGGGTCAAAAAAGAAAAACTGGAAAAGTTCACAGAGGATAGGTCCATCAGTGGCTATTAGCCAGGATGGGCAGGAATACAAAACCATGCTCTGAAGTGCCCAGAAGCTGGGAATGGGGGGCTGGGGGGAGGATGAATCAAGGGGTGATTACATGTTCCATTCATTCCCTCTGAAGGACCTGGCATTGGTCGCTGTTGGAAGACAGGATACTGGGCTAAATGGACCATTGGTCTGACCCAGTATGACCATTCTTATGTTCTTAAGAGTCCAATATGGCTCCATCAGGAGCTCTTTAATGACCTAAAAATCAAAAAAGAATCCTGCAAAAAGTGGAAACATGAACAGATTACTAAGGAGAAGTGCAAAAGAATAGCACAAACAGGTAGAGACAAAGCCAGAAAGACTAAGGCTCAAAATTAATTGCACCTAGCGAAAGACATAAAATGCAATAAGAAGAGGTTCTTTAAACACATTAGGAGCAAAAGCAGGATGAAAGAAAGTGTGGGTTCCCTACTTACTGGGGAAGGTGAGCTAATAGCTAATGACATTCAGAAAGCTGAGGTGTTCAATGCCTGTTTTGCTTCAGTATTCACTAAAAAGGGTTTAATGGTGACCATTTATTCAACACAATTAATATTAACACCAAGGGGGAAGGAACACCGGCCAAAATAGGGAAATAACAAGTTACAGAATATAACTTAGGTCTATCCAAGTCAGCGGTGCCTGATAAAGAACTAGCTGAAGCAACCTGGGAGCCTTTAGCATTTAGTTGTGATAATTCATGGAGGGTAGGTGAGATTGCAAGGACTGGAGAAGGACAAGCACAGTTCTAATCTTTAACAAGAGGAACAAAGGGGACCTGGGATATTATAGCCCAGTCAGCCTACCTTTGATATCTGGAAAGATACTGGAAATTACTGAAAAAATCAATTTGTAAGCACCTGGAGGGAAGTAAGGGTTATAGGGACTAACATGGATTTGTGAAGAACAGATTATGTCCAAACAACTTAATTTCCTTCTTTTAAAGGCTTACTGACCTACAGGATAAGGGGGAAAGCAGTAGACTTGATATACCTTGATTTTAGTCAGACTTTTGACACAGTCCCCCCTGACATTTTCATAATCGAACTAGGAAAATATCTAGATGTACTTATTCCTGCCTCAGTGCAGGGGGCTGGGCTGGATGACTTCTTGAGGTCCCTTCCAGCCCTACATTTCTATGATTCTATGTTTTAATTAACATGTTTCAAAGTCCTAGTGTACCCAGGGCAAGCATGTATTTTAACATGTGTTCATAAGGGCCAGGTGAACCTGGGGTCCCCCAATATGATTTTTAAATACCTCTATGCTACAGAGCCTTTGTCAGCATGGCTTTATCACTACAGTATGCGGTAGAGCCCCCTAATGCAGACACCACTCATGCTAATACAAGGAGTTTTTCTGCTGGCGTGGTAACATCATCTCCCCATGCGACGTTGCCTATGCTCGCAGAAGCACTCTTCTGTCAACATAGCTGTATCTATACTGGCAGTTCTGTTGCCGGGAGGGCATGATTTTTTTCCCACCTCTGACTAAAATAGTGATGCCAGCAAAACTTTGTAATGCAGGCCTGACCCTAGTGTGGATAAGCCCATCTGGAAGGGCAGTGGGGCTTTTATAGCTGAGAAAAGCCTTGAATGTGACCTGCTCCTTCTCCTTTATTTCCAAATTTTATTTCCACACGTATTTACAGAACCAATCCATTTAAGGAGGCAGATATTATCCAGTTTGTGCATAGCACTGGGAAGTCAGTGCTGTGTTTGGTTGTACATGTGCACATCTATGTATATAACTTGTGTGATTATACTCTCTCCTAGCAGCTGGCTCAAACCAAGCTGTAAAACTTTAACCTGAATCTAAGCATGGTGAAAACATTTGGTCTTCCTGCCTTAAGTTACTATGTAACTAACAACCAGCTTGTCTTTCATATAGAGCTTGAGCTGAACAGCAAGAAAAATGGCCGCATAGTGGGTGAAATTGCCTTCCAGCTAGACAGGCGCATCCTTGCTTATGTATTTCCTGGAGTAACGAGACTTTACGGCTACACAGTGTCCAACATTCCTGAGAAAATCAAACAGGTAAGTCCTTCCTTGAATCTCCTGAGGCACAGGATGGTGCATAGAGCTGGTTGGAAATTTTCTGATGGGACAGTGTCCATTTGCTGAAAGCAAAAAGTTTCATGGAAACGTGTCATTTTTGGTGAAAATTCATTAGAAAGAAAAATAGAAAAACAACATATCAATCAGGTTGAAATGGACCATTTCAGAACAGAACCTTTTTGGGTTCTGTCTTTTTGGGTTTGTCCATTTTGAAACAAATTTTCATTTCAGTTTTTTTAAACTGTATATTCTGTTGCATAATATATAGTGTTTTAAAAGTCAGAATCAGAACAAAACATCTTGATTTTTGACAAAATGAAAGATTTCTATGGACATTTTGAATTTAGTCTGCCATGGAAATGGCTGTCAGAGAGAAATACTGATTGTTAAAGTTGGTAACTGAATGAGGGGAGAGGCACAAACTCCCTCCCAGCTGGCAGGTCTGCCCTCTTCCCTGGGACATCCAGCCACACGGGGGATGACAGCCGGGTAGCCAAGGGGCAGGGGTGAGGCTTGTGTTGCACAGTAACAAGCATGATGAGAGCTAAAAGAACTCCCATGTTCTGTGGGGGGTTGGTTCTCCATACAGTCGCTCGTTAGCTGTGTGTAGAAAACCTGGAGTTCATAGCGGCGTGGCCACTGCAGCCCTCCAGCCAGGTGAGGCCTGCAGAGTCTGGGACCTCACTCAACTTCAGCTATTGCTGCATCTAGCCAGGTGCAGTTTAATTCATCCCTGGCCGGCCCTGCTGTGTCCCTTCCGCAGCTGTACTGGGACTTCATTCTCCAGCATGCCAGTTTCCAGCACTGTCATCGCTAAGCTGCAAACAGACTGGGATGCTTTGGATGCAGCGAGAAAGTGGTGGCTTTAGGAACCCCCGGGGCCTGCCCATAGTTATTCATGAAAGGAGCCAACAGCTTCTCCCTGGTTTTTTAAACCTCCTAGGCCTCCATGAAGTGCCTGGATGGCTCCATGGATGAGAAAAAGCACCGAGCCATGATGCAGCAGTACCTGTCCCTCACCGCACGCCTCGAAAAGATAGGCTACAACCGGGATGTGCACCCGGTGTTCAGTGAGTTCCTGATCAACACCTACGGCATCCTGAAACAGCGGCCAGATGTGCACTCCAGCCCGCTCCACAGCAGCCCAGCGGATCTGCGCAAGGTCGTGATTGACATCGTCCCATCCAAGTTCCTTGGCGACACTTTGCTGCTGCTGAACTGTTTGTGTGAACTCTCCAAGGAAGACAGTAGACCTCTCTTTGCTTGGTAGTGGACTCTGCTCGCCGTACCCCCCGCTGGCAAAACAATCTTCCCATAGACATGAACTCAAAAGCATGAGTTTTAAATACAGACATGGATTTTTTTATCTATGTCACAAGGCTCAGTCCGAGCAGTTAGCTCCAGCAGGAATACTGTGTGTGTTTGTTTTTTAATGTGATAGGTTTCTAGATTTTCCCATCCTCTTTCCTATTATCCTATCCTAGCCTCTGTTCCGCTTCCAACAGAAAAAGCCAGCAGGCCAAGGGCAGTCCCTTCTCTCCCCACCCCCCATCACACTTTCCACCCCCTGAAATGGCAGGATCAACTTTGCACTCAAAGCTGGGAAAGCTTCCACCTGTTGTGGCTAGCTCTAAAGTCACTAGGAGGTGCTGTGACAGAGACTGGGAAAGGGGATGAAACACATCCTGCTTGTACGTACTCGCCTTTCTGACTGTAACTAATAGTAAGAGCCCAACGGGCTAGTGCACCAGCCATGCCTGTCCTGCTGCTGGATGGCTTTTCATGCCCTCTTGGTGATGTTTACAGAACAAAACACAATCCAAAAAAACAGCGCAGGGGAGAGACGCACTGGGGTTACACAGCTGCCTTTGACTCCATTGACTTTAAAGCTGCCACCTTTTTCATCTAGGGCTGCGGAAGCTCATCTCATTGCGTATCCTATGGGCCAGGAACCTGGCTTGGGCAGACCATTAAACTGAGTTTATGGCCACTCTGCGTTGGAGGCCTGGTGCATTGGGGCCCTGCACCACTTTTCACCTGGAAAGCTGCAAGCCTGTTGAAGTTTTAACTGGCATTGGGTAACAATGATTACTGTTTGCTTTTGCATAACAAGTGCCTACAGACCTAATCTGTATTTAGCAGAGTAGCCCTTGCTTCTCTGAGTAATCCCATTGGTATGAAGAAGGATTACCCACGTGAGTAAGAGTTGAAGAACCGGGTTCTTTATTTGTGAGGCTTCTAGCTACTGCAGGAGGATACAACATGAACATGGGTTAGGAATCCTCTAGTTCCTCTGAAGAGAGGAAAGACACCAGGGCTTTGACATTGGGATCTGAGGATGGGGGTGCTAGGAGAGGAAGTCACAGAGCCTCAACAGTAATCCAAAGTACTCTCTCGCTCAGTAAGAAAATTAGTCTGGTCCGAAAGCTGAGCAGTGTTATAACTAATGCAGCTCTTCTTGTCTGGAATTCCTTCGCTCTTTTCCAATACACCACATAACACTAGAGATGGGGCATGTCTCTGCAGTTACAACCAGGCTGTATGTTGATATAGAGGAGCAGTCCTCAACTCCTGGTCTGCAGACAAGTCTCTCGTATCTGCGCATTGGTTGCCTGAAAATTAGCCATACAACAGAATCTTTGAAACACGTTGGTTGCTGCAAAAGTATTAAAGAATCTGCAAATTAACTGGCCTGGTTTTCTTCTATGGAAATGGAAGGAAAGGTGGTGAAATAGTGAAACAGCCCGTACGTGGGTCAGGTGCCTGAACCTTTATTCTGTAACCCCGAAATGCAAGGCTTGCTCATGCCACTGCTCCTGAGTAGCACCACAGCCCTAGCGCTTACTGTGTGCTGTGCCGCCTCTGCGGAGGAAGCTCGCCACATTGTGGTGCAGATGTTCCGCAGAGCATTTGTGTGTCTGCTGCAGAGGAAGCTCGCAATCCCGTAGCCCTGATACTCCCATAGGGCCTCCGAGGAAGCTTGCAGTACTGCAGCCCAGATTCACCTGCACAGCCGTGGAAGGCTTGTGCCATTGCTGCTGAGGAAGTTCACAGCACTATGGCCCCAGTGCTCCAATACAGTTACTGAGCACTTGTACAACTGCTGCCTAGGAAACTCCCAGTGCTACAGCTCCAGTGTTACTGTAGAGCAGGCCTTCACAACTTGTAAAGCGAAGAGGGCCACATCACTCCAAAGAAAACAGCTGAGGGCCGAAACGTCCCAGCCCCGTGGAAATACCCCCTGCTCCGTCCAGCACCTCCCGGCCCCTCAAAAACACCCCGCTCCAGCGCCACCCAGCCCTGCAGAAACGAACCCTCCTTCCCCAGCGCCACCCCACCAAAACAGCTGGGGGCCAAAATGGAAGGTTGGGGGTGGGAAGGTGATACTTGATTTTAAATCAACCAGGGGCTCCCAGCTGAAGAGGTGGCTGGGAGCCCTCAGGGGCAAATTAAAGGGCCCTGGGCTCCGGTTGCTGGGGGAACCCGGAGCTTTCTGGGGCTGGGGCAGGGATTTAAAGGGCCCAGAGCTCCTGCCACTGAGGGGAGCCAAAGCCCTTTAAATCCCAGCCCCAGCCCATCCGCTGGAGCCGCGGCTGGGATTCAAAGGGCTCTCGGCTGCCCACAGCGGCGGGGAGCCCTGAGCCCTTTAAATCTCAGCTGCGGCTGGGAATCTCTGCGGGCAGCCCAGAGCCCTTTGAATCCTGGCCGTGGCTCCAGCAGATGGGCTGGGGCTGGGATTTAAAGGGCTCTGGGCTTCCCACCACTGCGGGCAGCGCAGAGCTCTTTGAATCCAGGCCGTGGCTGGGATTTAAAGGGCTCTGGGCTGCCCGCAGAGCCCTGTGTGCGGGGGATTTAGAATCCCCCCGCAGGCCGCAAAGTGAGGCTCCGCGGGCCGCATGTTGTGCAGGCTTGCTGTAGAGCCATGTGGTCCTGTGCAAGCCCTGTGGATATGCATAGGAAGGTCAGCTAAGAGTACTTTTTTGTTTTTGTTTTCTGCGTGAGGCTAAAAACATCACACAAATGCCACAAGTTTTTCCTTCCCCTGGCTAGTTTTTGTGAGAGGCTAGAGCATAATGCAGTACGGTGTTCTCTGCAGCCTGACGTTCGGAAATACCATTTCTCAGGAGATATAAAGGAGGGGTGCAGAGGTGGTGCTGAGATTGCTGCCTTCGTCTGGGTATGCACAAGACGGGTGTCTTTTTGTCTGCATGCGCAAAGGGATATGCATCTAGGCCCTAATTCACAAAGGTACTTAGGCACCTATGTACCTTTTTGAATCTGGGCCTGTGATGAGGTGTATCAATCCTACACTGGTGACACAGGGGTTAACAAACTGCTCTGGGCCCAAGCAGCCCTGCCCCCTCACCCTTGTGGGCAGGCTCCCAGTGAAGGGAGTGTATAAAAGGAAGCAGCTCAACTCAGTCTGGGCTGGCTGAGGAGGGGAGCAGACACTTGCTGCAGGATCCTGCTAAGAAGCTGCCGGGACTCCAAGCTGCTGAGGTCGAAGACCCTGATTACCCCTGAGGAGCCCAGGTGACCATGGGGACCAAAGGGGACGACGCACCTCTACCAGCAGAGGAGATACCAGAGCTGGGACTAAGGGTAGGAAGCGACCCAGGGGATGCGCTTGGGGATATGGAGATCTGAATCCTGCAAGAGGATAACTGGTTTTGAAGAGCCCTGGGTTGGAACCTGGTGGAGTAGGGTGGGACTGGGTTCCCCTGCCCTCCCTGGACTTGCCCGTAGGCACTACTGCTGCAAGAGAGGGTGGCTTCTTGGACTCTTCCCTACTACTTCCTCCTGCCAGAAGAGGCACCCTTTTAGTCCCCACCGCTGGAGGCACTGCTGTCCTGGAGCCAAGCAGCGCCTCAGACCCCATTCCCTATGTTTCTGCCAAGCAACATTAAAATCCACTGTTGCTCTGAATCAGGAAAGGCTGCTGAGGGTATTTGCCAAATCGGCTGCCCTGGCCCGGCCCATTTCATCTCTTATGTCTTTTCTTGTCCTCAAACAAAGTAGTGCAAGGAGCCACGCTGGCGTAGGCTGTTGACACTTCTGAGGATCTGCCCCCCTCTTCCTTTTTTTTTTTTCAGCCTCGCATTGTCTTTGAGAAGCTTCCTATGATATACACTGTAGAGCAGAACTTGGCATGATGTTAAATCCAGTGACTCGGAGCTGCCCCCTTTCCAGAGGCAGAGTGGGAGCTGTGGCAGCCTCACGTTCTGGCGGTGCAATATTGCACAGATCACTGCATGCCTGACAAGACTCTTTCCTTGCTGACGCACAGCTGTGTATGTCTCACATTTATTACCCCTCACCTAGGAAGGACACACTCAAGTGCTATTTTTATAGCTTTCAGATTTGTCCGAATCCCTTTTGTACCTTTTCATGACAGCATCCATCTCCCGGGGCGGGGGGGGCACCCAGCTGGTTGGTAATAGAGGGGGAACAGAGAGCTCACCTTTGCTCTCCCCAATCCTGCCACCACTGCGTGCCTGGGCAGAGCTGCCTGACAACTGCTAATGGCTCTAAGGATCAGAAACCACAGCTGGGGCGAGATGTCCCTGCCTGCTGCAACTGAGCAGTATAGGCAAGCAGAGGGCAGTGCGGTGAATGTATTTGCGGCTGCTTATGTCCCCTTGCTCAGGAGTGATACAGCTCACCAGGAGGGAAGGTTCTGTGGGGCACAAGGGCAGGAGGGCCATGTGGGACCTAGGTGCTAGGGCTTCCTGTGCACGACATGGTATGGAGAGCACAGTCCTGTTCACGGACTCAGTACACAGTCTGGTGATCCCTCGCCCCCACCCCAGGGGCGATGGATTCACAGCCGCCACTCGGAGAGCTGCACTCTTGGCGAGTGACTTCTCTCCTTCACACACAGCTGCCTGGGACTGTCTTTTCATGGCAATATTTTTCTTTCAGTGAAATTTGGCTTTTTTGATGCAAATGAAAATTTGTTGCTTTTTTGGGGGCAGGGGGGAGGTTGGGGAAGGAATGTTATGAAAAGCTAACCCCCCAAAATATTTCAGTCAAAGTGTTTGGGGTTTGGTTTAAAAAAATGGTTTTCAAAAACAGGTTTTCCTAATAGCTGCATTTTTAGCAAAACGTGGCTCTCAACACTGGATGGTAGTTCAGGTTTCTGTAAAATATTCTTGGAAAGTTGTAAAAACCACAACAGCCACCAGTCCTGCTCTGAGCCAGCTTCCCCGTGGCCGTCTGTGGGTTCTGCAGCTGGCTTCTTGGTCAGAGTTGTCTGCATGCTGAGAGGGTGGGGTTCGCTGGACAGCTGTGGAAAGGCTAAAGGAAATGAGCTGTTGTCAGCCCAGAGGCCAGTCCCTCCCTGGCACTTGACTCCTGAACACCAGTGTGCTTTGGGGAGCCTCAGGCCAGTGTGAGTGGATGCAGAGGATGCTGGGGAGGAGAGGCGCAAAGAGGTGGCTGAGGTCCAGCCCTGCCCCTTTCTGAGTAAGGCGGGAAAGCCAGGCTGATGGTAAGGCTAGGGTGGGTTGTGTGATGAATGCTGCAGTACAGAAGAGTGGGTGCTACAGACACCACCATTCGTGGGAAGGGCCAGGCCATCACCTCCTGCCTTCTCACCCTTTCCTGACTTGCCCCTGGGATTCTAAACCTGCCAGTCTGCGCAGACCCATTGCCTGCCTTCTGCAGCCATGGGCCTGTGGGGTAGCAGCTGCAACATGCCCACTGGGCACTCCTTGAAGTGGGGACAGGTGTCGGAGCACAGCCAGCCAGGCCTTCAGGGAACAATCTGCCTGCAGGCTGAAAACAAGGGACCTGGACAGGGATGTGTGGGGAGATGAATTTTGGTGCTGTGGGCCTGGAGATAGAGGGCTGCTTGGAGTGAGAAAAAGCCAAGGGAGGAGGCAGCAGATGGGAAGCCCTTGACACCTCCTCTCACTGTCTGATGTGCATTTCAGGTTTAATAGGGGCATTCCCCTAAGATCAGAAAGCAGCTTGACACCCCTTCATCCCTCCCAGCAGAGTTGCCTGTGATAGCAGGGGATTGGACTCGAAGACCCAGGAGTTTTGTGTTCTTAATGGACTGAGCCAATTCTGTGTTCTTCACGTATCGTTTCAGTCTAAGAATTGATGTCTAGAACTTCCTGCTGCTGCCCTCGCACTTAAGCATCGTGCTTTAGGGGGTGTGGTTTGCGTGGTTGGGTTCTGTCAGCTGCTTCCTGCCCAACCTGTACTATAAACAGCAGCTCTGTCCAGAGTCCCGGTGATGTGCTCTTATCATTCATCATCACTGGAGGTGCCCTTCATTGAGGCCTGCATTGCTAGTGTGACCATATTTCCCAAAGGGAAAATGAGACACCTCCAGCTGCTCGCTGAGGCCTCCCCTGTCCCTGCGAGGCTGTTGCTGCTCACTGGAAACCTGCTCCCTCCCCTCGCTCATACGGGGCTGGCATCTCCCCTCGCAGCCCCCTCCTTCATGTTCTTCCACACACACACCCCAACTTTTTTCACAAAGTGGGCATTTGTCCCCTTTGCTCTTGCCAACTGATCAAGCTGGCAAGAGCAAATGGGGCAAATGCCCATTTCTGGGGGGGAAGGAGTAACTGGTGTGTTTGTCCCAACCCCGTTGCAAACTGTGATTTCTTGTGTTTCATAGAGGAAGCCTATGAATGTGACTTACATACAGGCTATAGGCACCGACTCTGTGGGTGCTCTGGGGCTTGATCATCCATGGAAAAAAAATAGGGGGTGCCCAGCACCCAGCAACCACAGCTGTTCCGTGGGGCTGCCGATTGGCTGTTTGACGCCTGGCAAGAGGTGCTCAAGAGAGGGTGGGGTGGGAAGAGGGAGCAAGGGTGGGGCCTCAGGGTGGAGTTGGGGTGGCAGCACCCACTGGGAAAAATAAAAGTCAGCACTTGGGAAACTTGCTATACAAAAGCAGTGTGTATCCATTCATCTGGGAGAGTAGATATATACTGCATTTGGCTGCTAGCTCCTTTCTTATGCCTGATCTAAATAACTTTGTGCACAGTGTAAAGCAGTATGTTGCGAGGTACACTGAGTGGCACTTGGTTGGCTATTCCCTGAGAGAAAATGTTTGGAGGTGTTTGCTTATGTGAACAAGGAGTAGGTACAGGAGAACCTCAGAGTTAGGAAGACCTCAGGAATGGAGGTTGTTCATAACTCTAAACAAAACATTATGGTGGTTCTTCAAAAGTTTACAATTGACCATTGACTTAGTACAACCTGAAACTTTACTACGCAGAAGAAAAATGCTTTTCTTAACCATCTTAATTTAAATGAAGAAAGTACAGAAACAATTTCTTTCAGGGTGCCTGTGTTCATACCTACATATTCAGCAAAGGCATTTGAAAATGAAAGCACATTACTAATCCCCTGGAGTCAGCTTGTACCCGTCACAAATAGTAGGTTTAAGAACAATAGGCCTGTCTTCACATGCATGTTTTATACCAGTGCAACTCCAGGCGGTATCCTGGGTGGGTCCAAAGGATTATTCACCCACAAAGAGATTAGCAGAGGATGGTACAGAATGGGCTAGGATGCAAACCTCTAATAGCGGAGATGCAACATAAAAGTCAGTGGAGTTCTTAGTCTTATGAAGCTATTCCTTATTTACACCAGTTTAAAAGAGAGGGCTTAGTATCGGCAATATAAGGAGGAGTGTCTGCATGAGCGGCTTGAGACTGCAGCAAGATTGCATACCTTCGGAGTGACACTTCAGTCCCACTGTGCTGCCATTTTGCTGAGAAAAACTTCTCGCTATGCCCCGACTAGCTATAAGTATCACTCTAGTTTTGCTGAGGTGGACACCTGTCTGCAGGTGAAGTTGATTCCCTCTTGTGAGGGCGGCCTGTGCCCTCCTAGCTCTGAGAACGCCCACAACAGCTCCACAGGTGAGGTAGGCTCAGCTGCAAACACACCAGGGGCACTGCTACATAGGCAGAAAGACATGAACTAAAGAACAAAATGGCAGGACCTGAGAGAGATGTGGGGAGGAGCTGAGGGCGGCAGCCAGCTGGAGAGAAGGAAGTCAATAGCTAAGTTCAATAGCAGGCTGAGTAGCTGGATGTGATGTGACGTGCTGACAATGGCAGTTCTATAAACCTCGAGAAACCGTTCCTCCCTCAAAGGGCTTGACGTTGCCGGTGTTATTTGCAGCTAAGCTGCTAGTAAAAGTCTGCAGATTTGGGCAATACACCTGCAGCAACAGTCCCCATAAGACCAGGGAAAAGAGTAAACCCTGTTTCTGCCCACTTAAAAGGATCCTACAGTATCTACCATGCCAGTGCTCAATGCAGCGCTTCTCCCCTCCAAAAAGCTTCAGCAACGAGTAGGAGCTACTCACCTGCTGCTAAGTCCCAAATACTGGACGCGAATGATGATCATCTGGGGATGAAGTCCCGTGTCTGAGATATATAATCTCCTTTTGGATGAGTCCCCTCCCTTGGATTTTATGTAATGAATGGCTTGGAGATTTCTTTTTAAAAGCATTTTGGGGACGGAGCTAAGCTTTGTTACCCCCTTTAGTTAAAGAGCTATAGAAGTAAAGCCTCCCAGCAAGATGTCCCACATTATTTGGCTTGGACAGGAAGTCAAAAGGGTTGATATCACTTTGTCTTTCTGCTCCCGTACTGCTTTGATATTTTCCTTAAAAATTTCTGGCTCCGTGATTATAGCATCTACTATTCATCAAGGGCCAGGGCCAGCTGTTCAATGCCATTTGTGACAGCTGTTCAAATTCAGGGGAATAGAAGAACCAGAGGACTGAATGGCTTAGAGCCCCTACTTGACAGGAAATTAGTTTTATTCCTCAAATCTCCAATGCATCACAGTCTAGATTTATTAAAGATAGAGAAGAAATGACTCCTTCCTTATCTCCCTCTGTAGCTCCTGGGACATGATTTCCTGTCTTTATCTCAGGGGATATGGTTTTCGTGTTTGGTTCTCCTTGCCCCACATTATGTGACTTCAGCAGGAAATGAGAGGCATTGATATCATTTTGTCTTTCTGCTCCCATACTGCCTTGATGTGTGTCATCTGACTTCTGCCACAGAAAAGCTTAATGATGGCTGAGAAGGTTTGCAAAGCCGATCTGTTAGTTCATCCTGACTGTCCCTCCTCCCCCACGTCCACCTCCTTATTTCTTATGCTTCAGCTAGACTGGCTGGTAAGATCTTTAGACAATTATCACCCTTTTTGAAACACTGAAATCACAGTCATTGACCGTTCCAGCCCCCAAAAAAACACTTCCCTCCCCCCCAAAAAAAAAACCAAACCAACCTTCTTTGCCTAAGTGTTTGGAAACAGTTTGGAAGAAGGAAGGACTCCACACAGGATGTGAGGAACTGTCTGTATTATCTTAATTTTGAAGGGATGATTCTGACTCTAGCCAACCAATTAAAAAGTGTGCCAAATTAATTGGAAAGAGAGTTTAAGGCACAGTTCTATCCTAACATAACTCTGCAAAAATGTCTTTGTATAGTGTTCAAAGTGACGGTTTAAAGATTGCATCACTGGTCTTATGTTATCCCAATAATTTACATATGAAATATGCCCAATTTAAAACAGGGTGCTTTTTTCTGTCCTCCCTAAAAACTTAATTTGGGATCTGGAAGTCAAGCTGGGTCCTTTCCTGCTCCCACATCATCACCATTAATAAAGGCTCAGCAAGCCAAATTAGGCACTCAGCAACAGCTGCACAATCAGCCCATGTTGCTGTGTAAAGGTTTACACAGGTGTAATCACTCATCCCCAGACTGAGAACTTAATGTGACAGATTATCAGCTAGTTCAAATTGTCCTTAATCCAGGGTACATGGGTGTAACTCCATTGGCTTCAACAGAGCAACAATGACTTACGCCAGCTGTGGATCTGACCCGATATATCATTCTGTTTGATGCAGTAGAAGACCTCTAAGGCAACTCACTCTCTCCTAACTCTGGTGGCTGCCTAGGGCTGAGGGGAGTAAAAAGGAGTTGTGTTACTCAAGTAGGATGACCATATTTCCAAAAGGGGACACCGTGTGGGGCTGGCCCAAGCCACTCGCCTGAGCTCCCTCCCACACCAGGCTGGCCTTAGGGAGACCCCCCCGCCCACATGCGGGGCTTGCCCAAGCCGTCTGGCGTCACTCCTCACCTGAACCCCACCATGCAGAGCGGGCATTGCTGCTTGCTCCCCCTCCAGATATTCCTCCGTGTCCCACTAGGATCTGGACTGCAGACTTTGTTCATCTAGCTGGGAACATCTTACAGTGTTTTCGCTCCATGCAGTCATGACTCCTTTCTTCTGTTAAGGGGGAGTTATCCGCCTTGCACAATCATGAACAGCTCTTAGATTATTGTTTCTAATCATTCCCTGAGAGGCCTTTTCCCACAAGCAGGCACCCTGGTCTCTGTGAACATCAATCAGTATCAGCTTTGAGATTGTTTAACTGTCTGATTTGTTTCTTAGGGCAAATGTGATATGCATTTAGCAAATATCTTTTGATCCATGTACCATTTCTTTGTGTCTCTCACAAAGCCTTTGCTTGAACTAACATGCTACAGCTAAGACTGGAATGTTCTGCTTTGTGATTTTTATACCTTATTAGCACTTTCTGCAACTCCGCAAAGTTTGCAGGATAATTGGCTTCTAGCTATGTATCTAACTGATGATTTTATATTGCCGTCCAGCACTGTCATATCTCATCACCTTCCATATCGTCAGGGACTTCAATATAATCACTACTGACAAACCTCAATACTGGATTTTATTTTTATGCACAGTGGCCCTGCATCACACACTGGGCTACAGAACTAGCTCACAATGCTACACTCCAGAGCTGAATATCTTTGGGTGACAGAACTCTCCGACTGAATTGTATGACAGCCCTTTGCACCCACTCAGTGGTAGCAGAATTACCAAAGCTTAGAAGATCAGGAGCCACATGAGGACTGCTCAAGGCAAATATTTCAAGTAGTGGTAGTTTTGTGGTTAACTAATACATGGAAGTGTGTGCAGCTGCTGTAATCCAGGAGAGCGCTGGCATAGTGTGTTTGCTCCCCATGCATGAGGAGCAGCCATGTACTTTCGATCAAGATTAGTTTCGTTTTTAGATTAAAGATAAGAAATAGAGAGAAGAGAAAAGAGTGTAGAATCTCCCTGTTTCTCATTCTGGAAGAGCTTTCACCTTGCAGACTCCTTAGAGTTGCAGCACACAGAAACAACGTGGCTACGTGCAGCACAATAGACATTACCCCTTCAGGACAGATAAATGGAACATGAAAGCGATCAAGGACTGTCTCCAACAAATATACCTGTAGCAAAAATCAGCATCTCTTCTGTAATTCTGTCGCACACAGGATTCTATGTGGGCAGACTGGCGATCACAGCTCAGGTTAGCAGATGAGACTTCTGGGCAATACCTGAACTAACTCCAGCCTACCCGTCACAGTCACTTTACCTCAATGCTCAACTCGGCTCGCTCAGCATTTTCCAATTCCAGCAGTAGGTTTCATGTCTTTTGCCTACATCCCTTTCTTTCTGTAGATAAATGAAAAAGAACTCAAAACAAAAAAAACCCCAACCCATCTGGCATTAATCACTGCGTGCGCTGAGTCCATTCAGTGAAAACTCTACCATTAATATTCTGAAAGCTGTTTCAAAGCTGCGTCAGTGTCAGTCTTTTCCTAAACTTGGAGCAGTCGGCCTGGGGCTGATGCAACGTGAGGCTCTAAATTACTGCCAGGCATAGTTCACTAGGTAGCTGTTCATCAGGAGTTTACTTCTAGAGTCATAATGACCCAAATGGAAGTGTCACCCTCCCAGCTAAACTGCATCTGCTCCCATTTAGTGAAATGAAGACTGTTGGCACATGTGTCACTCTGCAGTAGTTCTGACAGGTTGCATGTACCCTCCATCTCTGATAGGCCTATGTTTAGTCTTAGATGGGGCTGATGCACAAGGACATGGGGGGCTGAGGGTGTGTCTGTAAGCAACAAGGGAAGATTTCTGAGTCATGGGAGTAATAGGCAGCTGCTGTGGTGACCCACACACTATGTGGGTGAGACATATCTCAAGTGCCCTAGCCAGCTAGAGGGTCTGCTGCTGTCAGAAATACTTTAGTCCTCTTCAAGGGAGCAGCATAATGTGCTCCGCACCTCTTTGCCCTAGCTATCCTCAGGCACCCGGCCACGCCCAGCATAGAGTCATAGATATTAAGACCAGAAGGTAGCATTCTGTGTAGTCCAGGAGTTCCCAAACTTGGTCTGTGGCTTGTTCAGGGTAAGCCCCTGGCGGGCCGCAAGACACTTTGTTTACCTGAGCGTCCGCAGATACGGGTGCTCGCAGCTTCCAGTGGCCATGGTTTGCCATTCCTGGCCAATGGGAGTTGCAGGAAGCAGCACGGGATGGGCCACCGCTTCCTGCCGCTCCCATTGGCCGGGAACGGCAAACTGCGGACGCTCAGGTAAACAAAGTGCCTCGCAGCTCGCTAGGCGCTTACCCTGAGCAAACTGCAAACCAAGTTTGGAAACCCTGGATCTAGTCTGACTTCTGACATGCCACAGGCCAGAAGATTTCACCCAGTGGTCCTAATTCAAACTCATAACTGCTCACTGAGCCAGAACAGGTTCCTTTATGAGACAATGTCTTTGGCAGAGTTTCTGCTCCCCTTAGCTGTGCTAGCTGGGTAGGGCATGGCACATCTGGTGTGATAATTGGGCCAAAAATTTACCCTAATTGTGAGCTTAATTGTAAACAGTCAGTTCCCAGCAACCTATAATAATAAATGTTGATGGGAAAAGATGTAAAAGGGAGACAGACTGAATTAGTCCAAACATAAAGGTTGACTGATGTAGCTCAAGGACTGTGTTCAGATCATGCCTCATAAACAAGAGACGTGTGGAACTGGAAATAATGGTCCAAAACTTGTATGTCAGAAATTAGGCCTAATTGGTGGGAACAAAGTAATGAGGGGCTGGGCTATCCTGCTACTCCCTTTGAGTCCTGAAAACAAAAGATTTCTGAGAGAAAATTGAGGCTCAAACACAACAATTGTTGACTGAATCAAAAAGAAGATGTCTGCCAACAACCACCAAAGCAAACGTTACCATCCTGGCTGCTATTCCATCATTTTCTGGGACAATGAGACCTACCCTAACAGCATCGGGTCTTCATCCTCCTGATCCTGAGAGATCCAGACCAGCCTGGTAGAGGGACTCAGCTGACATCGGCATCTCCACCGGCTTTGGCTAAATCCCTAGAATGTGAGACTTTGTCACCATCACCCCTCTCGCCATGTGCCTTTTCCTGCCTCACCTTATTTCATCTCTTTCCTATCCCTCACCTTTTTCCTTCAGTCTAATAAGAGTCTTGCTTACTTGGCAAGGACGGTATATTTTGCAGCTGTGGTCTAAGGCTATCATAAACATACAGCGAAGGATAGCATAACATCCCTCTTTACCCTGTAAGGGGTTAATTCCTTTTTTACCTGTAAAGCTTTAAGAAGCTCAGGTAACCTAACTGACACCTGACCAAAAGGACCAAATCTGGAGGGGGAGGCCTGTTCTGTGTGCTTGCCAGACACAGATCAAGAAAGCAAGCAATCCAACTCCATTAGTTTTAGTAACTACTAGCGAAGGAATGTGTTACCTTACTTTTATTTTGGCTTGTGATTTCCTTTGTAGGAGGAGGGAGGTTTATGCCTGGTTTTGTACTTTAAGGTTTTGCCTAGAGGGGAGATCCTCTGTGTTCTTGAGTCTTTTGTTATTCTGTAAAGTACTTGCCATCCCAGTTTTACAGAGGTGATTTCTTTACCTTTTCTTTAATTAAAATTCTTCTTTTAAGAACCTGATTGATTTTTCATTGTTTGAAGATCCAAGGGTTTGGATCTGTGATCACCTGTACCAATTGGTGAGGAGATTATTCTCAAGCCTCCCCAGGAAAGGTGGTGTAGGGCTTGGGGGGATATTTGGGGAAGGTAGGGCTCCAAGTGACTCTCCCTAAATGTTTGTTTAAATCACTTGGTGGTAGCAGCATTACTTAATCCAAGATATAAGAAAGAATTTGTACCTTGGGGAGTTTTTAACCTAAGCTGGTAGAAATCAGCTTGAGAGGTCTTCATGCAGGTCCCCACGTCTGTACCTAAAGTTCAGAATGTGACCATAAGGGCAGCTAAAAGCAATGCCCTAAACAGCCTGACACAGATAAAAGTTTGCCAGGTCTTGGGATGGCTAATAAAGACCATATGCCAGGCCTGTGGCTTGTCCAGCAATAAGGCAGCAAGGAAAAGTCAGCCCCACAGCCACAAGCTGCATTTTCCATCTTAGCTGTTGTTCTTTCTCCCCTCTTGTATGTGTTTGGCTAGGAGACGGGATGAGACTTTAACACCAACTGCTCCAGCCTGTCTCTGCTAACTAACGTCTAGTTGTTATCATATAAATGGCTATCAGCTGGGCAGGGTGTCGTCCTAAAGAAAAAGGGAACAAAGAATGATGTTGAAAGTTCCCTTCCCTCTTTCCCTATTGAAAGAGGCCCACAGCCACAGAGGTATTTCGGAGCCTAGCTCCCACTGAAATCATTGGGAGTTGGGTGCCTAAATATCTGTAAGGATCTGGGCCTTAGGCTTTTTACCTGAGGCCTTGCTGAAAGGCTGCAGTTTCCCCCTTTAAAATCATTCTCTGCCTTCACTGAGGAAATTGCAAGCTGCTACTCTTGTCCTGCAGCCAAAGCCTAGGCAGAATTATAATGGACAAGAGGAGAGAGGGGTACATGACCCCAGGCCCACATTATTACTATCCTGTTGATATCCCTCCACAAGGTGGTTGCAGGACTAGTGTCTTCCCACTTCTCGTGTCTTCCAGCTTTTTTCAAATGTGGCTGCACCTCTGAGCAAAAGCCTCTTCAGACCTCACCCTCTATTGTACCGTAGATTGGTCCCCTTGCCACTTTTCATTGCATTGTAATCTTGGGCTCTTGTCCAAGGCATGAAATCTGTTGGGAAGCAAGCTAAAGCAATGTGCTGATGGATGAATTAGCTGTCTAATGTAGATGCATTTCGTTTGCAAGACGGTCCTGAGGGAAGACTCAAGCAAGGCAGGAAAATATTAAGTTAAAACAAACAATTAGCTGAGAAACATTAAAGCCAGGGCATGACTTACTGAAATGTTGCGTTATGCTAATCAGTGGATAAAACCGTATAAATCACATATAGTCCTATGGTGTGATGGGAGAAATGGCATTCTTTTATCATCAAACATAATAGCGATCTTTGATCATAAGAATGAACCCTTTAGGCAGAGGCTGCAAGGATTCTAATGAAGACTGTGCAAAGGCAAATTTAAACAGCAATATTCTTCAAAGTTATTTCAGCTATTCTTTAGTGTGCAGAGGAAACGTAGCTGATTTATTAACTCAAATTGGAAAGAGTGTTATTGTGTAAACTCAGAGGGCATATGTGTGCAGTAGTGTACCATGGATTTAGGATTTGTGTCGGAAAAAACTCCCATTTGCAGTAATAAAAATTTGGCATGTAACACTGTGATGAGGTGTCCACCCCACACAGGACTGGAAGGGGTTTAGGAGGCCAGACAGGCTGCACCTGGAGGAAGAGCCAAAGAGCAGGGGATTGATTTTAAGCAGACTCAGCTGGGTAGGAACAGACAGGGCCTATAAAGCCAGGAAGTTGGCAACAGACAGGGGCTACTGGTGGGAAAGGGGGTGTTTGGAGGCTGCAGGGACTTCCCAGGAAGAGGGATGCCCAGAACTGCTGGGTGGAGGGACCCTGGACTGGAACCTGAAGCAGTGGGTGGGCCTGAGTCCCCCTACCCGCCACCTAGGATGTGGTATAGCGCGGCGGCACAGTGACTAGGAAGACTGCCTAGGTGACTGTGGGAGTGACAGAGAATTGAAGGACTGTACCCTGGAAGGGGGGGACGATGCAGAGTGACCCAGCCGAAGGGCAGCGTCACGTGACGGATGCTGTGGTTTCTGGGATGCAAGAAGAGCGGCACACCTGAGAGAAAGACAGCGTGACAGCATGCGACTCTGGGAAGGGTGTTAACCTCAAGAGCTAATCCCCAGAGTGACCAGGAGGAGACACCAGACAGGTGGTGAGTGGAGCACCCCATGACAGGTACTTGGAGCTGAGCAAACTGTTTTTTCAGTTCTGTAGCTGATCTGAAAAATCTGGTAAAAGCTTTGGTTGGTTTCAAACCAAAACTGGGGTTTGGGTTTGGTTGGTTGGTTGATTTTCTTGATGAAATGAAAACCTTTCATCTGGGTCAAGTGAAACACTTCAAACATACATTTAAAATTTGATTTTGAAATAAAATAGCAAATCAGCATTTTCAACTGTTTTGACATTTAAAAAAAAAAGTTGTTCTGATATTTTTGTTTTCAGGGGGTTTGGGGCCAAAACTATTTGCCAAATTCAGCCTGAATGTGTGTATAGTTTCAGTGTCCCGAAAGTGCTTTTTAGCAAAATTTAATATTTGCCAAAAAAGCTTCTACAGTTTTAAGCCCTTACTGTACAGTACATAGCATTCTAACTCATGAGCCGAGTACTTGGCTGCTGTGTATTTCCCTATTATTCCAGTGAAATAAACAGGTAGCCAGAAGGAACATTTCAAATAAGAATTGAATAGTGTTGGAAAAGATCAACAATCTTTTCCTCTTTACTTGTTGCTACAGTACTATTCAATACACAATGTTGTGTGTGTTTTGTGGCTTAGGGCCATAGCAGTCAGCTGCTAAATGGAATGTTTAATTAGCAGTCCAGATTTACTTGGCTGGAACACAGTAGAATATGGCCCTTGAATAGAGAAATAAGTGTGTGTGTGTGTGTGTGTGCGTTTGTGTGTGTGTAAAATCCTGTCAATATTTGTTTTATTTCTTCTTGCAGTCAAAATACAATTCCTTTCTTGAATAGTATAAACCATGTAAACAAAGGAGATAGAACCGGATGGAACTCCGCAAGTGACTGGATATGTCAGTAACTCCTTCCACAAAAGAACAACTCCTAGCTGACTTCAATTTGATTGACTTCTCTAAATGCTCTGCTCGTTTACATTGAGGGAGGGCTTCTGATGCTGGAAAGGAGAGGTGTAAGGACTCTGAAACTGTGGTTGAGGTTGATGTTGGAGCAGGAGGAAGACGAGGATTTTCTGTGGAAGGAAGGTGAGTTAGGGGAATTCAGGGTGTTGCACTATGAGGAAAGAAAATAAACAAACCTGTAACTAGTAAGCTCTGTGCCTGCCATCATGCTAATCCCTTTGCTCCTATGTTGTGTTCCTTCCCCCCACAACTTTAGTCTCTATCTTGTCAGATTGTTCGTTTTTTCAAGTCTTCTGTGTTTGCAAAGCATCTGGCATATTTTGGGTGCTGCTGCCAGTCTGAGTAATAATGGTGGTGATGATGAATAGAAAAAAATCCTAGTCTTCAGGAAGAAGCAAACAATAGAATAGCAGTTATAGGTTCTTATGCCGCCCATCACTGTGGTATCTGAGCACTGAGCAATGTGTGACTAATATCTTTTATTGGACCAACTTCTGTTGGTGGGAGAGACAAGCTGTCAAGCTACCCAGAGCTCTTCTTCGGGCCTGGGAAAGGTATTCATAGTGTCCCAGCTAAATAGTCGATGTATTTAGCTGTGACTCTGAGTACTTTTCTCAGACTTGAAGAAGAGTCCTCCTCTCACCAACAGAAGTTGGTCCAATAGAAGATATTCCCTCACCCACCTTTTTGTCTCAGTAATATCCTGGGAGCGACACGGCCACAACAACAGTGCATATGACTAACATCTATCATGTGAGATTTGATCTTAGTCTCATCTACTCTCTATGGGAAGAATTGTGTGTGCAGTGGAGTGTTGTATTTTGGTAGGGCTTTTCATTTTATTTATGTATACATTGCTCTGTGTCTCTATTAAAGAAGTCAGGTTTGACTAATAAGATCTAGGGGCCAGAGTTCTCCAGTTTCACTCAGAGTTTTGCAGAGTCAAGACTTTTGAAGAAAAATCAACAAAACTGTCACCTGAATTTTACTGGTGGGCCACATTATGCACTTGATGACATAAGTAACTTCTGCTTGGAATACTACTTGGAAATTGAGATTTATGTGGTAAGAAATGAGAACTCTGTCACCTACTGATAGGGACATTTCTCAGGAATAATTGAAACTAGGGAGAAATATAACTATTTATAAATATATTGATTTAGCCATGTTCTGTGAACAAGACCGTGCCTGTGTATAAGGATTAAATAAAGCACGTGCAGCAAGAGAGAAAGAAAGGATTGTTATTAGCATTTTCCCCAAAGATCTCAATAGCAATTGTTAATAATACGCTGCTTTTATTACTGTTAAATACTTACTACAGTATCTCCCACAGACCCCTTTGCACTGGATATTGCACAAACGCATAGTTAAGAGGCAGTCTGTCACTATTCGCAGGTTACCGATAGGCATCTGAGTGAGTGCTGCTAAATCCATAGGGCACCCATCTACATAAATAGGGGTCTTCTCAATGCTGGACTAAGCCAACCAATCTATCTGAGTTGGAAGGGGCTGGGATCCTGGCTCCCATTCCCAGAGTCCTTTCAGTATAGTCCTGGATTCACTGCCTCTGGGAGGGATGACTTTATTGAGGGCAGTTTCCCTGTAGAGGTGCTGTCTGCTCTGTCCCAGAGCTGCCCACCAACCGTCTGGCACTTCTGGCTTTTAAACCCTTATTCCAACCCTTGATATGATTGACAGGGATGTAGGGACAGGGCCCACATGGCCCACAGCAGCTCTTTGACCCGTTTGTCCCCAGGTTGGGCTTTATATACCCTGTCATGCAGTGCCTGCCCTGAGCGGTTACATTCTAGAGCCCAGATCTGACAAACACTCCTGTGAGTAACTTCAGACATGGGTGTAGTGCCACTGAACTTGGGTAAATAAGGAACAAACTGCCTGACTGCTGAGACTCGCTTATGTGTGCAAGTCTTTGCAGGGTTGTGGCCTAGGATAGCATGAGTCCTGGTTGAAACACTTTTCACAAAACAGTTTTCCATCAGAAAGTGTCATTTTTGTCAAAATCAAAACGTTTCACAGGAGTGGCTATTTCAATGGCCTTTTTGACAGGAAAGTCAAAACAAATATTGGCCACTTGTTTTGTTTCAGTCATGTCAAAACATCTTGTTTTGACTTTATCATTTTGATTGTCAATCTTTATATTCTATTAACATGAATGTTAATATACCATTCTATTTCTATAATATTATAAACATCTTACCTTTTATCAAAACATGTCACCATTTATTAAAAAGAAACTAGTCAACATTATCAAAACACATTTTGATAGTTCAAAATTTAAATTTTTCTGAACTTTAATTTCACTGGAAACTTTTTTGAGATTTTGTTTTTTTGTTGAGATGGATGGAAATTCCTGGGTCCAATCAGTTGAAACAAGCTGCAACAAGTGAACGTAAGAAACAGACTGAGGGAGTGAAGAAAGAAAGTCAAGAGTAGTAGCGATAAGAACTCAATTCTTTGAGCATTGGCCTGTTAACCCAGGTTTGTGAGTTCAGTCCTTGAGGGGGCCACCTAGGGATCTGGGGCAAAATCAGTACTTGGTCCTGCTAGTGAAGGCAGGGGGCTGGACTGAGTGACCTTTCAGGGTCCCTTCCAGTTCTATGAGAGAGGTACATCTCCATATATTTTTATTTTTTTATTTATATTTACCGCTTGTTGTAAAAATATAGCCATGACTAGGGATTGTTATCTGAATCTCATTTACACCAAGGTCACTGCTCTGGCAGTGTAAAGGAGCTGAAAGTGGAGTAAGTTACAGTTATACCCCTTTAGCCTGCTCAAGCAGTGTCAGTGCAGATGGCATCTCCATAAATGAGAATCAGACCCATTTGTTTTAATCCTATGTGAAAAAGGATTTAAAGTGTTCATTTCATTAAAAGGCTTTTTCAATATTAACTTTATGAAACAATATCCTATTCCTCCTTCAGGAAAATCTACTCCTCTTTCAGCTTTGTAGTTATTCTACATGGTGAGAAATAAAACTATTGCCTCTTCCAGTTGCAAGATGGTACTATGACATTATTAATTTGCAGATATTAAAGCCAGAAGAGACAAATGATGTAGTCTGACCGCCCCCATAAGTCTCCCCATAGACCCTCAGCCAGAAATTTCTCCATCAAGCCCAGAACTTCTCGTTGAGCTTTAGCATATCTTTTTAGAAAAAGACTTCAGATGATAAATATCCCACACACCACTAGGTAAGCCGTTCCAATGACACTCGCTGTTAAAAATGGGTGCCTTGTTTTCAGTCTGAACTTGTTTAGCTGCAGCTTGCAATCGCTGGATTTTGTTATGCCATTTTCTGCTAGGACAAAGAGCCTTCTCCTATTTCAGTTTTGTTTGTTCCTGATATATTTAAAGAATTCCTTCGTATTATCCTCATTGCTACAAGCCTTAGAGTTTTCATTGATACCTTTGGCTTTCTTTATCAATTGTCTATATTCCCTAACAGCCGATTTGCACTCATTGCTATCAACTTTCCAATTTTTTCCATTTGTTCTAGGTGGTGGGGTTTTAATGATTATTTCTAAGTTCTACATTTACTTCCCCTCTTAACCAGGATGTTTTTTTTGTAACCAATAAAGGCTTGTTATGTGATTGCAGGATTATGGAGAGCTGTCAGAAGGGAGGGGGCCCTTCGGCATCTAATAAAGCATTTTTAAACAACTCTCAATTACCATTCTCAATTCCATCCAGTGAAGTCAAGATGGATTTTGCCATTGATTGCAATGGGAGTAAGACTGGGCCCCACTGATGCTGGCAATCACACTGCATAGTGATTATTTTATTATTTGCACCACAATAGCACCTAAGGGCCCAATTTAGAACCAGAGCCCCATTGTTCTAGGAGCTGTACAAACATGTTCGAACAGGACAGTCCTTGCCCAATTATTTAGATTCTTTTCTCTGGATTACAAGTTAATGTTGTTCATCTTGCACATAATAGGATGAAAATAAGAACTGAAAGGTGAGATTTGTCCTCACGTCATCATGAATTATGGTGAATATGCCAGTCATTTAGATGAGCCACACATTACACTGCTTGTTCTGCACAGGCAAAATTTAGACTGGATGGCTTGCACTGGTTGTTCTAACAGACAAGTTCAGATCAGTGATTTCCTGTTATGCATTGACCTCTTTTCCCTGGCCATGAACACTGTTCAGTTCCCCATTTGTAAAATGAGAGAAATAATATTGCTTCACGCCTTTTATCTCTCTACTTCTTGAAGCTCGGACCGCATCCAGCAGTGTATTATCGCCTAGGCTGACAAGAGGTGGCAAATTTATGGGCAGGTCTTCACTACCCACCAGATCAGCGGGTGGTGATCGATCTATCAGGGATTGATTTATCGCGTCTTGTCTAGACACAATAAATCTCCAAACGCGCTCCCTGTTGACTCCGGAACTCCAGCTCATGAGAGGTGGCAATGGAGTCGATGGGAGAGCGGCAGCGGTTGACTCACCGCCATCCTCAGGGCCAGGTAAGTTGACCTAAGATACACTGACTTCAGCTACGCTATTTGCGTAGCTGAAGTTGAGTATCCTAGGTGGACCCCGCCCCCCTAGTGTAGTAGCAGCTCACCTCTGCCTCCGCCTCCGCCTGCTCCACGAGCACGCCACTGCATCCTGCTTCTCCCCACTCCCTCCCAGTGCTGTTTCGGGAGGGAGTGGGGGGGGAGGAGGGGGAACGCGGCACACTGGAGGAAGAGGCGGGACTGGCGTGAGGATTTGGGGAAGGGATCCAATAGGGGCAAAGATGGAGCGGAGTTGGGGTGGGGACTTTGGGGAAGGGGTTGGAATGGGGGTGGGGAAAGGGTGGAGTCAGGGTGGGGCCAGGGGGCAGCATTATTTCAGGGTCTAGAGGTGGCAAAATCGTTAATCCGCCACTGACCGCATCTCATTTTGTGTGTCTGTCCAGTGGCTAGCATAATAGGGCCCCAGTCTCGGTTGGCACCACTTTAATCCTACTGATTTCTTGTTGAGATTTCTGTTCATCATTTTGATTTAACATTTACAATATTTGTTACTAGAGAGGGTTTGGATTGATTCAGTTTCTTTTCAGAAAGGTCCTTTCTTATTGCCCTGCTGCATATTGGTACAGGAGTGACTGACACGTGCCCTATTTTGTGCATAATCTTTTATATTGCTACAGCAATAATCTAAATCTCTGCTTCAGATAACCGCTTTAAACTTTATAGCACCAGAACAATAAATCTGACCAAAGACTGTGCTAATCTTTCTGAGAGGGAAAAACAGACCATTGCAATTTCTAGCAAAAGGGATGAACGTGACAGAGGGAATATCAGAATAATTTAACAGGGGACAGCTTCGACCAAGGTGTTGTTTAAAAGGCCCAAAGGTGTCAGAATCAACTATGTTTGCCCTTCAGGACCTTGAGGAAGAGTAATGTCATAGGACTTTGAAAAAATGGGATTAAATTTCAATGCTGTACATTGGTGTCCTTGAAGCATTTAAAAATAGTCCTACAGTAATAAATTAGGTTTTATTTGAGTTTTTAGAAATGGTTTCTTGCATTTTGTAGACAAAGCACCTCCGTCCCCAGAGTGTAAGATCAGTCCAGTTGTTTTAGTGAAGTTATGCAAAAAAAAGCCATTGACTTTTTTTCTGAAAATGGAGCTCCCATTCTGAAATGGCAATCAGCTGCTGAATAATAAACTCTTTATTAATGTTTGCTCATTATTTGTGACATCTCTTAGCTTTGAGGGTGCATCTGATTTGTGGGAGGAGTTAGATTAATTCAGGAAAGAATGGTTCAAAATAGCCCAGCCAAACAGCTGTAACTTCTAGAAGGAGAATTTCAAAGCAATCGTTTTATGTAACAAAATGAGAGAATCTGTGCAATGTAACAGTGACTCAGGTGCTCTCTGTGTGCACCTAAATTGAATAACTATTGTACAATTTTACAGGCTTTTTCTCTTTACAACAGCCAAGGAGAGTGTTGGCTAACATGTTGACTCTCATAGCATAGTTTTAATGGTGCAAAAGCAAGAGGTGTGACACGCACAGTGGAACTTATTCTTTTACCTTTGTTTTCCCTGACGAGAGTTCTATACAAAACATAATATACTATGTGGCTATACATATGCTCTATTACTATATTTTTCCTATTAAATACAAAAGTTGCCCATACTCTGTGGGGTAGATGATGTGACAAAATTCCTCCTCTACTTTGGTGGTTCCTGCGCTTGTTGGCAGATTTGCTCACCTCAGTGATCTTCCCCTCTGGTGGAACCCACAGGGTGAGTCAACTCCTCCTGTGTCTGATCAGGAGTTGGGAGGTTTGGGGGGAACCCGGGTCCGCCCTCTACTCCGGGTTCCAGCCCAGGGCCCTGTGGATCACAGCTGTCTATAGTGCCTCCTGTAACAGCTGCATGACAGCTACACCTCCCTGGGCTACTTCCCCATGGCCTCCTCCTAACACCTTCTTTATCCTCACCACAGGACCTTCCTCCTGGTGTCTGATAACGCTTGTACTCCTCAATCCTCCAGCAGTACACTCTCTCACTCTCAGCTCCTTGCGCCTCTTGCTCCCAGCTCCTCACACACAAATCTCACTGACTAACTGGGAGGTTTTTAACTAGTTCCAGCCAGCCCTTGATTGGCTTCAGGTGGCCCAATCAATGTAGCTATCGCCACTGCTTCTAGAAAGATCTTAATTGGCCCCAGGTGTCTTGATTAACCTGGAGCAGCTGCCATTTGGTTACCATGGTCCTAGAGATTTGGTTAGCCTGGGGCTAACATACCTGTTCCTTACTACTTTACTGTAGCCATCTGGCCTTGCCCCATCACAATGGTTAATGCAGAGGGCACCATCTACTGGCATTTAGCATCTCTAGTACTGATATGTTTGTAAATTCAGTGAAGTTTATACATTGCAAAAAGACTCCTTAACTGCTGCATGTAACATGATGCCAAAATAACATTAGTTCTGACTCCTGCCAAGGCGAATTGCAGCTATGAGCAACATTCCACTCCAGGCAGCAAGGCAAGTGGATGCGTACTTCTGTGGTAGGAGCTTTTAATGGCCAACAGAGACAAATTAGGAAATGGCTGCAAGACTGAATGAAGAGATGACACTTTTGGCCTGGTTGTGTGATACAGCATGGCCAGAGGGCAACAGGAGAGTGTTAGCAAGGAGCCTTATTCCCTGCAAGGGGAGGAAAGTTTGCTATAGATTAACTAGAGCACCCGAAGCCAATTAGAGCATCTGAAGCCAACTGGAGCCCCAGCAGTCAGTCATGTGATAAAAACCCCTGCTTCAGTCAGATAGTATGGGAGTTGGAGCAGGAAGGTTTGGTTGGAGCAGAGAGCATTTTGAAGGAGTTGGAGCAGAGAACAGTTTTGAAGAGAGACCAAAAGGAAAGTTTAGAGGAGTGCTGCGGAGAACTGAGAAATCCAAAAAAACCCCTAGGTAAGTGGCAACTGGCTTATGTAGAAGGAGGGCTAGAAGCCCCTTCACAAGCTGAAGGGCAGGAGAGGGAAGTAGCCCATGGGAAGGAACTGCTAGTTCAAGTGGTTCACCACAAACCTCAGGGCCCCTGGGTTGGGACCTGGAGAAGAGGGTGGGCCCAGGTCCCTCCCTCTCCACTCCCCTCCTCAAGGACACTAGTGGGCTAATTAAAATACCGATTCAGAGGCAAGCAATGGTGCCCTGAACCTTCCCCAAAGAAGAGAAAGCACGAGACCCAGCATAACAGTACTGGCAATTTGCCACAGTTGCAAGTGAAACATTCACAATGAGAAGCATTGCTGGGCTCTCCAAAGTGATTACAGGTGAAGCATCTCAAATGCTGGAAGGTAAAATATAACTCTGTGTTTCCTCTCATGTGACCGTTGCTGTAGCCTCTCGATGCCACATACATTAACAATGTCATGTTTACATTACCAAAAGAGGACCAGCCTTCCCACCTCTCCCTTATTTTATGCTGGTTTTCTTGGCAATATTGTATGAGTGGAGGTCGTTTTCAGGAGGGATATCGCTGGGACGTTGTGCAGGTGCTGTTGCTGAGGGAAAGTTTATGCAAGGAGGTGTCATGGGTTGCTGTCTAGGAATGAGAAGGGATAGGCTCATCCTGATCTATGCTGAGAACACCTTGCTCCAATCCCCAAAGGGTGTCATCCTGGGTATCACTAGTCATTTACTGTGGGAGGAGGAGTACTCCTCCTGTTGTTATACCAAAAAAGTGGACAGCTCCATGTTGAACCCAATGAAGCCTGTGTCAGGTACAGCATGTTATAGAAGAGTACTCTGCGGTAAAAAAGCATGGCTCACCATGACTAGCTACATATGCATGTGGAAAAGCTGTTGTCACAGCTGATTCCCCACTCTGGCACTTTGAGTGCAGAAAGTGGTGGCCCCCAAGGATTCTAAAAATGTCTACTGGCCAATCCAGGCTTGTATTAAACTCCCAGGGTTACAGCTTCTCTCTGACCTTGGATGGGTCGATGCTGCCACCACCCAAATGCAAAATCCCTTGGAACCCAGGAAGGCTCACTTGGGAATTCGTTCCTGTGGAGTACCCTCAAGCCCTTTCACCTCCCTCCCCGGGAAGAGCTGAGAAAGAAAACAAAGGAAATTAGGTGTTGCCCCCAGCTAATTAAACAACATATGCACAAATCTCTTAGGACACCAAAAATCCAATCCTGTTCTTTAAAAAGGTATATTTTATTAAAGAAAAAGAAAGAAAATACATTTGGAACTTAGGCTTTTGCTTGATTTAAAAAACCCACTTACAAAAATTAAACAACAAGAATAACCTTCTTGAGGTCCAGCTATTTTACAAGCAAAATAAAAAGCATTTGGGGTTAGCACAGAGGAGTCCACAAGCCAATAAAAAATAAACAGAAATAAACTTAATTGTGTCTTTCGAAACATTCTTGATCTACCTACATATCTGGGTTCTTAAGTAGTTCTAGATATGATATGATGATTTTCATATCTGGCTTAAAGCTTCTCACAGCATAACTTCTCCCTGCTCCTGTCTTTCCCGGAGAAGAACAACTGCACACAAAGGAAAGCTTTTTTCCCCAATTTTAAAAAGCTCTAGCCTTCCCATTGGCTCTTTTGGTCAGGTGCCCACTCCCTTCCTTTTACCTGGACTTTTTTTTAGCCCTTTACAGGTAAAGCAAGTAGAGAACAGCTACCAAGAGAGAATTCATAGCTAACTGGCTGGCTGGGTGTCTATAAAAGGGAGCTCCCCACCCCCACCTCCCTTCATTTATCACAACTGTAATCTCCTGGCTAATGCTATCTAGACAAGCCATTTCAGGACACTGCTCATACTTTGTATCCAGAAGCAGCAATCAGTTCTCACTGGACCACACTCTGACCACCACTGTTTACCTACTAACACTCCTCCAGCCTGCTGTCACCTGAGACTAGCTCATGGATCCAAAGAATGACTGTGATGTTCTCCAGAGGCACTACTCTGTCCTTGGTCTGTATTACATTGTGGGAATCAGATGCAGCCCTCCACAAAGCCCAGCTCATAGGAGATGATGGGGCCCAGACTACAACTCCCATAAGGCAATGTACTAGGGAAATGCTGTTTAACTTTTTATAACTGATTTGAAATTAAACATTTTGGGTCATTTCAATCAAATGAAATATTCCAGTTTGGATCAAACCAACCTGGAACAAATATATTTCATTTCAATTTTTCTGCTGGAAAGGCAAATGTTTTTAGCAAAATTGATTTTTTTTTTCCATGGGAAAATTTTGATTTTTTTATGGAAACTGCATTTTTCTCTTTGAAAATCTTTCCAAAGGAAAATTTTGATCAACTCCGCTCAGAACTGGTCTGGGCAAGAAACCTTGAGTCAGGGAACATTGTGATGTTTATCGTTTTTTTTCTCTGATGCTGGATAAAGATTTCCTTGGGAAAAGGGAGAGTGACTGGGTGACCCTGTGTTTTTTGTTCCAATGGCTTAAGGGAATTTTTTGTTTATGGATTCTGGGCCAATGCACCAATATAAACCACTGTATGAGGTGCAGAGAATGGGAGTATTTTGCCCTGCTCTTCTCATGATGAGAGAGAGAGGAAGTTACTTAAAGAGTAAAGGGCAGAGACTGGCTCTTCATCTAAGGGTGTAAATTCACTGATTGTCATGAGAGCTCTTCAAATACCCATTTAATTTGACTTTCAGTTTAATAAAGCAGTTGATGCAAAAGGCTCTGCTGGAATAGTATTGAAGACAGTAGAGAAGTTCATTCATTTGCACTTGACACAGTTCTAGGTATGCAGGAGGGAAATGTCACAAACAGTAACAATCTCCTTGTTGCTTATGTCTCACATTGATAGTACCTACTCTTTCCTGACAGGAGGGTTGTGAACTTCCAGCTGTAATGCTGTGAGTGAAAATTGCCATAGTCACTGCTACAGAATGTTTTCTCAGTTTTTATACACACAGGTAGTTTGTACCTTTCAGATTTTGTATGACATGTCAACTCTTCAATGATGGCCTTGAATTTGAATCCTTTGAAAAAAACACTGAGAGCAGCCAGGGGAAACAAGGTATACAGGAAAAAGAGAGAGTCTTATGAAGTGGTTCTCAAACTTTTGTATTGTAACTCCTTTCATACAGCAAGCCTATGAGCATGACCCCCCCTTATAAAACAAAAACACATTTTTTATTCTAGACACTATTATAAATACTGGCAGCAAAGCAGGCCTTGGGGGTGGAGGCTGACCCCTCACGACCCCCCATAAACCCAGCTAACTAGCTAGACATTTGGTACATAAATTCACTGGCTTTCTTAATTGGTTTCAAACTCTGAAAATTGCTTTATTGAATTTTGCTTTGACTTGCAGACTTAATGAGATCCCATAGTTTAAAGAGCCCTACATATTGTGTGTATCTCTGTCCTTCTTCTTCTTCTTTGTAATGTCCAAAAATGGCATAAGGTATACATGTTTGAGGTTTTAAGGTTTAGTTTTTATTTTTACAGTAGAAATGTCAGCTGTTCTCTTCCCTGTTTTTGCTAGAAGTCTCCATGGTCCAGATAATACTGAGTCCTGCCTTAAGTGCAAGAGACTGGACTAGAAGACCTCTGCAGGTCCCTCCCAACCCTATACGTCTGTGGACAACTAAAGAACTAATGAGATGATGACCTCACAAGAGACCAGAAACTGAAACCTGAGCAATTGAGAGTGGAATGGATTCTTTGTTAGGCCTTTGAAAACTCAGTCTCTTTGTTCATTGCTCCGGATGAGCAATGAAGAGAAAAGCTCTTAGTTAACAATTTGTCTGAGGGCAGAGAACGCTTACACTCCAGTTCTCTAGCTCTCCAGGAAATATAGATTTGCCTTAGTCTTATAAAGGGGTGGAATGTCTGGGGAATGGATGTGAGGGAGCTGAAGACAAGGGGCAGTCCAAAAAGCATTGCTGTCCTGATTCATAGTGTGTATTAGATAGGTGTTGCAGGGACAATGCTGGGCCAGCTGTGCAGTTATCTTTTCTTGAGCCCTTACATACTCATTGGAAATTTCCTATTGGAATGTTTCAGAGTAGCAACCGTGTTAGTCTGTATTCGCAACCTCTATTCTTATTTCCCTCTCTTTTAGAGGAAAAAGCCCAGTATCAGACCGTGATCGGTTGGAAATTGTCCTGGCCTTGCAAAATTGGCCTTCATTTTGTGCTCCTCAAAGTGGCACATTTAGTCAGAGTCTCTATTCATGGATAGAAATGGGTCCTCTCCGTTTTGCTGTTCAGCTTTGTCAGCTGTTCTCCCTGCCCCCCCACCCCTGTGGTGATGTATTTGTAGGTTTGCAATGTGAACTGTGGGAAGAAATGCAAGTTAATAAATACAGCTGTACACCATCCAGCCATACCAAGGAATGCAACAGAAGTAACTGTCTGTGTGTTCTTGCCAGGCATTACTAGTGAGGGTAAGAAAATGCCTGTAGAATTAGCACCGAGCATGTAAAGCACTCAACGGAGTGGGAGGGCTGTTGGGGGTTAGTGATTGTAATTGGATTAACAAAGATTACATATTGTAGGCAAATGGGAGACTTGAGAACTTCTCTTTGCAGGGGCTCCCAGCAGGAGGAAAGGGATCTCATTTTTGATCAAGTGAGGGGAAAGGTTAATAAGTTTGCGTTAGAGTCATTCACACAGAGGAATTCAAGAAACAGCTAGAGTTATGCACATGGATGAGTCTGAGGAATGGAGAGATGGTGTGAATCTGTGTGGGGGTTAAGGGTAATATCTGCAACCCTCTGAGGGCGTGTCACAGGTCACCTCTATGCAGAGCCACACAGGATATAAGCTGTTCTCCCCCCTTCCCCCAGCTATGCAGGTCACGCACTTAGCTCTAGAGGTTCCCAGTTCAGTCCCTGGTTTGTCGGCCACCACAGCAGTCATTGTCCCTGAAGGGGATTGCAGGGCTCAAATACTTATTCAAAGGTTTTTGGACGTGGCTAACTTTCCCAAATTCTCAGTTTTGTGGATGGACATGGGGGACTGGCCAAGGCAGGAAGGAGATTTGACAGAGCAAAGGAATAGATAGACATTTCCACTGTCTTCCTATGACCCCCAAACCTGCAAAATCAACCCCTACCCATACAGTCTGCTATTAAAAAAATTGCAAACTTTGTGTGGAGATGCCCTTACCCACCAGGCTTGTCTGCTGTCTCCACTGTTCTATCTGGATCCTAAGATCCTAGCAATTTCTCAGACATCTACATCTGGTCTCTTGTCTGCTCAGTTCATGGAGACAGTGGTCTCCTCCTCATACTTCCACGCTGCAATGTGAGGCAATGCTGGGTTATCCAGCTGCATGGAAGGGCGAGTTCCAAGGATTCAGTCCTGTTCATCACAGTGCAGACATGCTTTCTGCCCTGAGCTGGGCCTTACTGTTGTTCTGGCCTAGTTACATTGGGCCTTTTGTCCTATGTTCTCTCCTCTGCACCATTTACCCCCTGAGCGATGCCTGTCTTGGTTACTCTTGCAGGCACCTGGTAATATACTGAATGACTGAATTCAACTAAACCTGGGTTGCTTCAGCTCCCCAAGAGGGCCACGTTTGTCCACGTGTCCACCTCCAACCTGCTGGCAGTGCCCTCCAGGAAGGTCCACTCTAAGACATGCTGTCAACAGCACTAGAATGGAGTGGAAGAAGTTGCTCTCTCGGAAACTGAGTTCCCATGTATGCTGTGCTATTTGTATGGCTATGTGGCTTCTAGCAAACTTACACCGTTGGGTAGGTGTCCAGGCAGTAGACAGGAGAGGCCACCCAAGCAGTGACCGGTGTGCTGCAGGAGAAAGATGCTTTGTACTGCTGAGGCCATTAAACCAGCAATCTACCCATATGGATGCAGTGCACCAGTGGAAACTGGCATGGCAAAGGACTGCATTATGGTTAGCCTTGCTCAGTGCAAGTCCAACAAAAGTGATGTAACTGCCTGTACAACCCAGGGAGCATGGACACAAAGTGTGGTACAGACATGCCAAAGGGCAGCTGGCAAACCAAATGTCTCTAGTGTAGACAAGGCCCAGTCTTGCAATCCTTGTGCAAGTAAATCACCCATTACCTTCAGTCCCATTGTAATGAAGGATTGTAGGCTCGGGCCCGGAGACTGTAAAAAGGGAATTGCATTGATTCTGGCTTTGGTGGAGTCTGAGTGCTTTTATGAAGATATGTTTGACAGTTTTAGCTGAGCTTTTCCTTGCTGGAGAAGTTCTTTTCTTTCCTTTATTCTGTCCACTTCTTCCTTTACCTTGAGCCTTTTGAAGAATGGCTGAAATCCAGCCAATTGATTTTTGGATTTGTTTCTTAAATTAGCGTGGAGGCTGTAAGCCTGCAGTCACATAAAATAGACTAGAGCAGGCTTTTTCTGGCTTTACTGTCTGTCATGTGAACTCAAAGTCCTTGGGGAGTCCAACAATTTGTATTGAAATGCTTGGATAAAGCAAACCTATTTCAATACAAATTCAATTGGGGTGTAGCAAATCCAGAATCAGAGTAATGCAGCTTAGCGTTAGATGTCTAGTTAAAGCTTTTTATTTGACTGGTTTGGTTTCCTCAGGGATTAGTTGTCTCCAGAGAAGATAGTTATTATGATGCTTCTTTGTGAATGCTCCTATGCTATTTCTTTTGCAGTATGCCCATTAAGGGAACCATCTCATCATCAAGAATAAAAATAGGTTTCCAGTTTGTCTATCCCCTTTTGAACTTCAAACTGAACAGGTAGATCCGCTGTGATATAGTGAGAAAATATTGTAAGGAAGGGTGAGCCACATTCCTTATCATAGGAGAATCTGATTGAAAGAGAACCTGATTCCCATTGAGCTTTATGAATCAAACTAAAGAGTATGGTCATTTTTATTTGAATATGGGCCAGAAATATCTAGTATTAACACTGCCAAGTAATAGGTATCAATCCAGGTCGCCAGCGCACATCAGTATTCAAAAGATCCAGTTTGTTGGAGGCCAATTAATTTTTGTATTTTCCTTTTAGACTCACTAGCAGATGTTGTCTGACTCACATCAAAGTATATATTTCATTTGCATCCCATCTTTGGGAGATTGAAATGCACCTAGGGTAAGATAATCCAAATAACATTGCATGAAGTTTGCAGCATGGCTGAGAAGAGGATGAAAGTTTAATTATTCAAAGAACTCCAGGCGGTAGCTCAAGGGGTCTAAGCTAGAGCTGGTAGAGAAGTTTTATATTAAACATGGTGGTGGGGTGTGTGTTTGGCATTTGCTGACCAAGAACAAACGAACAAAATTAGTCAAAACTAAAACTTTGGAATGTGGGCATCCTAGGTTCAAGTCTGCACTGATTCTGGCGGGGACTTCAAGCTATTTCTCCCACGAGTGCCCTAACCATCAGGATATAGGCTGCTCTGAGGTGGTGGCGGGGTGTCTCATTTTTTTGGGGGGGTGTTGTTTTGGGGGAAGGAGGTTGTGAGTTTTTTGCAGGGTCCTGATGCAGAAAACTTCCTGTCTAGCTCCACTTTAGACATGTAGGAAGGCAGATAACTTCAAATGATATGAAATCAGTCTTGACTGCTTCTCAGGTTAAAACTATATTGTGAAGCTAGCTTGTAGGCTTCCCTGATAAGTCCATACCAATTTCCATTCCTCCCAATAAAAGGACCTGCCTTCAGTTTTTGTTTTAGCATTGTTCCAGATTGAGGAATGATTACAGCAGGGGCAGGCAGACTACGGCCCGCGGGCCACATCCGGCCTGTCAGACCATTTAATCGGTCCCTCAGCTCCCGCTGGGGAGCAGGATCAGGGGCTTGCCCCGCCCCATGCAGCTCCCAGGAAGCAACTGGCATGACCACCCTCCAGCTCGACCCCCTGCCCCAGCTCCTACATAGTATGTGGATGTGTGGCCAGGCAGCTCTGCATACCTCCCTGTCTGCAGGTGCCACCCCCGTCTGCAGGCGCCACCCCTGCAGCTTTCATTGTCCACAGTTCCCAGCGAACGGGAGCTGCAGAAGTGGCGCCTGCAGACAGGGAAGCATGCAGAGCCACCTGGCCACGCCTCAGAGCCAGAGTGGGAACATGCTTGTGGGAGCTGCTTGCCGTAAGCGCTGCCCGGAGCCTACATCCCTGAGTCTCACCCCCACAGTTCCCTGCCACAGCTCTGATCCCCCTCCTGCACCCCAAATCCCTCATACCCAGCCTCAACCCAGAGCTCACACCTCCAGATGGAGCCCTCAGACCCCTCCCCCATACTCCAACCCCCTGCCCCAGCCCTGATCCCACTCCCGCCCTCTGAACCCCTTGGTCCCAACCTGGAGCCCCCTTCTGCACCTCAAACTCCTCATCCTCAGCCCCATCCCAGAGCCTGCACCCCCAGCCAGAGCCCTCACCCTCTCCCATACCCCAATCTCCAATTTTGTGAGCATTCATGGCCTGCTATACAATTTCCATACCCAAATGTGGCCTTTAGGCCAAAAAGTTTGCCCATCCCGAATTCGAAAATGTTGGTAAAAAGCTGATCAGCTGATGTGCTGTTGTTACCCAAACATATTGTTACCCTTTTGACTCCAGCAACTAGCCAAAGTTCAAGGCCTTGTAGGTTGTTCTGACTGGAAGTAGAAATTGATGATGGAGTTTGGCATTTTCTTTGATGCAATCTTGTTTATTTACAAGGAATGTACGTAGTCCTGCTTCTCCAAACGTAGGAGGAACCAAAACCCAAGGGACATAGTTTCTTTGCTTATAGTCTCTAACCTCATTAGCTCATTCCAACCCCAGAAGCCCTTCCTAGTCTCGCCTCAGGGTCCTAAACTGAGTTTGTCCAGGCTCTCTCTCCTTGGTTTGTCTTTATTCAGTTTGTCCTGTGTTTCTCTCTCTGGCACAGGCACACTCTGACAAAAACAGTTCTGCCAATCAAATCCTTAGCCCTTGCATTTTAAAACCCTTGGGTTTCACAATTCAGTGCTACTCAGTGTTTCTATGTACCTGTGTTTTGGGGTGCTACAATTATTGTTTCAGCCACCTGCTTATGATGGTTTCTGAATATCTATCCTTAATGGAAGGCAGCAGCCATGTCTGACCCATAACAATATGCTTACTCTGCTTTCATATTGGGGCAGTCAACTATTTGGCTGGTTCAGCTGGGCAGGACTGGGTTCTCTTTTCAATATACTGACACTGCATATTCAGACTTACTTCCAGAACCTAACCTTTACATCATTTGAGAAGAGGCTTTTTAACATAAAACAAAGCTTGTGTGGAAGTTGAGAAAAAAGCTGTAAGCCATATGAAAGTTCTCAAAATTCCCCTGTACTCCTGACTTAGATGATCACAATATTTCATGGCAGCACTGTTAAAATTGTACTTAAATGCAGAAGCTAGGCTCTGTGAACGTCTGCATTCATCCCTACCAGAATGGAACTGAAACTCAATGTTAAATGGAAGCTTGATGACTTTTTGAAAACAATGTTGGAAAGGAAACAATCTCCTATAAACAATCTTTAAGTACTGCTGTAGTTAAATGTAAGATTTTATATTTCAAGTTTTCTCCATCTTTGGTTTCAGAGAGGAGGAAAGAAAACAACTCATAATTCTTTGAATTCCAGCAGAGATGATTTCTTTGTTCTGTCTGACATGCTGGCTGATATCTGGGAAGGCTTAAAGTCTTGCTTTCTTAAATATGAAATATGTTCCAGATTGAAGAAATTGATGTGAAAAAATATTCCACCTACTCAACTGTCAGCTGAAAGTGAGTTCTAATTGTTTAAGAACATGTGCTTAACTATTCATGGCTTTTTAATAGTAAATAGGGGGTACTTTTTATGAAATCTGGGATTGTAAAATCATTCTAATTTAAAACAGAATGCTGCTCCTGTGGTTACAGCAGGGAACCTGTAGTCATGACTTCTACATTCTCTTCCCAGGTCACTTACTGACTGACTCTGTGACTATGGGAAAGTCATTTAGGCCAACATTTTTAGAGTCTACACTCATTTTGGGTTCCTCCAATTTTGGGGCTCAACTGCAAACACTGAGGAGCCTGATTTCCACAGGTGTTGTGCACCTGTGGCTCCCACTGAGTTCAGCTGGAGATGCTCTGCACTTCTGAACATCTCTTATTGAGGTACCTAAATATGGTGCTTAACTTAAACTAGGTGCTTAACTTTAGGTAGCCATGTTGGGAATTTTTTTTAGCTTGGGATGTCTCAACTTGGATAGTACAAGCTGAGGTACCCAAAACTAATTGACTCTTTTTGAAAACACTGGCTGTAATCTCTCTCTGCCTCATTTTACCCCTCTTCTGCATAAGGGCCTGATCCTCTGGTCCTTCGGATACAAGTACAAAGCCAGAGAAGTTAAACACAAGAGTGACTGGGCGCCTGCCCTCAACTGGGAATTGCCTGGTTGCAGAGTTGCTGAAAGAGGACAGAAAGAAAACAGGGTGAAAAATGGATCAGAACAAGAAACAAATACAAGAGACTGGGCTGGGGGAGAAGGGAGATTAGATAAAAACACCTAAAGAAAAAACAAATACAGCATGACAGATGTGGTGTGTGCGTATACAGAGAGAGGGAGAGAGAGCGTGCACACACTTTTATGCCAGCCTAGATTTTGGGGGCGGGAGGGAACAGGACACTCTTCCAGATTTCTCTTTAGTTAGATTTTTCTCTTTCTCTCTTTTTTTAAATCAAAACTACTCTTTAAATAAACCACAGTCTGAGTCTGCAAGCACTTTTTTCATCATATCTTGTAAATGCACATAACTAGATAGTTCAAGAAGGTGACAAAACATTAGACTTCATGAGAGTCACTCATCACTAATAAGAGAACTCATTACGGCCTCATTACACAGTCTGCCAATCATTATTATAGATGTAACTTGAATCTATTTGCTTGGTTCTAATTCTTCAGAGAACAGAACAGTTTGTGGAAATCCAGTTTATGAACTGGCTCATAAAAATATCTTATTCCCAGCAGAGGTCACTACTACAAAATAAGAACCAAACTGCTCTACCACAGAAAGCAGGAGAGAAGATTTGTGGTGCATAAGAAACCTGCTTTGCTTTTTCTCTCCGTCACATCCACATTACAGCTAGACAGTCATTAAGGTTGAGCTGGCATTGTTATAATATTCACAATAATAATGCTGTCATGGCTTCTGAACATTCAGCAAGATTTGAAGCCCAGCAACAGGTTTTCTTCATGAGAGGACTGAGAGACAATCTCATTGGGTCTGTTTATTATATATACAAACTTTCGTTACAAGACTGCTAAGTTTTTAAGGTCAGGGTTACACAAGTGAATACAGTCATTTCCTAACTTTTCAGTGCTTACTTGTCTCCCTTGTGCATAAACATTGTGATGCAGTCTTTAATTACATGATCACATGCTATTTTTTCTGCAGGATCCCTGCCTCATTCAGTGTGCAGGATGGATGGTGCTCATTGAATGAACAGCTCTACAACATTTTGTTTTATCCTCATGTGGCTTTATCTACTGGATGCTATTCAAACCCTGCTCTGAAGACAGAATTATTAATTGCCCCCTGGGCTTGTCCATGATGCTCTTCTCATTTCACAGTATCTGAGTGCGCCACATACATTAATTAATTTATTTTTGAGCCCCCCTGTGAGATGAGAGGTGTTACTACCTCCATTCTACAGACTTGGAGTTGAGGCACAGATTAAGACCAACTAATCTGATATGCCTAGCACTGATTTTTTTTTGAGTACTTAACATTATATAGCACTTTATATGTTCAAAGCACAGCTCACATTGACTTCAGTTGCAGCTGTGAGTGCTCAGCATTTCTGCAAATCAGGCCTCAAGCTGGACACCCAGAAAATGAGGAACACAAAATTCGTGATTATGACAGAGAGGCCCTTTGGTACCTACTGGCAAAGAGTTCACTGTTCTTTACAATCAATTCCTGTCTCAGACCTGACAAACTCACTACACTTAAAACCTCGCTTTCATGGTGTTATTAATCCATGAAGGATAGCATATGAAAGCTTGTAACTTACTGATACTCATAGTCATTGCAAGATGTGCATATAGGTAACATTTAAGGAATAAGGTAACTATATTGGAAATTATGCCCTTATGATCTTGAAGTGAAAGTTGGTCATCAGCGAATCCTATGTCTTGGTGATGACTCATTCAAGCAGGAGAGAGTTGGCTAGCCAATCATGTAATGTATTGCTCAATTGTCCACTGTTGCAACAACCCAGAAAAGTCTATGGAAAATCATCAAAAATGAACTGTAAACATTGAAGCCACTTGGAGGTAAAAAGGAAGATAACAATAGACGGGGGCTCACCCTGTCTATGAATAAAGACAAAAGACTGAGTCGGCGTATCATAGGGTAGAGAGAGGCATTCTGTATCCATTCACAGAGGAGACATCTCATGGCGCGGGGCTGTTTTTCATGAAGGGTTGGCTCCAGGTTCCTGGGAGGCCAACCAATTATGGAACAGACTGAACTTTGGGGGGAAACCTACTTTATTAGCTAGGGAACGTAACTATTAATAAGTTTAGGCCCTGGATTGCAGCAGCTCCCATTGGCTCAAAGCAGCAATCCGCAGCCAGTGAGAGCCGCGATCAGCTGGACCTGCAGACGGGGCAAATAAACAAACTGGCCTTGCCTGCTAGGGGCTTTCCTTACACAAGTGGCGTTGTGAAACCCTGTTTGAGAAACCCTGAAATAGTATATGACCGTATAAGTGAAGACCAGATCATAATTAGCCTTGGAGAACTGGATTTTAATTGTCCTTGTAATTCTGATGGATAATATCATTTTTTAAGCATTTTTCAATGGTTATTGATTTTTATATTTTCACAACTGTGCAACATTGTGTTAAACTTTTTATCTATTTTGTACCAATTTAAATTTTCACTATAAATGGTGTGTGGGGGGGAGAATATCACTTTCACTGCTTTATTCCCCCACCCCTCCACTTGCCCCACAAAAAAATTTCCCCTAGGAAAAGTTAGTGTGAAAAGGGGGGACGGAACACTTTTTCTTTTTTATCATTTCACACTTTTTCCATTTGAATAAACTAAAAAAGACTGTCCCCTCCCCCAAGTTCTCTCCCTTCTCACCCCTTTTTCATTTTAAAAAATTGATTTAAAATGTTTTTCAAAATAAATATCAAATTCATGTGTGTCTGGGGGTGACTCGGGAAGGGGGAAACAAATTTCAACCAGCTCTACTTCTTACTGTTTTCTATAATTACAGTAGTGCAAGGGTTAAACTTGTTTAAGTGCATCTTTTGTGCTGTTGCATTGGTTTAACTAGATCAATTTAAAATCAATTTCATGAAACTGGTGCAAGTTGTCTAGTACAGACAAGGACTAGGCAATGTTTGGCATCATGTTAAGGATGTACTATTTTAATAACTATGGGCATGACAATTTCCTTGCATGTAATCTCAGCCACTGCTTTATCTATTATCAACTACCCAAGTTGGAGGGCTTTAATTCTTCCTTTGTAAGTTATTCTTAGGCAGCAATTGATACTGGTGTGTGTCATTTTTAAAGTGTTGAGGAATGGAAGATTGTTTTTCATTTTAAAAAATTCTCATTCTAAAAGAGGCTCTGGACCTGTTTTGGTCATACTAAATTCTAATCAATCTGCTGATCTGAATGCCCTATCTGTATACTATTATAAATAGGATTTCTAACATTTACTTCATAATGTCAAGCATACCCTCAAGGTAAGTTTCATATCCTTTCGTTTTGATGGATTATTTGCTTTTGCCAACTAGGAGCTGTAATCCTATTAAGTCTAAATTTCAATTAATCTTTTTTTTTACAGAGGTAAAGTTAAAATTGAACAGCTGTGATTCAGTGACTGGTACTACAGAAAGCTACCATTCAACTTCTCCCCAAACTCTCTCACACACAAACAGTGTCCCTCCTTTCAGTATAGTTCTATTTACAGTATCTCCCTGATTAATCAATTTAAATTAATTTGTCACGTCATCAACATTTTGACTGTTTCTTCAGTCCAGAGAGTGGAAAAATCTTTCCAGACTATGTGAAACTGCAGCTACATGGCAACAAAACTAAGGCTGCGAGTTTGTCACGGAGGTCATGGAAGTCACGGATTGGTGACCCTAGCCTCTGTTTGTCAGAAGGTAGTGATGGACGGCAGGGGATGGATCACTATTGATCATTACCTGTTAGGTTCACTCCCTCTGGGGCACCTGGCATTGGCCACTGTTGGTAGACAGGATACTGGGCTGGATGGACCTTTGGTCTGACCCAGTTGTACGGCCGTTCTTACGTTCTTACCTTCGGGACTTTGGCAGCAGCTGGTGTGGCTGGGCCAAGGGACACTGATCCAACCTGGTCTTTTTGAAAATCAAAGAGCAGGTTGGAACTTTTTGTACTGAAAAATAGCTTTATTGAAACTGATTTGTTGTGTGGCAAAAATGTCAGATCAACTCAAAATGTTCATTTTCCTCTGCTGGAAATATTGCAATGAAAATATCATTTACTTTTCAAAATGTTGATTTTAAAAAAGTTTCATTTCAAATTGGTTCAAAACTTCCTGGGGGGGAATTATTTTTTTCAACTGAATTTTCCAAATTAGGATATTTTATCTGAAATTTCTTGCAGGAAAATTTTGTTTTTTTTCCCAGGGTGGATTTGATTTAAATCAAATTGATTTAAATCATGATTTAAATCACTAGTCAGGAAGACTCAATTTAATCATAGAAAGTACACATTATACATTTTTAAGTGATTTATTTTAAAAACTTTTTATATTAGTTTTGCAGCTATATCAGAAAATTAATGATAGTTTGGTTATTTCATTTACCAAAGGTAACTGAAGCAGATATTTATGAAGTCATTAGGAGGTGAACTATTTTCAATTCAACAGGTTAATCATTAATATTTGGAGGATTTTCTTGCCATGCTGTATTAGGAGGAGAACATCACCAGACAGACATTTAAATTGTTTTATTTAACTAAAACAACATTATGTATTCTGGATTTTTTCTTCAACAGCAAAAATATAATACTGGTATTTTAACAAAACAAGCATATAAATTTTTGAATTTAGTTAAACATTCAAGTTTTTTAAAATCAGGTTTGTTTTTGTTAAAATTGTTTAACTAAAATAGTTAAATGAAATATTTAAAAAACAAAACAAAAAAATTAAATAGTTTGTCAGTTAGCCAATATTTTACGTTTCTCATGTTGACCTAACTCAGTTGTCCTCACCTTCATTTCACTGTTTGTTCATAAACTTGAAAAGAAAAACATACTTTCCTGCTTTTTCAGGTCCCAAATGATTTCTAAATTTGGAATTAATTAGTCCAAAGGAAGAAAATAGTCTGTCTACACCGGCAGAAGAAGCTACTGCTGTTAAAAGTGAAATTATCACTTCAATGGTCTCTGACTCCAAGTGCTTAAGTGACTTCCACAGTTCATGTGTGACTTTCTTTAAAACATCATCAGAAAACATATATTTCTTAAATGGTTCTTATTCCCAAACTGGGTTTTCTTTATGGCCTGCTGCCATTATAGATTTTCCCGTCTAGTGAGAGAATGGTAGATCTCAATTCAATGAAGGTTACACTCAGAAAAGACCTCAAGACTTCTGGAATGTGCTGCTCAAACAGTTGCACTTTTGTTTCTACTGCCTGTCCTTTCCTTCTCACATTTATCTCCAGAGTTCTTCTCCTTGTCCAATCTATTCCGCCCCCAACAATCTTCTATTCATTGAACTTTTTGAAACTTTGCACTTTTAGAGAGAGGTAAGGAATTGACTCTGTGTACACAAATTTGCAGAGAGAGAATAGGGTTGAGGTCTGTTATTTCTCACCTCTATATATTATTTATTTATTTAAAAATCATTTTTTTGCTGTTAAACTGTGGATTTGTGTCTTGTTAAGAACTGCAAAACTAAGCATCTTTGATGGTATGTTCTAGACTGAGCACTGAGTCCCACTGGGTAGATAGAAAGATTAACCTCAATAATCTATACAGAAGCCCCTGAAACCCGATAAAATTGAGTCCCTAATCCATGAACTATTGGAACTCATTTACAAAACTTTTCTTAAACATTATACGAATATATTGTCTCATACTATAGAATTAGAATTTATAATCCCTATTCCTTGATGAGAGCTTTGAGCTATAATGTATCTTAATTAAAACTATCTTTAGATAGTTTTTTTCCTATAAAAGCATTTTATCAAAAAATCTGATTTAAATTGAAAAAATCCATTTTTTTTAAATAATTGATTTTTATCCACCCTGTTTTTTTCTAACCTGCACTACAAAACCTGGACTTTAGATTGTGAATTGTTTGAAGCAGGGATGGTCTCTTTTTGTGTTTGTGTGTGCATGTGTGCGCATGCACACGTGCAGTGTTGTAGCTATGTCTGTCCCAGCATATTAGAGAGACAAGATGGGTGAGGTAATATTTTTTTTATTGGATGAGCTTTCAGATTTCTGCCTCAGGTCTGAGGAACTTACTGGATGACCCCTTAGGTTATGTCTACACTACTGCGGTAAGTCGACCTACGCTATGCAACTCCAGCTACATGAATAACGTAGCTGGAGTTGACGTACCGAAGGACGAGTTACCACGGGATCTACACTGTGGGTGGTCGATGGGAGAAAATCTCCCATTGACTTTCCTTACTCTTCTCGTTGTGGGTAGAGGACAGGGATCAACTGGAGAGTGATCTGCAGTCAACTTGGCAGGTCTTTACTAGGCCCGCTAAATCGACCGCCAGTGGATTGATCTCAGAGTGCAGTAGTGCAGTAGTGTAGACCTGCCCTTAGTAAGTTTCACGGACCTGAAGAGAGCTAGGTGGAGACGGATGGCAGGAGAGAGATCCCTTAATCATTACCTGTTAGATTCACTCCCTCTAGGGCACCTGGCATTGGCCACTGTCGGTAGACAGGATACTGGGCTAGATGGACCTTTGGTTTCACCCAGTATGGCCATTCTTATGTTCTAGCTCTTTGTAAGCTTGAAAGCTTGTCTCTTGCCACCAAAAGTTGGTCCAATTAAAATAAAAATTACCTCACTCACTTTGTCTCCCTTTGTGTTTGTATGACATCAAGAACAATTACACCCTGATCCCTTGGAGGATCTATACACTGCTATTAAGTAAATGATAGCAGTTATGCTCATCCCATGAGGGAACAAAAACAAAAATGTGCCCAATCAGAACTGACCAAAGCAGCTTGAATTCATAATATTCACAAGCCCATGAACTGGAATTAGCCAAAAATTACTCTATGAATAACAAATACCTTTAGAAAAAAATCAGTCTTTGCACAGAGAAGTCATAAAAGTAGATAGATGTGAATTCCGTTTAATAAATGGTTCTGTTCAATTTCATACTAAGTTCAAGTTCATACTAAGATTGCAGGGCCTATAACGAAGGGGGATATAGTAATATCAGGTACCCCATGAACTCTATGCACAATGGGACCAAATTCAGCTGCAACAATGATAAACTAACCTTACCATGGAACTTCATTTATCACCATGGAATACCCTTCATTTTTATCAGCCCCATCCCCAAACATCCACACCACTGTAGCAGATAGCTGAAAATCCTCATTGATGTAAAATTTCAGCAGTTATTTTTGACAGTGATGATAATGAAGGCTGGATTTGTTATGCTTTTCAGGTGGGCCATCTCCGCTCCACTCCCTAGGCTTAGGTCCTGCAATGCTGCCCAGGTGACCTGGCTGAGAACCTCCAGGGGCATGGAAAGTTTATTATTTATACTGTTGTGGGCTGGGTTAAACCTCTTTGAAACTGGGAAGTGTAACTGCTGCCTTCATTTAAGATGATTGTAAGAAGCCATTAAACTTCTTTATGTGGGCAGGTAGCTGAAACAAGAGGCCTCCATCCCAAACACAGGCACTCACTGCCTCAAACTTGCAGGGTACTTTTGGGCAGACAGCTTGCTCTGCGTATTGTTTTGTGAAAGATTGTGGGTCTGAAAGAGAGCTGGGGCAGAAAAACTAAGGGCACACGCAGAACAAGCACTGGGAACCTCGCCCTGAGAAAAGCTAGGGGCAGGTCTATACTTAAAACTGCATTGGCCCAACTGTGCCGCTGCACCATTTTAGCAAAGATGCTTCTCCACTGCTCCTGTTGGTGTAGTTAAGTCACCTCCATGAGAGGCAGTAGCTATGTCGACAGGAGAAGCCCTCTAGTTGACAGAGTGCTGTCTGCACCAGGGAGTTCAGTTGGAATAACTGCATTGCTCGGGGGTGAGGATTTTTCAGATTTTCTGAGGGCTGGTCTACACGGGGAGGACGGGGGGGAAAAGATCTAAGACACGCAACTTCAGCTATGTGAATAGTCAAAGAATCTCAGATCAATTTGCCTTGGGTCCTCATGGCGTGGGATCAACGTCCGTGGCTCCCCCGTCAACTCTGCTACCGCTGTTCACACTGGTGGAGTTCCGGAGTCGACGGGGAGCGCATTTGGGGATCGATATATTGCATCTAGATGAGACGCGATATATCAATCCTCGAGAAATTGATCACTACCCACCGATAAGTCTGGACATACCCTGAGTTCTACCAATGTAAGAGAACTTTTACTGACTGGAAATGGGGCTTGGAGCTCTAAGTGAACAAAGACCCTGTCTCTTGTTTGATTCCTGCTGCGTTCATGGAAACAGGATTTTGTACATTCTTTGTCAACAAATACGATTATATCAGATATCTGGCTCCATCATCAATTTCTCCTTCTAATTGGAACAACCTCTAGGGCCCTAAAATTTTGGCTAGCCGCTTGGGTCAAAAGAGGTAAATATATTAGTCCTATCTAAGAACTCCAGTTGAGGGTCAGAGCACCATTTTCAGGGGCGGCTCCAGGCCCCAGCACGCCAAGCGCTTGCTTGGGGCGGCATGCTGCGGGGGACGCTCTGCCGGTCGTCGGGAGGGCGGCAGGCAGGCAGCCTTCGGCAGCATGCCTGCGGAGGGTCCGCTGGTCCTGCAGAACTGGCGACCAGCAGAGTGCCCCCCGCGGCATGCCACTGTGCTTGGGGTGGCGAAATGTCTAGAGCCGCCCCTGACCATTTTACAAGCAGTTTACAGGCATATAACGAAAAGGACAATCCTTGCACCTGAATGCTCACAATCTCCAGATCAGGATGGTGGTGGTGTGTTGGTAGGGACGTAACAATAAGTCAAAGAGAGCTTAGTAGAAGAACAGAAATCTCAGCTCATCACTAGCGGAGCCAATGGCTAATGGGTTTGATTTGTTGGCATCACAGCAGAGGTTGGTTTTGAGATGGGTTTTATGAGAGGATAAAGTGGCAGTTTTACAGATTCTGACAGGGAGTTTTCATCATGCATCAGAGGCAGCAAGGGAGTAAGCACATAGGTACTTGGGAGAAGGTGATTGAGGTTGCTGTAATTCAAGGGTTCTTAATTTTCTTCCAGAGACTCCCAACATGCTACAAAAATTCCTTGGTGCACTGGGGCCACAACTGTTTTTCTGCATACCCAGTAGCTTAAAAGCCAGGACCAGCATTAGGGGACAGCAAGCAGGGCCACTGGGGACCCCTCAAAGCTTTGTTGCTCAGGCTGCGGCTTCCTGCTCTGAGCCCCAGCAAGGCCAAGCCTACCCTGTTCTCAGAGCCCCTGAAACCGGCTCGTGGCCCTGCAGGGCTCCCCGACCCCTGGCTGAGCCCCACTGTTGTAACTGACGCCGAGACAAGGGTCACTGCCTTGGCAGACCGCTAGCTCTGCTACAGGGGGACGAGCTGGGGAGGAGCCGCAACGACAACCCCAGGGCTGCTGTTGCCTGCAGGGGAGGGACGGCACAAGGCGGCGATGGAGCAATGAGCCAGGCGGCCCCGGGCGGCGGGTAAGCGGCCCGCAGGCTCGGTACCGCGGGCAGCGGGGGCGCGCGCTGCGCTGCACCCCGTGATGTGCCCCCGCCCCCGCGCTGCGGACCGGGGCGCGCTCAGCACCGGGCCCTGGCGAGGCCCGGGGCCGGGGGCGGGGCCAAGCGGGACGGGAGCGCGGCCGCGGCGGCGGCTGCTAATAAAGTTGGTGTTGAAAGGGCGGCCCCGCCCCGCGGCCCGGCGCTCCCGGAAGTGGGGGCGGGGCCGGGCTGGGCAGGCCGGGATGGTGGGGGCCGCTGCAGCCGGGACCTGACTCGCTGCCCAGGTGAGTCCGCCCGGCTCGGCGCCATCGAGCGCCTCTCCCCCCAGATAGACCGGCAGACCGACGCTGTCCCCTCCCCCCCCCGGGGGGGACAGGCCGAGGGACGCTGCCCCCCTTCCCTCTCCACCCCCCCCGGGGGGGACAGGCCGAGGGACGCTGCCCCCCTTCCCTCTCCACCCCCCCCAGGGGGGGGACAGGCCGAGGGACGCTGCCCCCCTTCCCTCTCCACCCCCCCCGGGGGGGACAGGCCGAGGGACGCTGCCCCCCTTCCCTCTCCACCCCGGGGGGGGGGACAGGCCGAGGGACGCTGCCCCCCTTCCCTCTCCACCCCCCCCGGGGGGGACAGGCCGAGGGACGCTGCCCCCCTTCCCTCTCCACCCCGGGGGGGGGGACAGGCCGAGGGACGCTGCCCCCCTTCCCTCTCCACCCCCCCCAGGGGGGGGACAGGCCGAGGGACGCTGCCCCCCTTCCCTCTCCACCCCCCCCGGGGGGGACAGGCCGAGGGACGCTGCCCCCCTTCCCTCTCCACCCCCCCCAGGGGGGGGACAGGCCGAGGGACGCTGCCCCCCTTCCCTCTCCACCCCCCCCGGGGGGGACAGGCCGAGGGACGCTGCCCCCCTTCCCTCTCCACCCCCCCCGGGGGGGACAGGCCGAGGGACGCTGCCCCCCTTCCCTCTCCACCCCCCGGGGGCCACAGGCCGAGGGACGCTGCCCCCCTTCCCTCTCCACCCCCCCGGGGGCCACAGGCCGAGGGACGCTGCCCCCCTTCCCTCTCCACCCCCCCCGGGGGCCACAGGCCGAGGGACGCTGCCCCCCTTCCCTCTCCACCCCCCCCGGGGGCCACAGGCCGAGGGACGCTGCCCCCCTTCCCTCTCCACCCCCCACAGGGGGGGGGGGGACAGGCCGAGGGACGCTGCCCCCCTTCCCTCTCCACCCCCCCCCGAGGGGGGGACAGGCCGAGGGACGCTGCCCCCCTTCCCTCTCCACCTCCCCCCGAGGGGGGGACAGGCCGAGGGACGCTGCCCCCCTTCCCTTTCCACCCCCCCCGGGGGCCACAGGCCGAGGGACGCTGCCCCCATTCCCCCCTCTTTCCACCACCCAAGGGGGACAGACCGATGCTGCCCCCTTCCTTCCCCCCCCGGCGGGCACAGGCTGAGGGGGACACGTGCCATAGGTTGCCTACCCCTGCTCCAGATCATTTTTGTCACTCTCTGCTGGACTCTTTCCAATGTAGAAAAATTGGGAAGAGTCCAGTGGAGAGCAACAAAAATGATTAGGGGGCTGGAGCACATGACTTATGAGGAGAGGCTGAGGGAACTGGGATTGTTAAGTCTGCAGAAGAGAAGAATGAGGGGGGATTTGATAGCTGCTTTCAACTACCTGAAAGGGGGTTTCAAAGGGGATGGATCTAGACTGTTTTCAGTGGTAGCAGATGACAGAACAAGGAGTAATTTCACATTGCAGTGGGGGAGGTTTAGGTTGAATATTAGAAAAAACTTTTTCACTAGGAGAGTGGTGAAGCCCTGGAATGGGTTACGTAGGGAGGTGGTGGAATCTCCTTCCTTAGAGGGTTTTAAGATCAGGCTTGACAAAGCCCTGGCTGGGATGATTTAGTTGTGGATTGGTCCTGCTTTGAGCAGGGGGTTGCCCTCCTGAGGCCCCTTCCAACCCTGATATTCTATGATTCCCATTGAAATCAATGTAAGTGAGGCACCTAAACACCTTTGGTGATCTGAGCCTTATTCTCTGTCAGGATCTGAGGGGACAGGAGCTGCTTGCTCTTCCTCATGTGGTCATTCAGTTCTTTGTTATCCTACCCCTCTGGGTAAAGTAGTGGGTGCTCCAGCTTTTCCCTTCTTCTCTCTCGCTCCTTGTAAAAGTAGTAGTGCCTTTGCCACTCATTCCTTGTTCTTCCTCTCCTGTTCCCTGGGCTGCTCTCTGGTCCTTTCTCCTCCCTCCAGAGAAGTGAAATTAATGGTTTCCCATCCTAGCTTGGCTCACTTTGCCAAACAAGATTTATATTTCCCCTAGGTAAGTGGATATTTCAGGACCAGATTAAGATGCTACTACACCCAGTGCATTCAAGCTTTGCATTTCTTATCAGTATAATATGCCACAAATATGATTTGTGATTTAACTTTATTATTCAATTCTTTGCTAGATTTTGTTCTTTTCAGCATTTCCATTTTGTTCTTGTTTAATGCCTTCATTTCTCTTTCTGTGCATCTTCATTACCTAATTAATGGAATGGCATTTTGAGTTTCTAAAGTTTGGCATATAAATCATAATCTGGATCCATACTACTTTCTCCCCAGATTTTTGGAAAATAACTGCTTTTAGAGGTGTGCTATCTAGATTTGCAGGGCTAAAATGTTTCCCTACCTGTCTATTGTGTAGTTTAAATGGATGTGCTAAGAAAGTGAAATTGCTGGTGCACGAATCGGGCACGTTTTACTTTACCGCTTGTTCACAAGAATGGAGCATACAGGTACAGAGCTGAAGTCTACACAGCAAAATCTCTCAAGTCCCTTATGTTATATTATGATGAATGTTGCCTTACCGGCCTCCTTGAGGCTTACATTGGCTCTATTTTTGATCTGACCACATTACCTAGCTGTCAAGTGGCTCATCCTTCTTCACTATAAGTTCATGCTTCTTAAGAATATCTTTAAGGCCCTACTTAACTGTGCCTCTTACTATTTTTCTAGTTTTAACTCAATTTGTTAACTTGTATGAAAATGGCAAACTGCTTTGCCTTCACTCGAATTTTACCTTGAGATAATCTAAGTCAAGTTACTAATGTAGGAACACATCTGTTTTCCTCCAGTGAAGACAAAGTCTTTCAGCTTGTGGTTTCCCCAGGCCTTGGTCCTGACCTACCAAAGAGAAATTTTCTCTAGAACTACCAGTGGTCTTGCATAAGTGCCTTCTGGCTGTTTAGCATATTGATTATGTTTTGTGTTTGTAATTTTCAAGCATTAACCTTTATATGCCTTTATGCAATGGATGTCCATAGTGATATATCACAGAAATCTTCACTAATTCCTTTAAGGGAAGACTGATGTAACAAAATGATCATTTCTTATCTTAGGCGCTCTGGCTGGCCCTCTATATCTATCCAGATGCTTCAGGTTTGTCTGCACTATGGAGACTATGCTAGAATAGCTATTGCCATAGCTATACCGGCATAACTCAATAGTATAGATCGGGGTGGGCAAACTATGACCTGGGGGCTGCATTTGGCCCTCAAGCTCCTGCCGGGGAGTGGGGTCTCGGGCTTGCCCCACTTCACGGGGCTCCCGGAAGCAGCAGCATGTCGCCCCTTCCGGCTCCTACCCGCAGGGGCAGCCAGAGGGTTCTGTGTGCTGCCCCTGCCCCAAGCACCACCCCTACAGCTCCCATGGGCTGCGAACCGCCAATGGGAGCTGCAGGGGTGTCACCTGCAGACATGGTAGCATGCAGTGCTGACTGGCCGCGCCTACGTGTAGGAGCTGGAGGGAGGACATGTCGCTGCTTCTGGGAGCTGCTTGAGATAAGTGCCGCCTGGAGCCTGCACCCCTCACACCCTCCTGTGCTCCAACCCCCTTGTCCAGCTCTAATCCCCCTCTCAATTCCCAACCCCTCGGTCCCAGCCTGGAGCACCCCCTTGCAACCTGAACCCCTCATCCACAGCCCCACCCCAGAGCCCTCAACCCCTTCTGCACGCCAACCCACAATTTCATGAGCATTCATGGCCTGCCATACAGTTTCCGTACTCAGATATGGCCCTTGGGCCAAAAAGTTTGCTCACCCCAGTATAGATACACCCCTCTTGACAGAAGTGGTTTTCAGTCAGTATAGGAATACCACCTCCCTGAGCAATGGTAGCCAAACCAATGGAAGCATTTTTCCATTGTCATAGCTGAATCTGTCCAGTGAGTGAGGTCAGCATAGCTACATCCTTCAGGGGTGTGTTAGTTTTTTCCCCTCCACACCCCTGCCCAACGTAGATATGTCCACCTGCCTTCTAAGTGTAGACCAGGTTGTAGGGCTCTACCACCCCATGGTGCACTTTCTAAATGGGGGGGTAGGTCAGTTTAACTGTCTCAGGGGTGTGGATTTTTCACACCTTCAGCAATGTAGTCATACTGACCTAATTTTCTAGTGTAGACAAGGCTTTAGATGGCCATCATCACCATATATCTGAGTGGTGTGTCTCCATCCACCATAGTTGTTTGGAATGCTGGCAAGTGTGGGGGAGGGCCTGATGGGAGTGTTGCAGCAAGACTGGAGATTTCATATTATCCCTCCCTACAAGGGGATAGTCCCCTCTCCCCTTTCTGCAGGGTCAGAACTGATGAGAGGATTCTTTTTTAATGCAGTACTTAACACCTATAGAATATTAGCTTCCAGGGATATGCAAATACCCTCTAATGCTTGTAATTACTTAAAAAGATTCTGTGACCACCCCACCCCACCGAAACATTTTCTGTGTAATTCTGTGGAGGCAGTGACACCAAGAAGTGGTATATTTTAGTTGATTAGCACAGTAAAACTTCACTGGAATCAGAGTGAAATCTACTGAATGCGTTAAAACAATTTTGAACTCTCTCTACTGTAATCACTTGCACAACAACTTAATGCACTAAAAGCCACTCCTTAGTATTTACACCTGAAATTGTCTCAAGTTGTCCTGAGCACCATAGTGAAGCTGACCTAAGTCTCTAAGGCCACGTCCAGACTAGGTATTAAAATCGATTTTAGATACGCAACTTCAGCTACGGGAATAACGTAGCTGAAGTCGAATTTCTAAAATCGAGGTACTCACCAGTCTGGACGGCGCGGCATCGATGTCCGCGGCTCTCCGTGTCGATTCCGGAACTCCGTTCGGGTTGATGGAGTTCCGGAATCGATGTTAGCGCGCTCGGGGATCGATACACCGCGTCCAGACTAGACGCGATATATCGATCCCCGAGCAATCGATTTTAACCCGCCGATGCCGAGGGTTAGTCTGGACGTGGGCTATGTAGGTCGTGCTACCTCAATGGAAGAGTTCTTCTGTCAGCCTAGCTACCACCCTTTGGGGAGGTGGATTAACTACACCAACAGGAGAACTCCTCCTGTCGGTACAGATAACATCTACACGGAAGTGCAACAACTGTGCAGATATGCTGCTGTAGCCTTTCAAGTGTAGACAGGCTGTCAGTAGGATACCACTTGGCTCTGCATTTAGTTGTAATTTGAAACTTTTGACTATTTTGTGACTTATCAGGCACTTTGAACTGTAGTGACTACTCTTATTTTGATGCTTGTGTTCCAGGTTGAAGATAGCAGTAATGCTAACGTTGGCAAGCAAACTGAAGCGGGATGATGGTGTCAAAGGGCCCCGTACATCCAACCCAGCTTCTGATTCTACTCGGAGAGTGTCTATTAGAGATAAATTGCTTGTTAAAGGTAATTGATCCTTATGTTTAAAAGATTTGCTGTTCCATTGAATATAGTTACTTCATCACTGACAAAACTAAATGCTGTACATGAGTTTATATCAATGTTTTTAAAAGGGCTTGCTTACGTCACAAGGGTGTTGTGAAGTTAAATGCACTAAAGATTGCAAGAGACGAGATGCGTGAATTAATATCTTTTATTGGACCAACTTCTGTTGGGGGGGAGAGACACGCATACTACAATTACAGATTTTAGGCATGTTGAGATCTACTGATAAGTGCTATATAAGAGCTATGTATTAATACTACTATTAGCGTTATTTGGACACACGTGCACTGTACATTATTTAAGCAGTAATCTCCAGATCTGAGATTCAACCACTGAAATGTTAAATTCAAACTTTGTGTTACTAGTAGCTACTTAGGTGCAAGTAATGCGCCCCCCCCCCCCAAAAAAAAAGAATTCTGTCAATAGACCATTCTTTTATGTTATTTAGTGCTAAAGTCCAGTGTTTGACAGCACAGTCATCATAATCAATTGTGGTTATATGGTGACAACATTAGTATTATTGAATAAACTGGACGAGAAGATCAAGTTGATTCAGAAAGAAAATATTTGTTAACAGAAATACAAATAACTGGCTACGACAGGAAAGCACGTTCTGAAAGTAAGTGACGGATGGAGGTAATTCTCAGTGACTTCTCAACTATGATTAAATGAAATCTTTGAACATTAATATCTTTGAAATGAAAAAGAAATAGCTAGTTCAGACTATTATGCTATGGCCTATTTTGGGTCAACGGAAAGTTGTGGGTAAGAAATGTAGATTTAAAAAAGAAAATGTTCAGCAGCACATCTTATTGATCTCTCAGAGGGGCTTTTGTAGACTGCAGTGAGCTGGATATCAGTCTGTGGGAAGATCCCCTAGTTTCTGCAGATTTCTACTACAGCAGACTAAAATTTTTGTAGCAATTCTGTGTAAATGGGAAAAAAGGCATTGGCCAGTGAACTAAATATGAAATGAATAATAAAATCAGTATAGCATTTTTATATTAAAATCAATAATTTCCTGCTGCCAAATCTTGTGTGGTACAGGATATTGCCTTTAAAATCTCAAAGCACTTGGCGTTTTGAGGGTGAGATGTGGCTTAACTCCTCTTTTCCCCATCCTTGCAACACTACACAGCTTTTCACTACCCCAGGTGTCCCACCGCATATAATAATGGATAACCTGGTTAGGTTGATGTTTTGCTAAAAACAGTTAGTGAATTTTTCAGTGTTGACCTGTAAGTTGTCATAGTGAAGTTCCGTGGTCTGTTCAAATGCAGCTGTTCATATTTCTCAGTCCCATTGTTTCAGGATTACTTGAAACTGACCTCAGCACATCAGTTTATATTAATTTTGTGTTGGGCATATTACTTCCCAACCATAATGCTAGAAACCAGTGTTTTAAAATGAAGGCTTAGATTCTGTCACATAACAGCACAGCAGTGAATCAATTTGTTGTAAAATTTGCATTTTCCTGTAGTCATGTCCTATCTTCCTTCATTTGTGTAGCCGGGTGGGAGGAGGTTTCAGTTCAGGGTACAGATGCTTGTGACCAATGTTCAGGTCTCTCAAAAAGCTTGCCAAGAGCATCTAGCGGAAAGAGTTAAAATGAGGATTTGCTTTGCGGTTTAGTTATAAGTGTGGTTCTGTGTGTCAAAGGAAAATGGTGATGTAGTATAAAGTACATTCTAATCACTATTTATAATACAAAAGGAGTAAAATAATATATTTAAACCTTTCATTTTCTGTCAGATGCATTTTCATAGCACCCTTCATGGCAACAATGTACTTTAAATTACAAAAATGTAGAAATATATATTCATATTCTTCCTCCTGCATTCAGTGGGAAAGTGATATAAAGATATAGCCATTGCTGTAACCATCACTAACAAACTTTAATAAACTGAATGTTAGGCAAGTGGCAAATCCCAAATTGACAATTGAAATTAGAACTAAAAGCAGAAAGCAGCAAGCAGACAAATCTCAACCACAACAACCAATTATTAAATAAAACAAGCCTTATGTCAGGACCAGAGTTGAACTGGTCCAAAGGGAGAAATTCTGGGGGATGGGTGTGCTGGCCATCAAGGGAACTGACATCAGAACAAACAAGCTGATCTTAACTATTGCTGTGGGTACAGGTGGAGAGGGAGTCTCATGTAATTGGGTCCTGGAAGATTTGAGGCTTAAAAGATAATTCGCTAGCACATTCATTGCACAGATCTTGTCTGAACTAGGTACATTTCTGGAAAGTTTCCCACTGTTAACATTAATTCAGCTGACTAGGTGTTGTCAGTGTAATGAGCCTTAGTGTAGATGGGGTTTCGGCTGCTGATGTGGTTTTCACACCTGTTGTTTAGACCTGCAGAGAGCAAATTTTAATTGACAGGGAACCAAAACTGTGTTGGCAGCCAAAAGCCTGTATGCACTAGGGCTTCTAGCATTGCAAACAACAGTTCAGCTGAACCAATGTGAGCAATGGTGAGACATTCTTCAAAATTCCCTCTATTTTAGAGGGGACAGTGATGACTCAACCTGTACTCAACTTCAGGCAGCTGCACTATGCTCAAGCCAAAGCTTCTGGGTGAATTTTATGGGGAGCCTTAAGTAGAAACAATTACCTTAATTTATTTAGCCTGGAGGTTTTTCACTTATGGATGCCTGTTGCACAGTATGTCAGGAAGGAGTGACCAGTCTCCTGGGAATTGTGTACATTAAAGGCAGTGATCCAGTTGGTTTTTACTTCACGTGTTGTCTACGGTGCAAGAAATAAATACTCCCTGTTCCCAATGGGTGTCAGCAAGAATTGATGTTGAACCAGTGCTGAAACATGATTTAGCTGTGAGCATAGATAGGCAGGAGCAAGCAATGTTCAGCACCATTTTCCTTGTCTTTACTGTGACAAAGTTCCTCCTCTACCTTGGTGGGTCCTGCGCTTATTGGCGGATTTGCTTGCCTCAGAGATTCAGTATGTGGGTCAGGAAACAGCCCAGAGACCTTCCCCTCTGGTAGAAGCCACAGTCCAGGTCAATTCACTCTTGTGTCTGATCAGGAGTTGGGCGGAATCCAGGCCCGGCCTCTACTCTGGGTTCCAGCCCAGGGCCCTGTGGACTGCAGCTGTCTAAAGTGTGTCCTGGTACAGCTGCATGACAGCTGCAACTCCCTGAGCTACTTCCCTATGGCCTCCTCCCAACACCTTCTTTATCCTCACCACAGGAGCTTTCTGATCTGGTGATGCCGGTACGCCTCAGTCCTCCAGCAATATGTCTTCTCACTCTCAGCTCATAGTGCCTCTTGTTCCCAGCTCCTCGCATGCATACTACAAACTGAAGTGAGGTCCTTTTTAACTCAGGCGTCCTGATTAGCCAGCCTGTCCTAATTGATTCTAGCAGTTTCTTCTTAATTGGCTCCAGGTGTCCTAATTAGCCTGCCTACCTTAGTTGGTTCCAGCAAGTTCCTGCTTGTTCTGGAACTGCTCCTGTTACCTTACCCAGGGAAAAGGGATCTACTTAATCTGGGACTAATGTATCTGTCTTCTAAAACTCTCCTGTAGCCATCTGGCCCGACCCTGTCATAATATGTATAGCTGAACCAGTATTAAACACAATTCAACTATATCTGTTACCTATTGCTGATGTTTCTTGTCAGTTACAGATATGTTTTGTAGTACAGACAAGGCCTCAAAATCCAGGAGTAGAGATGAATCCAACAGGATACCCAGACTGTAAAGTATTTTGGTGGTAGGTGGGCATTCCTTTAATTGGGGCAGATAGTCTCAGCACATTCTACTAGATGTTTTACACTTTCAACAAGATATCATTCAGTCTTGATATGATAATCACAGCCAGTTCATTTTCATGTAGGTGTCTATTTTGGCCAGACTTTGGGGAAGGAATGAAACAGTAGAATCTGTGTTTGGTGAAAGAAGTGGAACTGGATATCGTTAGCATACTAATCACGCTGCAGCCTAAAAAATATCTAGCTATCAGCCAGCTGTCACAAATAACCCAGATGCCATTTTGACCATCTGATGTAGATTGAGACATAGCTGGCCGGGGGTATGGCCCCTAACTTGATTTTTAAAGGTTTTAAATACTGTGTACATTAAGTGCAAACAATATTTTAAAGAGCACTTAATTAAAACATTCTAGATAGTGTAGATTTCAAATTAGCACCTTTTTTCTAATCTAGATGAGATCTTAATAAGTTTGAAGACCGCATATGAATGAGGTAGTACTTTAACATCTAGTAACTTAAATATCATGACTAACTCATTATTTTAGCAGAATTATTCTTATCAGCTAGGGATTCCCATAATGAGTTGTTCTGGGATGCATTGGTGGATATAGGAGTTTAAGATGGCCTCTCTAACTTAAGTTTTAAAAGGTTCTGCTAAAAATAAGGGGGCCTCTCTCCCATCCTTTTGGTCACTATCTATCTGTAGGCTTGCCTTTGACCAATCCCCTGTGCCAAGGTTAATATTATTAATGCTGATACAAGTCATGGATAAGGCTACGATTATGTCACAGAAGTCAGGGAATCTGTGACTTCCATTGACCTCCGTGACGTTTTCTTCCCCGTGATTGGCACTCCCAGCCAGCCCTGCCCACGCAGCTCCCAGCACCTCCCTTGGTGGGGGGACCCTGCAGCTGACCAGCCGCAGCGAGCAGGGGAACCCCAAGCTCCCATGCACTGCAGTGGTGGGGGACCCGGGAGCCCCAGCAGCAGTGGATGCTCAACCCGCCAACCCTTTTTTTTTTTAAGGATTTTTTTAGTGAAAGTCAGAGACAGGTCACAGTCAGAGACAGGCTTCCCTGAATTTTTGTTGGTTACCCGTGACCTGTCCATAACTTTTACTGAAAATATCCATGATGAAAACTTAGCCTTAGTCATGGACTAGGAGGAGCCTGTTGTACTAGGGATTGTACAAACACTGAACAAAAAAATGATCCCTGCCCTGATGATCTTACAGGGGGAAATAATTCTATGGGAGTTCAGGATGTTGTTTTCCAGCTGTTACCCTCTGGCCACTGATGGCTACTGTCATGGCTGATAAGCAGTAATTGATGGCTGCTTCTCCCTTGCTAATTGCTTCTGCAATTGATGTAGCACAGTTAAGAGCTCCATAATGATTGCCAGGTCTGGGAGCCAAACAGGAGGTATACACAACATCTGGGGAGAGGAACAGATCAGAACTTGGCAAGATCTGCAGCCTGAAATCCCTGGGAGAGACTGTTCTTTGGGGCTTTCACTGAGGTAATATGATAGAAGAGGATCAAAAACAAAGCCCAGGGTTGAAAGAATTGGGTGTTTGAGAGTAGAAGAGAATGGCTTGTAGTAGTTCAGGCTGTGCGCTCCTGAAAAGAAGCTACGAGGGGAAAAATGGAGAGAGACCAAATAAAAACTAACATAAATTGAAGGAGAAATGCAGAGATGAGACAGATGTACACAGTGGGGCTAAAGAGTGATGGAGGGAGCAGGCTTGGGTAAATGAAAGAGGGCAGAAATAATTGTCCTAAAAGGTGCTCTGCATTTTTGTCGTCCCCCTCCCGCCGCCTCCCCACTGAAGAATGCTGAATGTAACGTTCTTGCAATAGCAACTTGTCTTAGGTCATATCTATGCTAAAAAGTTTTGCTGGTGCAAGTTATATTGGCATACAGCCACTGCAGTTAGTATATCACTTGAGCACATGCTTACGTGGCTCCTTGCGTCGGTGCAGCACGTACTCACCAGGAGTGCTCATGTTGATACACAATGCAGCGCACCATGGATAGGTACCTGAGTGTGCAGCACTGTCTTTTGAGTAGTTTTGGCAATGCATGGTGGGGCAGAAATGACTTGTGCAGGGGTGTGTGAGAGCAAGGGGTGAATTTCCCATAATGCAGTGCTCTCTGTGCCATAATATCTCTATCCCATCATTTTCCTGCCTATTTTCAATTTCCTATGAAGCCAGCCATGACTTATCACAGTCCACCATCTCTGACAGAAACATGGAAACTGCACAGCTCTGCACTGCTGTCATGTGCTTCAAGCACAGGATGCATGATCCTACGGTATTTGCAGAGCCTCAAGAAGAACAGGGAGCATAGGGAACATGACAGTTTCTTGGTGGTCAGTTGGTGGTGCGACATAGCGAAAACCAATTCAGGGTGGTTTGTGGAGTTCATGGAGCAGCTGCAAATGGTGGAGCACCACTTCTGGGCTGAAGAAACTAACACTGACTGACGGGATCGTATCGTAATGCAGGTTTGGGATGATGCACAGTGGCTGCAGAACTTTCAGATGAACAAGGCCACGTGCCTAGATGTGTCCTGAGCTTGCCCCAGGAATCCACCTCAGGGACTCAAAATGAGAGCTGCGCTGACAGTGGAGAAGGGAGTTGTAATCCAGATTGCTATCAGTCAGTTGGAGGTCATTTGGAGTGGGGAAAAATCCACTGACCATTGTCATGCAGGGCCGGCGCTTCCATTAGGCGACCCTAGGCAGTTGCCTAGGGCACCAGGATTCTGGAGGCGGCATTTTGTGTGCGCCCCACAGGGCGCATGGGAGCTTCCGGTTCCGCTGCCGAAGGACCTTCTGCCGACGTGCTGCGGAAAACAGCGACAGGCAACTGAGCAGCTCAATGGCTGCCGCTGTCGCCTGTGGCATTTTGGCGGAGGGTCCTTCGGTGGCGCGATGGGAGTGGAACTGGAAGCTCCTGTGCGCCCCGTGGGGAGCGCGCAAAATGCCGCCCCCCGAATCCTGCCTAGGGTGCCAGAAACTCTGGCGCCGCTCCTGTTGTCATGCATGTATGCAGGGCCATTAATTGTCCCCTGCTGTTCAGGACTGTGATTCTGGGAATGAATAGGACATAATTGATGGCTTTCCAGCTATGGGTTTCCTGAATTATGGTGAAGCAATAGACAGCACATACATCCTCATTTTGGCCCAGAGCCCTTGCCACAGAATACATCAACAGAAAGGGCTACTTTTCCATGGTTATGCAGGCCCTGGTGGATCTCCTGGGATTCTTCACAGACTTCAGTGTTGGCTTGTCAGAGAAGGTGCAGGACACTCACATCTTTAAGAACAGGACTGTTCAGAAAGCTATAAGTGGGGAACCTTCTTTCCCACAGATAGATTACCACTGGTGATGTTGAAATGCCAGGAGTGATCCTGGGGGACCAGCCTACCCCTTTCTTCCCTAGCTCATGAAGCTGTGCACTGGCCATCTCAACAGCAGCCAGGAAAGATTCAACTACAGGCTCAGCATGTGCAGAACAACAGTCGAATGTAAGGGCACTGACATTGTTTACTCACCAGATTGGATCTCCGTGTGAAAACAGTCCCAAAGGTTATAGCTGCCTATTGTGTCCTGCATAATAATTGGGAAGCAAAGGTGGAAAACTTGCTGTAGGGGTGGAGAGTGGAGGCAGAGCCACTGTCTGCTGAGTTTGAACAGCCAGATACAAGGGCTGTTAGATGAGCTCAGCAAACAGCTATGTGGCTCAAGGAGGCTTTGAAAGAGCAATTTAACAGCGAGCCAAATTATGTGCTGTGGTGTACTGTACTCAATCTGGGATCGCAGTTTGGGGGCCTGTTACGAATTGTGTGATGCTTGCTGCACATCTGTGTTTATATCAATGACCATACACGTGGTGGTGGTGGTGGTGGTGGAGGGGAGTTGCCGTGTGTTTGACAACTATAATGTTTGGCAGTGATCCAGGGTGAAGTGAATGTACTACTTGGGAGCTGGGTCCCCCATGATCCCTACAGGTATTTAAAGGGTAGTGAGAGCACTACTTTATAGTTTCTAAACTAATAAAGATGAATAACTTTAAAACCACAAGCATTTTATTCACCAACAAAAACTGATTCAAAAAATAATCTGATGAACTTAAAAGTTAAATACATTTTCATTTAAAAAAAATGTAGGAGCCTTAATTAATAAACCAGAGAAAGGAACGTGGATGTCCATTGTAGCTACGCATACATCAACTGTTGCTCTCATAGGTCACTGTAAGTAAAGCTGCTGTTGTCCGTGCTTTTCCCTGGTGTTGAGTGGTAGGGGTAGGCAGGCTGGCCCTGAAGCCATGAGGAATGCTGGGGGGGTGTCAGTGGATTGGTTTGGAGCAGGGATCAGGCCTAGTACTCAGAGTCCGAATGTCAGAGAAAAGAGTTGAGACAGAGTTGAAGTCAGGAGTTAGAGCTGAAGGCTGGAACTGGATTACCAGGAGTGAGGAGAGGCAGGAGCAAGGTTGGAATAGGATGGGAACAAAGCTGGATGCAGGGCAGAATCTGGGCTGGAGTAGTGGAGGAGCAAAGCAGGAGTGGGGCTTGGAGAGTCATAAGAATGGCCATACTGGGTCAGACCAAAGGTCCATCCAGCGCAGTATTCTGCCTACCGACAGTGCCCCAGGTGCCCCAGAGGGAGTGAACCTAACAGGTAGTGATCAAGTGATCTCTCTCCTGCCATCCATCTCCACCATCTGACAAACAGAGGCTACAGACACCACTCCTTACCCATCCTGGCTAATAACCATTAATGGACTTAACCACTATGAATTTATCTAGTTCTCTTTTAAACCCTGTTATAGTCCTAGCCTTCAAAACCTCCTCAGGCAAGGAGTTCCACAGACTGGCTGTGCGCTGTGTGAAGAACAACAAAGTCAAGCAAAGGGCGGCAGAGTGTCCATTGGCACGTGCATTGAGCAGCCAGCAAGCTGCTTCTGCTAGGTTTAAGAATTGGCCTGCTGGCCTCCTCAGCCAGTTAGGCAGGGCAGTCCATGAGGCAGCCTAGCTGGTTTGTTAGGGCATCAGAAGTACTGAGCAGGCACAACTGAGGGCCTTACTCATGACAGAAGGGATGTAGAGAGGCACTATATTGCAGTTCTTCACAGAATGCGGTGACAGTCAAGCCAAGGGATTGTTGACTCTTGCAAAGCTCAAGGTTCTGCAGCACCTGAGTTTGGTGTCAGAGAAGCCCTATTATGCTCTGGTGCATCTTCCTCTCCATTACCTGTGCCTTTCTCCTGTCCACTCTTTCTGTCTCTATACAGTCTGCAATATTCACCCTCTAGGCCTTCTGTTCAAGGTGTGATGAAGCCCAGGCTTGCAGGGTCTTGCAGAACACGTCCTCCCCAATCCTCTGTTTTCTTGTCACCTGGGTCAATCATTTTGCCGCTGGTGTGGAGGGAGTCCCCCTCAAGGCCACAATGGCTGCAGCTACAGATGAAACGCACCAAGGTTCCATTGTCAGGATAGTAGGAACAAAAGGTGAAATTTAAGTTTCAGAACTCCTCCCTCACCCCCTTCTCTCACTCCCTTAGTTAAACAAGATAATGTTATCGACACTTCTGCTTTCGAGTTCCTGATTCCCAGTGCCACACTCAGCTCAAGCCATGGTGAGAATGATCCACCACTGGTTAGGGAAACAACGAGAAAATTGCTTGGTTGCATGGAACTGAGTATAGAACAATGGCACTGAATATCAGCACCACTTTCCATAGGAGGTGGTGTTAGCTGATACCTCACCCCGAGAGTAACAATGGCAGAGAGAACTTAGCTACTGCTGACATCCTGAAGCTGCTCGACCCTGTATGCTTCTAGCCTGTGTACTGCAGTGGTGCCTGCTGAAGTTATCACCTCCTGGTGTGGGAAAGTGTCCTACCACGGAGGAAGAAATAAGTCTGCCATCCTTAGAAACCTTTGGGAGAGGATTGTAATGTACCTCCATGGAAGTTTCATTGAGAGCTCTGAGAATTCAAGGAAGAGACGTGCACATAAACTGTTGCACATGGCCCGTCCTGCCTAACTATAGGTGAATGAAAAGCTGGTAGCAACTCTTTCTGTTGTACTGCTACCTCTTCTAGTACGAGAAAATTAATAAAAGGCAAAAGCTGCATCCTGCTAATTTGGGAGTGCCGTTCTTGTCTCGGAAAATTTATCTACATGCTTACCCAACAGTCCTTCCCCTACATTGGGCTCACCTGACGGGACTGGTAAAACTGTGATCAAGTCAAAAACAGATCCTGTCCTTTATACTCCTCCTCTTCCTCATTATCTGCCACTACCACCACCTTATTGTTCTCGGCAGGGAGCCTGTGACTCTGGTTCCTTGGAGGTATCCACAGTGGTGTGCGGGATGGTGATAGGGTCTTCGCTATCCAACTCGTTTTAAAAGTGGCAGGTCTGCGGTTGGGCACCAGATTGTTGGCCTCTCTGGCCTTCTACTACTCCTGCGATAGTTCTTTTGCTTTCACATGGCACTGCTGCTGTTCCCTGTTATACCCCTTCTCTTGTATCACCCAAGCAAACTGCTCATAGATGTCTGCATTTCTGTGGCTGGTTCAGACCTGTGTCTGCACAGCCTCTTCTCCCCACAGGCCCAGGAGACGCAGTATCTGCTCTAGGCAGGAGTGCATCTGGAGCATGATCATCTGGGCAGATGTGCACAGCACTGGAGAGCAGATAGAGGCGTGCTCACCAAGCTGGACAACCAAACAAAAAATAATTTCAAAAACTTACGGGGGTTTTAAATGTGGGGAGGTGTGGGGGTTCCAGTCTCCATGACCTTGTCAGTGGAACTCACAATTGTGACCAGCGTGGACAGTGTTGGACATTGTGGGACAGCTGCTTGGAGGACTGTTAGGGTTGACGTAAGTAATGCAGTGTCCACACTCAAAGTGTGTTGACCGCCATACATTGACCATGGCTCTTTGCTGCAAAGGGAGGTGGTGTTACTATGTCGTTGAAATGGGTCACTTATGTCGATGAGAGACAGATTTAAGTGTAGACACGTACATAACTAGGGCAATGTAAAGCAGCTTATGTCAGCCTGACTTTGTAGTGTAGACCAGGCCACATACTCTTGCACCTTTTACTTAGCCACCTGTGTGCTGTACTTCCCATCTGTTCCTTGAAACTGACAAACTGTGAGCACAGGCTAGTTTTCAGAGCCTGGAAACACAGCATTTATAACTTTTCCTGTTCAGGTTTTTGAAAGCCATCAACTTCAGCTGAAAGAGAGAATTCACTTTTTGGAATTATCATATTTTCATTTTTTGAAGACCAGCTTTTGCGTGAGTCATGACTGCTGATAGTGCCTGATTATTCAAGATGGTCAGTGCTTCGCAGGACTGGGCCAAAGACAGATTGTTCTTGAATGATTTAAAGAGCCAGGGGACTGCAAGCAAAAATACTGTGAGAATTAAATTTTATAATAAAGTTAAATTTATTTTAAAAAGTAACATGCCAGAGTGTGAGTGATAGAAGTATAGTGTGTGTGCTTATGGGATCATAAAGACACTTTATTCAGCTGCATTTTTAGAAGTACATCAACATCTTTCTTTTCATCACATGTGCTCTCATATATTTCATTCTGTTAAAGAGAGATTTGCAGCTTGAAATTTAGTCAAATATTAAAGCAGAACTAATAGTTCTAGGTACTGTGCCTGCCCCATAGGCATCCTGATGAGAGAGAGAGAGAGACTGACTGACTCTGTTCTGTTACTTTGTGAAAGACTCTCAAAACTGGGAAGTGTTAAAAAAAAAAAAAAAAAAAATCAAGTAAATGCACTATGTGAATAAACTGGGAAAAACAAAAATTAGTTTTTACTCTAATCTTTTAGTTACAGTAATTGTGCACGAGGGGGTGCCGGGGCTCAACCCTCCCTAGGGAGGAGGGGAGCCACACCGGCCTGGTCTCGTCATCTGAGGGCCTCTGCCCTCGGGACTGCAGTCCGCTCTGGCGGTTCGGGCCCTGTGTGTGGGACCGAACAGCAACACAGTTAAATAATAGGGGCCCAGCCCTTGGGTCAGGCGAGGCACCAACAAACGCAGCAGTCGTTTCTCGGCTCTGGCCCTTTGGGGCAGGGCAGAACAGTGGCAAAGTCAATAGGGGCCCAGCCCTTGGTTCGGTCGGGGCATCAAACACAGTTACAGTTAGCTCTGGCCTTTGGAGCAGGGCAGAGCAGTGACACTAGGCGGGAAGAGGGGGAGTCTGCCGCCCGGTTACGGGTGGCGGGGGAACGCAGGCCCACCCACTCCTCTGTGTTCCAGCCCGGGGCCCTAGTAGCGGCTGACGCTGCTAGTGGTGGTCAGTGGGGAGGTCCTGACCAAAACACACTGACATAGGCGCAGGGCCTTCTGCAGCCGGACTGTAGTCAGCTGCCCCCGGGCTACTTCCAGCCTCCCCCTTGGTTCCTGCCTGGGCGTCCAGCACCAGGGGTTCCTCCCAGTCAGGGCAGGGCGGTAGGTCCAGGAACACTTCCGGGATGGCGGGCCAAGTCTGGTCTGGCGGCTCCTCGGGGCCGTAGTAGGGATGGGGTAGCTCCGGCAGCTCCTCGTTGTACCGGCCTCAGCGGCTTCCCGGTGGTGAGGGTCAGCGGGCACGTCTGCTCCTGCCGGCGGCCGAGCCCAGACTGAGGGCTGGGGCCCGGCTTTTATCCTTCCGGGTCGCCGCCTGACCCTTTGAGAGGCAGGACTTCCTCCCAGCGGTTCCACCCTGGGGGGTGATTGACGGGGCTCAACCCTCCCTGGGGAGGAGGGGGAGCCACACCACCTCGCTACAGTAATCCTAGTTGTTGCTTACTATTATTATGAGTAAGAAGATCAAAGGGTGTGATTGAAAGAGAGAAAGATACTTTACATTTCCATAGCATTGTTCATCTAAGGATTGGAAAAAAGTTCAATTATGAATTCATATATCTTTTGTTATGTTCACAACAGGCCTATTTCTGAAATGGTCACATAAGACATTGCATGCTGAAAAGGGAATATGATTTTATGATTTCATAGCATCATCTTAGAGTGAAATGGTCCTTATTTGTGAAGAAAGATAAGCTTCAGGGTAAATTTAAAGATCAACCCTTAATGATGGAAAACTAAAATGGAATTACATGAAAGTATGTGACAAATACAGTAAAACCCACATAAATTAGTTGTGGTAAGAAGAATTGGAAGAAATTCAAAGGAAAGTATTGTCAAGACTTTCTAGTGTTTAACGTATAAAAGAGAGATCCGCTCTGATTAGGGTGACCAAATGTCCCGATTTTGAGGTCTTTTTCTTATATAGGCTCCTATTACTCCCACTCCCTGTCCTGACTTTTCACATTTGCTGTCTGGTCACCCTAGCTCTGATACGTTATCCAATTTTAATTTTAGTCATTATTTGTACCTAATTTTCATGTGTGCAACTCTGTGGCACAAGTAAAGTGACTTGCACAAGGTTGCATATTGAGGTTTTTTCCTGGATTGGGGGGAGAGAAATTTCTGGCTTCCATGCACAGTTAGCCTGCATGGCTTATTTCACTTAGCGCTGCTAGTTTTCTGATAATTCGGTAGGCAACTGTTATATTGCATATAGAATAAGTGTGTGATTTGACAACATTCTCTTTTAAGGTAAGCATTTGGAAGAGAGAGGAATAAAGTATACATCTTTTAATTAAAAATGGATAGTATTGGAAAAAATCTTTTTCAGACTTTACAAGTTCTCTTCATTTGTAATACCAACCCACAATTTAATTATATAGCTTGAGGGAGCAAAATATAATAGTGAATAATAGTGTTGATATAGTATTTAGTAAGAAGACTGAAAATGGAAATGTCAATGTCAGTGTTCCGTTACTGAAACTGGGATATGGAAAGTGGAGTTGCTTTGTTATAAATGTCAAGATACATATCTTGAACTCAGGCAGGATCAAAAGATGTACAAAACAAAATGTACTTTCCATATACGGCAGGGGTGGGCAAACTTTTTTTGGCTTGAGGGCCACATCAGGGTTCTGAAATTGTATGGAGGGCTGGGTAGGGAAGGACGTGCCTCCTTAAACAACCTGGCCCCTGTCCTCATCTGCCCTCCCCCACTTCCCGCCCCGACTCCCCCCCCCTCAGAACCTCCAATCCCTCCCCCTGATTCTTGTCCCCTAACCAGCCCCCCCAAGGACCCCACCACCTATCCAACCCCCCCATCCCCTGACTGCCTCGACCCCTATCCAAACCCCTGCCCCCCCTGGGACTCCCATGCCTATCCAACCCCCCCATCTCCTGACCACTCCCTCCCTCACCCCAGAACCTCTGCTCTCTGGGACCCCTGCCCCTTATCCACCCCCGCCCCTTACCATGCCGCTCAGAGCAGCATGTTGGGAGCTGCACCACCCAGAGCTCTGGTGTCATGGCGAGCTGAGGCTGCGGGAGAGGGGGGACAGCAGGGGAGGGGCCAGGGGCTAGCCTCCCTGGCCGGGAGCTCAAGGGCCAGGCAGGACGGTCCAGCGGGCAGGGTGTGGCCCGTGGGCCGTAGTTTGTCCATCTCTGCTATACGGTCTAATAAAGAGGGATGGAGGGGAATCTCATCATAGGTAAATTTGTTGTGAATGTAGTAATTTTGCAGGCTCCATTCTGACCTTCATGCTCATGCATATGTCATGTCAAGATTATGCTTTGTGTTCATATCCATACCACTGGGGAATTTTTACAGTGGGGAAGGAAGAATTTACTGGTTAAAACACCCTACTTTTATGACTGACTTTATTCATGTTTAACTTGATTTTTTTTTTACATTTGTTGTTGCTCTAAATTGTTTAAAGAAGATTAATCAATTTGGAATTGATTCTGAAGAAGAGTTAATGGTAGATTCAGTTTATCGGTTATCGTTCCCCTCGACTCCATTCCAACCAATTTTTGTGGTTTTAGAATCACGTTCCAATTTTTTAAATGTTTTCCACTTCCTTGTGTGAAAGACTTATGCAAACAGGAAAACATTGTACTATGCATGGAAAACAGTGAAATGGACTATAAGCAGAAGTAAACAAATTGAGAAATGGGGAGAGATTTCTCTACAGTGTGTTTGTCATGTGCCAGGTCTCGGAGAGAGCCCTTAAATTTCATGTCACAAAACTTACTTTTCCTTAAAGAGTTATCATCTGATCAGTTTAGGTTCAGTACCAAAAATGAATGTAAAAGCCTGAAGTCAATAGAAATATTTTTGTGAAATCTAAAAAAGACAATTATATATTTTAAGTTAAGGTTTAAACATCTGTTCTGCATTGTGGGAAGCTCATATATAACAGTAGTTGATACTTGTAACAGTACATATATATTTTCAGATTTTTAAAAAGAGGGTTGAATTATAGTAATAGCTGCTTCTAATTGTGTGAGGCATTGTATTTTGAAGAGTACTCTCCACAAATGAAATTGTTTTGAATGTCCAGCTAGTTGCAATGTATCTATGTAGAACATCAGTAGAGTAGTAAAACATCAACAGAGTTCTAGTGGTATTTTTAAAGGTTTTGGTTGAAGTATTGATTATTCTTGTATTTTACTTACAGCAAAGTAAGAGATATGTAATGAAATGGGGGGTTGAACAGGAAGTCTGTTACATTCTGAGATAATGTATGGCATTTAGCCTAACTGAATCATCAAATTCAGATGTGTTCTGCATATAGTAACGTGTCCAACCTGATAAGTTTGACAAACACTTCAGTATTTAGCCTTAAAGCAGATAAATTACTGTAAATTAATTTAAAAATTAATCTCTTAGCTGTACATTACTAATGTAAATATCAAGTTGGAATGGTTTCTTAAAGTAGAGGTCAGTGTGATACATAGAGTTGTGTAACCAGGGCACTGTAAATGTCTTCCTTGCCTCTGTTAGATCTCACGGTTGCAGGTTTAGCAATCTACTTATGTCTTCCTTTTTGTCATTCCTATAATTACTATACTAACTTTTTCAGTGATTGCCAACTTTTGTTTTGGTGACCCCTTTCACACAGCAAACCTGAGTGCAACCACCCCTATAAATTATAAACACTTTTTTATATTTAAAATATAATAGGGCCCTACCAAATTCATGGTCCATTGTGGCCAATTTCACAGTCATAGGATTTTAAAAATCATAAATTTCATTATTTCAGCCATTTTAAACTGACATTTCATAGAGTTGTAACTGTAGGGGTCCTGACCCAAAAAGGAGTTGGGGAGGGGGGAGGTTGCAAGGCTATTGTAGGCAGAGTTGCAGTACTGCTACCCTTACTTCTGCGCTGCTGCTGGCCGTGGTGCTGCCTTCAGAGCTGGGCAGCTGGAGAGTGGTAGCTGCTGGCTGGGAGCCCATCTCTGAAGTGAAGTGAAGGGCCACGGCACATTGTTTCGTTTTGTTTTTATGACTTTAAGATCAGAAATAAACAACCTCTTGCAGCAGCTAATAAAACCATGCTCCAAGGGATCTTGAAAAGCGTGTCTTGTCCTCTGTTCCCTTTAAGCTGTGCGGTCGGGCAGCCACTTAGGAGAGATTCAAGTGCTGCGCAGTTGATTAGTAGAGCATGCACTTCCAGCAGCATGTGCCCCTCCCCCCGTTGCTTTGTAGCCGCATTGCTTCTGCAGCTGCTCCTGGGACCCTCCTGCTGGCTGTGCAGAGTGGGGGGTGCACTAATGTCAGGGTTTCCCTTTTCCCCTGCCACTGTACCCCATCTCTGCAGAGCAGGGGAGAGGGGACAGCCTGGCTCAGGACTTGGAGCTGCTGAGATCTGAAGGACTCCAGCCTCCAGGCAGTGAGTGAGTTCTTTTCTTAAAGACAGCGCATGGTCTCTGAGACTTCCCCAGCAGCCAGCTCTAGTGTGTGCGCCCTCTCTCTCTGTCCCTCTTTGATTTCTCTCCCCCTCCCCAGTTCCCATGTACCCATCTCCGCAGAGCAGGGGAGAGGGGACAGCCTGGCTCAGGACTTGGAGCTGCTGAGATCTGAAGGACTCCAGCCTCCAGGCAGTGAGTGAGTTCTTTTCTTAAAGACAGCGCATGGTCTCTGAGACTTCCCCAGCAGCCAGCTCTAGTGTGTGCGCCCTCTCTCTCTGTCCCTCTTTGATGTCTCTCCCCCTCCCCAGTTCCAGTGTCCCCATCTCCGCAGAGCAGGGGAGCTTTCAGTGAGTGCCTTAAAGAGACAGCGCACTGCATGTCTCAGAAACTTCCCCAGCAGCCAATATACACACACTGTCTGTCTGTCTGTCTGTCTGTCTCTCTCTCTCTCTCTCTCTCACACACATACTCACTTCCCAACACGTACTTGTATTATTGTTGTTACTTCTTGGTACTTCCTGCAATGCGCACATTCTCTGTAATTTTATTCTTTCAGCGTGTTATTTTAGTATTTTGACTTGTCTGTGCATTTCATAATTTTTATTTCTCTTATACTTAAATTTAATTCTTTGAGTAGTGAGTTCTAAAAATGCTTAACCTGTACTGGCTGGAGTAATTATCCCTGTGGTAACTTTAAAAAAATATATATTATATCTAGGTCTTTTGTTTCTACTGGTGGCACACATCTGCACATACCTCAGTGCACAAAATTTATTCCGCACATGAAAAAATTAGAGGGAACACTGGTCTTGTCCCACCTCACAGTACATACCTTTGAGGAATGCAGTTGCCATCGGGATTCTCCTGTTCCTTCTTGTAAACTCAGTATCTGGCTCTTTCCACAAAGTAATTCTTAGTAAATAGCTATAGTCTCATTGATACTCATAAAATCAGGATTATAATTACTGAATAATCAGATCAAATCATCCACATTTGCTGCACATTTGACTTTTGTAAGACTCATTTGCACTGTATTATGCTCAGAAATGTAATTATCTGCATACTAAAGTGTAATGCAGGGGTCGGCAACCTTTCAGAAGTGATGTGCCAAATCTTCATTTATTCACTCTAATTTAAGGTTTTGCGTGCCAGTAATACATTTTAACATTTTTAGAAGGTCTTCTTCTATAAGTCTATAATATATACCTGTTGTATGTATGTAAAGTAAATAAGGTTTTTAAAATGTTTAAGAAGCTTCATTTAAAATTAAATTAAAATATAGAGCCTCCAGACTGGTGGCCAGGACCTGGGCAATGCGAGTGCCACTGAAAACCAGCTCGTGTGCTGCCTTTGGCACCCATGCCATAAGTTGCATACCCCTGGTGTAATGTATACGTCCCCGTGCCTTTCCTGTGAAGGCTTAAAGAAAAATAAAAGCCCTCTTACACAGCAGGAAGTCACAGTTTTGAGTTGTGGGAGGTTTGCTCATCTGTAAATCCATAATAAATGCTTGAACATAACTAGAGAGACAAGGTGGGTGAGATGCTATCTTTTATTGGGCCAACACAGAGCTCTTCTTCAGGTCTTTGACCTGAAGTAGAAGACCCAAATAGCTCTATGTGACTTGAAAGCGTGTCTCTCACCAACAGATGTTGGTCCAGTAAAAAGATAGACAAGGTGGGTGAGATACTTTCTTAATATCCTGGGACCAACAGAGCTACAGCAACACTGCTATGAACATAACTAGAAGTGCTAAGAATTTTGTCTCCAGCAGAACCCCTAGTAATGTTTTACGATTGCATCAGTTCACAGTATAATCCAGTTCTCAGTATCTATTGAAGCCAGAAGAGTTACAAGGTGTCATAACCTAGTCCCAGATTTGGACCTTAGCGTCCAAAATATGGGGGTTAGCATGAAAACCTCCAAGCTTAGTTACCAGCTTGGACCTGGTACTGCTGCCACCACTCAAAAAATTAGAGTGTTTTGGGGCACTCTGGTCCCCCCGAAAACCTTCCCTGGGGACCCCAAGACCCAAACCCTTGAGTCTCACAACAAAGGGAAAGAAATCTTTTCCCTTCCCCCCTCCAGGTGCTCCTGGAGAGATACACAGAAGCAACCTCCGTGAATCTAAGCAGAGGGACTCCACCCTCCCCGTTCCCAGTCCTGGAGAACAGAATTACCTCCCTCTTCACCCAGAGGGAATGCAAAATCAAGCTAGTAAATCTAACACACACAGAGTTCCCTCTGACTTCTTCCTCCCACCAATTCCCTGGTGAGTACAGACTCAATTCCCTGGAATTTCCCACTAAAGAAAAACTCCAACAGGTCTTAAAAGAAAGCTTTATATAAAAAGAAAGAAAATACATACAAATGGTCTCTCTGTATTAAGGTGACAAATACAGGGTCAATTGCTTAAAAGAAATATGAATAAACAGCCTTATTCAAAAAGAATACAATTCAAAGCACTCCAGCAACTATATTCATGTAAATACAAAAGAAAAACAATAGAAACCTTACTGCCTTACTATATTTTGTACTTACAACTTGGAAACAGAAGATTAGAAAGCAGGAAATAGAAAAAATCCTTCCCAAAGCTGAGAGGGACAGGTAGAAGACAAACCAAGAACAAAGGACTCACACACAAAACTCCCTCCACCCAGATCTGAAAAAGTCTGGTTTCCTGATTGGTCCTCTGGTCAGGTGTTCAGATTACTTCTTTCCAGGTGAAAGAGATGTTAACCCTTAGCTATCTGTTTATGACACAAGGATGCATTAGTCCAACGACTGATAAATATTGAACTCACAAAGCTTAATCTGAGAATAATTTCTGTCATGAAATGACAGAAAATACCTGACAGAAAATGGAGGGAGAAAAGCCCAATTTTAATATTAATTGTAGTAAAGCTCATATGTGCTGGAAATAGTTCTTAAATATTTCAAAACTTACTTTTCCTTAGAGCCACTATCAGATCAATTTAGGTTCTGAACTAAAAAGTTTCTAAAAGTTTAAAGTCAATAGAAATATTTTTGTGAAATCTAAAAACGAAAATTTTATATTTGGGTTTGGATTTAAACATCTTTCCTGCATTGTTGGCAGACAATTATGTAACTATTGTGCTAGACAGTGAGTGAGTCAGAAAATGAAACTGTGGTAATTAATCTGTTTTATAACCTTTCCAGGATGAAATGAAAAAAGCCTTGATTTATTTTTAAAAATATATATATTTTTAATATTTAAAAGATTTGCTGAAAAAAACAGAAATCTTGTGGGAAGGAGTAAATATAAATAAAATTGAAAACAAGGAAATTGTGCTGAGACTTTTGTCTTTATACAGAGTAGGTGGGATGAAAGGGTGAAAAAACCGCTGTACTTTTTTTCTATCTGACCAACAGAGATTGCTGCACCAAATACAATCATTGGCCTGTCTGTCTCTTCTGGAGGTGTTCGTCACTCTTCCTACTGCTGGCTTCCACCAGCAAGGCAGTAGACAACATGGCAGCAGCTTTGGTGTGGGAAATGATTTGATGGAGATAACAAGGGACATCTGTGTTGGGTGAGGGGAGAGCATAGGGACCGCAACAAACTAAGGGAAGAGAAGATGCAAAAGGAAGAAGGAACTGGAGGAGGGAAACTTAGTTAAGGAGTGTGACCAAAAGGATCCCTGTATTCACATGCTGGACTGTTGTAATAATCTTTGTACAAACTGGGTCTTGTGAGGTATGGTTTGAAAATTAATAACTTGCTGGTCAATAATATTGTGAAATGTACTGTAAGTAGCAACATTATATGTAAAGTTATGAATGCCCCCTGTGTGGTGATGATAGCACATGTTCAAACCCTGACTAGGCAAATTTGTTAAACAAGTCTATCTTAAATAAAGGAGTGTGTGGTGCCCTCATTTTACATATAAATAGTAAACAAGGTCCTTGAGAGAGCAGGAGGGGGAAGTGGCAGGAGGCAAGGCAATTTTGCATTTCAGCATACACAGGGGAAAAGAGATCATGGGGGTGCCTTCCCTGTTGGACTCCATTGCCTTCTTTTCTGTTTGAATAATTTTTTCTTTGGGGGTAATCCTCAGAAGAAGCCCCTGTAAATAGGGTGACTGGACTATAAAAGTGAGGGGCAAAAACACCCCAAAGCATCTCTCCTCTCTCTTCCCCACATAAGACAACAAAGGAACCAGCCCTTTGACTCTGGGGGAGATCCTGACCTGGGAATTTGGTCAGCCCTATTGCTGGAACATGTGGTAAGGATCTTACCTTGAACCAAGTCCCACTTGTTAAATTTTAGCTCCTAAAAAGAGTTGTATCTTTTTCTCTTGTAACCGTTTCTGAGTTTAATACCTTATGCTTGTGCTCACTCAAAGCCTCTCTTTAGTTAAATAAATGTGTTTTGCTTTTAGACTAAAGTAATCCAGTAATCCTTGAAATGAACTGTTTGCTAACTCCAGTTAAAGCAGCAAACTGTTGAATATTGACATATTAGGTCCAACGGACCTCTAATATCTGAACAGCCCAGGGGGGGCTGGACAGTGCAGAACACACATTTTTGGGAAAATTCGGGGCTAGGAGTGTCGTTGGGCTCACTCTGCAAGTTAAGTAATCAAGGCTGGTGGAAGCCAGCGTATGACTGGTGTGTTGCTGACAGGCTGCTGGAGTCACAGTGGCTGGACCAGGGCTGCAGCTCTACACAGGCACTCAGGGTGTAGCCTGCATACTGTTAGACTAGATAGGAGCAGTCGTGGTTGGGAGGTACAACAGCAAAGCATTGAGAGGCACCCAAGGTTGCAGGGCAGGTGTTGACTACACCCTAGAATGTGACAAGGGGATAAACATAGGAAGTTGTTGACTGGAGGAGGTTTAACTGGCTGGTTTCAGTCACACCTGATGCAGTATCAGGCTACTAGGCTTCCCTCAAGAATCCAACGTAGGATCTAGGCAGGCTTGGCCATTTCCTGGGGAAAAAATAGTTTGGGGTGAACACTAGTAAGTACAGGCTTAAACCCAGGTTAAATGGGAAAAATAATTACACCAGTGTCCAACAAGTGCAGCAAGCACAGAACAAATCTTTTTTCAAACTTTGGATGCATCCGTTCAAAAGTCAGGAATAGGCTCGGTCTGTCCGCTACATCAAAGTTGGTCTTCTGCTGCAGAATGCTGAATGGTCAAATCGACCTGGACTGGTAATCTGCAATTCTGCATGCCTCTGATTGCTTAATGCTTCAAGCCTACAACTCTGCATTATTGTCATTTTCAATTAATCAGATGTTTTCAACTTTTGTTTATATAATACTGAAAACTGAACTGAGTCATGATTTATAACTTCCTTGAGGAAAATACCAAGCCAAAATGTATATGGACATTCTCTGTTATAATTATCGTGTGTGTGTGTATGTATGTATGTATGTATCGTGATGGGGCAAGGCCAGATGGCTACAGTAAAGTACTGAGAAACAGGTATGTTAGCCCCAGGCTAAACAAATCCCTAGGACCCTGGTAACCAAATGGCAGTTGCTCCAAGTTAATCAAGGCACCTGGGGCCAATTAAGATCTTTCTAGAAGGCAGTGGAGATAGCTACTTTAATTAGAACACCTGCAGCCAATCAAGGCAGGCTAATCAGGGTACCTGGGTTTAAAAAGGAGCTCACTCCAATCAGGCAGGGAGGAGCCCAGAGGAGAAGGAGCGTGTGTGAGGAGCTGGGAGCAAGAGGGCAAGGAGCTGAGAGTGAGAGAGTGTACTGCTGGAGGACTAAGGAGTACAAGCGTTATCAGACACCAGGAGGAAGGTCCTGTGATGAGGATAAAGAAGGTGTTTGGAGGAGGCCATGGGGAAGTAGCTTAGGGAGTTATAGCTGTCATGCAGCTGGTACAGGAGGCACTATAGACAGCTGCGATCCACAGAACCCTGGGCTGGAACCTGGAGTAGAGTGTGGGCCCAGGTTCCCCCCCAAACCTCCCAACTCCTGATCAGACACAGGAGGAGGTGACCCACACTGTGGGTTTCACAAGAGGGGAAGCTCACTGAGGTGAGGAAATCCGCCAATAAGCGCAGGACCCACTAAGGTAGAGGAGGAACTTTGTCACAACGCGCGCGCGTGTGTGTGTGTGTGTATGTATGTATGTATGTATATATATATATATATATATATATATATATATATATATATATATATATATATATATATATGTGTATATATATGTGTATATGTTTGTGTTATGGCCACTGCAGTTTTTTTATTTGTACAACCTTAAATTAAACTATGAATCTACTGTCTTATGTAACCACAATTTAAATATGTAATTAAAACTAAGTATAATGTGGTGTGCCTTAATAAAACAGAGTTTTTAAAATAGAAAATGTCTTAAACTTGGAGTAACTAGTTTTTCCTGGGGTGGTAAAAACCATGATTTTACCTGCTAGTAGCATATACCATGTCATTCTTGGGTCCAGGGGAGGGTGGGGCTTAATGTGGAAGCCTTCAAACTGTCAAATAAGTATCTAACACTTAGGGTGTTTATCCAGTCTCTGAATATCTGAGGTTTTCCCATCAGTGATGTGACATGTATTTTTATTTTGTGGACAGTGAGGTTTGCTGCGTATATGTTTTTGTAGCTATGCATTTTTGTGCAAAGCATTGTATACTGATGCAATACGCCGAGGAGATAATTTAGGTTTGAGAGCAGTGTTGATCTGATAGGTTAAGAGCTCTTTAAAAATGGCCTAAAAAGTATCATTTAAGTGGAAGCCAATAGAATGACATGAAATTTTTTTTTTTCTGCCAGTAATGTTTTTTCTCAACTGTTAGGCTTAAGCACAATCAGATGTGTTTACTTTTTGGTAATAACTTAAAATTCTCCCACTAGTAGGTCCTATGAATCCTGAATGTGGAGCTCTATGCTCCCAAAGACATTCTTCCCCAGACACACTCTGTTTTAAAGAGAGCTAATCTCACAGCCCTTCCCCTAAGCATCTGTCCAAAGGGTATGAGCAGAATTTGAACTTGGTGATGAACATATAAAAATAATTTCCAGAAGAAGTGTGGTTTAAGGAGGGATTTGAAGAGATGTCTTAAATACCGTAAATGTTGTCTTTGAAGCAGTAAAAATGTTGCTATCTTTATGTTTAAAAGTTTGTTTAAACTGAGTACATCTGTCCATTCAGATCTTATTTTCACATGCAATATGAAGCCAGCATTAACAGTAATCTCTTTTCTTTTTAACAGAGGTTGCAGAACTTGAAGTTAATTTACCTTGTAAGTATGGCATTTGATATTATGCATTTTGGGAAAAAGAATAAAGAGCATGGAGATTGCTTGCTTGTTTCCTGATTGATAATTTTGAGCACTGTGACATCCTTTTTAAGCTTTACTGGGTTGACAATGTATATATCTCTTCTAGGGGTTAAGTTATCACAAAGCAATTATTAGCCTCCCTTGGAAACAGCGGTAACTATTTATAATTTATACTACTCTAGATTTGGGGAAATAAAATTATCTTCTCCAATAATATTCCAGGGAGTAAAGGTTTTCCGTTATCTGAATGGGGATACTTGCAGGTACCTCCTCCCTTTTCTCCCTATAATTTCCAGGGTAAGAGAGATTCTGAGTTAAAGGATAAAGGACAGTAAACAGTTAACTGTTCCTATAAAACAGATTAAATAGTTGTAGTTCTTCATCTCTTTGAGGCTGCTGTCACTTGGCACAATCACTAGATTAGAATATTAGGGACGCTACTTAAAAATCCTGAGAGGTGAGCCCAGCATGTGTGTTCTTACCGGAGCAAGGAATGATAGGTGCTGCTGTGAAAACTAGTACCTGTAAAGCAGATAGTCATGTATTAAATGTGGAAAAACTACTCTTGCTGAGTTTTGGTTGGGATTTTAAAAGCATTGACTCTTGGAAATTCAAAGTTGCTGTTCTCACAGCAGTCATAATTTGGACCCCTTGAGTATCTCTCTTATTCTGTATTAGCATAAGAGGGAAGGACTTGTGCTGTCTTGGAGTGAAACAAAAAGCTGTTTTAGCACAGGATGATGAGGCAAGTTTCTGAAGCCTTGTATTTATTGTGTACAGTGGGTACTGGCAGTGGATACATGGAACCACTGCTGGACACTATTGTCCTTGTTTGTGCTTGCAAGGAAAACAGCGTTCAGCACCATTTCAGAAACCATAGTCAAAAGCATAGCACTGAACTCTGTTTCCAGTTAGATCGGCAGAAAAACTGTAGTGTAGACAAAGCTAGTGTGACATTTTTCTGTATGACAAAAGCTTTTAAAAAACGTCTTTCATGTAGACAAAGCATCTGAGTGGTACTGCTTAGTCCCTGACTTTTTACTTTCTCTCTTGTCATGTTTCTGAATCTGGAACAACTCCTTACCTTCAAATTCAGTCTTCCCAGTGTAAGAAACTCCTACTAAACAGAATTGCCTTCTGATGGCTGGGCGGGAGAAAGGAAGATGTATAAAAGTTAGTGCTTCCCACTAGGGAAGGTGAGAAAATGCCAGAGGGGAAGATAATTGAAAAAGAGAAGATAAATTAATGCTGATATTTCAGTATCTCTCATTTGCACTGTTTTGTTCAGTTTTACCTAAGTATGGAAGTATTTTGTATTGTGCATGAGTATGTTCAACTTTATTAATAAAACAAATTTAATACATTTTTTGCATGGAGACACTTCATAAGGTGATTAATAATAAGCATATGTACATGCCTGTAAGTAAAATATTTATATTCCTTGCTGTGCTTTGCTGCTATTTCAGCTTATTGGATGCCTTATTTCTTGACGTCAAAAGCTAGGTTAGTGCAGACATGGTGATATCTTTGCATAATACACATTTGGCTGTCTGCTTAATTTTATGAAGGAACCTAGGTGTGTGTTTGTGCATTTTGGTATGTAGTAGAAATATTACTATATACTACTTGTTTACTCAACTTAAACATAATTAGGTTTCAAATAAATACCTATAAAATGGCTATATCTCAGTGTCATCTGATATTCCAGTCTGGAGTCAGATATATTGGCTTTTTCCCTTCCCTAATATGTCTGTAACTCTGGGTAATATCTGATGTCTAGGGCATCTTTGTATGCATGGGTGGATGTTAGATAGATTTGTTTACCACAAAATAAATTGCACAGCCAGACTAAAATATCTAAATGTGTGTGGGGTTTTAAAATATGCAGGGAGGAAATGTTAATTAGAAATTTGAGGTAGTCCATTATAACTGACTTAGATTTAATATTATCTATACAATATCCAATTCTTCTTGTGTGTTGTGTTTTTTTTTTTTTTTTTAAACCTGTCTTGATCATACATCTGAAAAAGATTTGGGGGCGGTGTTGGATAATGAGCTGAACATGAGCTCGCAATGTGAGGCTGTGGCCAAAAGAACCCGTGATTCTGGGAGGCATAAACAGGCATCTCAAGTCGGAGTAGTGAGGTTTTTCTACCCTGGTATCCGGCATGGTGGGACCACTGATGGAGTATTGTGTCCCTTTCTGGGAAGGTGCTGATCAGTTACATGGGGTTCATGGGAGAACCCCAGAAATGATTTGAAAACATGCCTTATAGTGATAGATCAGGGAACTCGGAGACTAAGGGGTGACTTGATTACACTCTATAAGTACCTTTATGGGGAACAAATATTTAATAAAGGACTCTACAGTCTAGTAGAGTGAGGCATAATATGATCCATTGCAGGGAAGCTGAAACTAACAAATTTGGAGTGGAAATAAGGTATACCTTGTAAACTATGAGAGTAATTAACAATTAGAACAATGTACCAGGAGTTGTAGTGGATTCTCCATCACCGACAATTTTAAAATCAAGATTGCATGTTTTTCTAAACGGTATGTGGTAGAAATTATTTTGAGGGAAGGTCTGCGGCCTTTGCTATTCAGGAAGTCAGACTAGATGATCTCAGTGGTCCTTTCTGGCCTTAAAATCTATGAATAGTTATGGTTTTGTGCTAAATCATTGCTCTTGCATCAGCCCTGTATCTACATTTGCAAAGAGCTTAGTGTTATTTTATTTCTCACTTTAAAAAAGTGTAAGTTATTAGCCTGGAGGGTGAAATCCACATAATAGGTATGGTCAGGGCAGCAGCAGTGCAGGTTTTTCAAATAGCATCTTGCAAATGTGTCTCCATCCTGACCAGCAAAAACTCCCTCTGTGGGTGAGAGTGTATTTTAGTTTCCATGTCCATTTATTATTTAGTCTGTTTGCGTAGTTTGCAAACAGAGGTGCCATTATACTGCAGGCTCATATCCGTCATTCATTCCACATAGGCCACCAAACAGCCTTCAGACTTTTGATCATTGTTGGTCTGGGACCTAGAGGAGAGAGACTGTATCCCATTATCAAATTCCTTGAGAAATCCTGTTTCCCTGTTTGTTTTCTTACTGTACACCTCTTCCCACTATGGTTTAAAACTTGTCTGTGCCTGTGTTGTCTCAAGAACATAAGCACAGTAACTAGCTCTTAGTGTCAAGTATCAAAGGGGTAGCCGTGTTAGTCTGGGTCTGTAAAAAGCAACAGAGTCCTGTGGCACCTTATAGACTAACAAATGTATTGGAGCATAACACCCAAGAAAGCTTATGTGCCAATACAGTTGTTAGTCTATAAGGTGCCACAGGACTCTTTGTTGCTTTTTATAGCTCTTAGTGGGGTTCGGATACTGTGGTTATGGTATAACATCTTGAATAGACTATAGGCAAAAATACCAAATACTCTTGGCAAAGTTTGTACTTTGATGGTAATAAAGGAGATCTGGCCTGTTAAAGTGACAGGTTAAATGCTGTTTGTACCTTCTTTCTTAGAAGACATTGAGATTAAAACACTGCATCTTTGCATGCTGCCCTTGTATTTCTGAGTTAGCTTTGTAGGTACTGACTGTGTAGCTTTATAAATGAATTTGAAGACTTAAATGGCTGCAGTTACTCTGAAATGAGATTCTGTGGTCACCAGATTCAGGTAGTCCCTGCCAGGCTATATGATGTCTTAGATGTTGTTGAAATGTTTAACAAATTAAATTAACTTTTTGCCTTAAAAGATACATGCAGGCAAAGCAGGATTTCAGCTTGTTTGGTCTCCTAAAAAGACTGTTTTAAGTCCAAAAGAGTTCAAGAAACGATGTAATTGAAATTTGAACTCACTAACCTTTACGTTATCTTTTAAAAGTCACATACAGAGAAAATGATTTAGGTAACTGCTTTCAGAGGGAGAACTTATTGGTCTGGTAACTCGTTACGGCTTTGAAATTGTTACTGTGGCAGGCATAATGGTTTTGTGAGTTCATTGTGCCACCATGGTGGGACCAAGGTACAGACAGATTTGCTCTCTAAGACCATGGAAATAACACATTTTAGGAGGCTATGATGCTTCCCGGGGAACCCGAGTTGTTAATCACCTTGCTATTTAAATGTGCTGCCGTTACCCTAAGGAAGCCTTGTATGTGACTGCAATGGATCAGCTTCCTAGCTCTGCCAGCCATTGGCAACACAAGTGCTCCTCTCTAGGCATCACAGGCCCTGATGTCACTCTTCAGGTTAGTGATAGGCACTCTCCAGACCTCGAGCCCTCCAAGTATCTCCTTGAATGTCCAGCTGCTGCTTAGTAGACACTCAGTATTCACCAGCTCACTGCTTCCCAAGAAACAGTACTCCCTAGCCTTTCAGTCTCATCTCTGATCACCACTCCACGCAACTTACAGCACTTAATTTGTTATAGTGAAATCGTATTTCAGTTTATTTAACCAAGTATGGAGATTCAGTTAGTAGTAAGTAGAAGTATTGGAAATGAATGGTTGCATATAAAATAAAATCATAATATTCATTCTAGAGCTTAGACTTTTATTAACGAGATACTCTTATGTCAGAAAGTATTGCTCCCCAAAAGTACTTTGCAGAGCTTTGTAGCCAAGTTAGCTGTGGCCCTTCTTTCATTGATATGCTCTCTGTCATCTGGCCTCCTAAGAGAAGGATTCAGTGTGCATCTCTGTGCTCCATGATATACCAGACTAATCCTTTTTCAGAAGCAAGATGCCCCCTTGCTGTTTTTCTTTCAGTAGATTTCTGCTCTTGTAGATTTTGCAATCACTCAATTTGCATCTGTCTCAATATCCAAATAGGCATACAGTGAAAGGCCTGCAATATGCTAATGGTCAGATTTCTGGTGACCTGCCTTCACCCCAAGACCTAGGGAGCATAATTTTCAATTTGGGTATGTAGCTCTTTAAATGGAGCAAAGAATCCTGTGGCACCTTATAGACTAACAGACGTTTTGGAGCATGAGCTTTCGTGGGTGACATGCATCTGATGAAGTGAGTATTCACCCACGAAAGCTCATGCTCCAAAACGTCTGTTAGTCTATAAGGTGCGATAGGATTCTTTGCTGCTTTTACAGATCCAGACTAACACGGCTACCCCTCTGATACTTAACTCCTTAAATGTTATCCATACCTACATTTCACAATTATGATGACCAGTTGGCTCCTGGCTCTCGGTAAAGAGTTCACACGCCACCCTTGGGTCGGATATCTGCATAATAATTCACCAAAGGGATCCCTGTAAAATCACTGCCAGCTGGCACCAAGGCTGGGTCATAAAGGCATATTCTGTTCAGTACAGCTCAGCTGTTGTTACACTTTGTGGGTGTGAACAGTATTTTTAGTTAACGTGATGTGGAATGCAGAACAGCATGATATTGTACCATAGGCTGTAATAGAAGTTATTGTCCCAGCTGGAAACCCTGATGTTCAGAAATATTAACTATTAACCTTCAGTGCCACAAAAGACATGGTTTGTCACGCTAGGACTCTCTCCTTGCTGTAACAGTATCTTATGCCAATCAGCTCCTGAGTGATTTACAGTACATTACAGTCTTGGAGGCTGCTTTTCTTTGCGGGTACAAATGGTGTGGCAAGGGGAGGTTTTTAGACAGTATAAAATTAAATTAAAATGTAAAAGTTTGCACAGTGAATTAGCAGTCTCTCTCTGTTCGATTTGGGAAGGAAGTGACTTAGGAAGCATACGTCTGAGGGATTTAGGCCTTGCATTTAAAATGTGAAACTTTCTATAGTGGGGGTGAAAACAGAATATTGCTACATTTCCAGAGTGACAGGCATCATATGGCTTGGTCTGGTGTATAGAGAATCCCAGAATTGCACTTAAACTTGAGGGCTACCAAACTTTTATATAAATCTGTATGAATTTATCGCATTAATCTCTTCCCCATTTACCTAGAAAATCTTTTTACTCTCTACAAGTGATTAGATTATTTCCCTTCAAGTGCTGTTTTAAGGGAAGAGGAATATTTGCAGTTGCTCAAACTAGATTGTGAAAATTACAAGGTAATATTTGTCATTGTGCTTCAGGGCATTAATCTGATCATGGTCTGGGGTTGGGAGGAAACAGTATCCATCTGAAGGTTTATATTTGTGTAACTTGCCAAATCTGCTCTGGATTTTTTGACATATTTTGAAGCATCAGCTGCATGGCACTGCCAGAGGCTCATTACTGTACTTGGATAGACCACCGGTCCGTTTCAGTATGGCAAGTCACATTTGACGTTCCTTTAAGGAGACTACATTTGACCTTCAGTTAAAGAATTGCTTGGGACAGAAAAGTTTATAGCAGAGCTGCCACTTGTAGAACTTTGAGGGAAACCCTAGTGGTTCTGTATGTCCCACCTTTCTAAATTTTGATTAGTATCTGTCTTTGGCAACAGTTTGTTTGCATGCTATAATTGGACCTAATTAGCATTTTAAAAGAACATAGCCTATTTTCCTTTCTGGTACATCTTTCCTCCTCCATAACTGCAGCTCATAACACCAGCATGTGGGTGATTTGATGACCTAAATTTCATTGACCTCAAGCTATTTAGGGAAGGGAACAAAGGGAATTGGAAAAAAAATTCCAGCAAATGAGCTCACCAGAATGCCTTCATTCAGTGAGTAATGCTTTCAGAGTACTTGACAAGGTTTTACATTTTGGGCCCTGGAAGATTGAAAGAGGAGATTATCATTCATTGTTTGATGCAGGTTTTTTTCCTTTGCAGGTACATGTAAAGTGAATTTTCCAGATTCAAACAAGCTCCATTACTTTCAGCTAACTGTAACCCCAGGTAATGTTTTAAAATATTTTTTTAAATGAAACCCAGGAATGGATTAAGATTAACCCATACTGGCAAAGTTGTTCATGAACTGCTTGGGTTCTATAGGTAATATACAACTTTAAAAAAAAACGCAAAACCACATTTTAAGCACTGAACTTATGCTGAGGCATATAGAAAAGTTTAGATGTTTGTTTCTGAGAACTGAAGTCTCGTTAAGGTAAAAACATCAATAGAGGCTAGAAAGATGTTTAGATCTTGTTTGCTAGTTTTTATAGGCTGAAGCAAACTGGATTTTGCTCAGTGTCAGCCTTTGCAGAGTTTTTTAATTGCCAAAATAGACACTTGAACTATTCTCAGCAGAAATGATTTTATGCATGGTATGTCATAAACTGTTTGTTTTACAAGGAACTCTTATTGCAGACTCTTTTGGGGTGGTTAATTCAACGGAGACATGACAAAATAGATGAGAAATTTAAGAAGTATTTCAGGAGTATTTCACAGATCTGCACATTTCAGAAAAAGGGTGGTCTCTGCTAGCTTCTTAGCAAATATTAGTAACTGTGCTGTCCATGCAGTCTCATACTGCAGCCATCCTTTTAAAAACAAATACAGAACAAAACATTTGCTAGTACACCAAGAAATAGATCAGTAATAAAAACCAAACTACAGTTTTCAAAATGAAAAATGCTTTTTTGATGCACGTCTGAGTTTTATGTATTGATTTGCAGAGTTCATTGTTTTCTGATGAGTTCTGCTGTGTAAAAATTAAAGCCACTACATTTGAACAGGAAACAGGAACTGGGGTATATCCCCACATAGGTTTTTGGTACAGTTGTGCAGAATATTAGCTGGTTAAGACCCTGATCAAACTCCCACTGAACCTGATCCTGTCTCTGAGATTTTGTGAAACTGTCTACATGGAAACACTTAACTGTAAAGTATAAAGTGCTGAGGTTCATTTGTTAAAGTGGTGTGTGGTGGCAGTAGATAGTCTTCCTTCTGACTCTCCATTCTTTTTGTAGTTTAATTGCACTGAGCTTTTAAGATCTGTCCCTGTAATTTTGTGCTAATCTCTTTTGCCAGCAAACATGCTGATGAGTGCAGGAAACATGTCTTATCTATGTAAAGCACAGTTTAAACTTAAGGTGCTATAAAAACGTTTTCAATAATAATGACAATTCTAATTTGGCGTTGGTACCAATAGCTAAACCAGACAAACAGTAGAGGTCACTGTTACTCATTAGTAAAGATAAAATAACATGTAGTTGGCAATAGAAATCTTGGATCTTTCAGTTTAATTTGTATTTTCTTGGACGTGATCAGGAACAGTCAGCATGGATTCCGCAAGGGCAAGTCATGCCTGGCTAACCGAATTGCCTTCTATGAGGAGATAACTGGGTCTGTGGAAGAGGGGAAAGGAGTGGATGTGTTATTCCTTGACTTTAGCAAAGCTTTTGATATGGTCTCCCACAGTATTCTTGCCAGCAAGTTAAAGAAGCATGGGTTGGATGAATGAACTATAAGGTGGATAGAAAGCTGGCTAGATCGTAGGGCTCAATGGGTAGTGATCAACAGCTCCATGTCTAGTTGGCAGCCGGTTTCAAGCAGAGTGCCCCAAGGGTCTGTCCTGGGGCCGGTTTTGTTCAATATCTTCATTAATGATCTGGAGAATGGCGTGGGCTGCACTCTTGGCAAGTTTGCAGATGACATTAAACTGGGAGGAGTCGTAGATACCCTGGAGGGTAGGGATAGGATACAGAGGGACCTAGACAAATTAGAGGACTGGGCCAAAAGAAATCTGATGAGGTTCAACAAGGACGAGTGCAGAGTCCTGCACTTAGAATGGACGAATCCCATTCACTGTTACAGACTAGGGACCGAATGGCTAGGAAGCAGTTCTGCAGAAAATGATCTAGGGGTTACAGTGGACGAGAAGCTGGATATGAGTCAACAGTGTGCCCTTGTTGCCAAGAAGGCTAACGGCATTTTGGGCTGTATAAGTAGGGACATTGCCAGCAGATCGAGGGATGTGATCGTTCCCTTCTATTCAACATTGGTGAGGCCTCATCTGGAGTATGGATCCAGTTTTGGACCCCACACTACAAGAAGGATGTGGAAAAATTGGAAAGAGTCCAGCGGAGGGCAAGAAAAATGATTAGGGGGCTGGAGCACGTGACTTATGAGGAGAGGCTGAGGGAACTGGGATTGTTTAGTCTGCAGAAGAGAAGAATGAGGGGGGATTTGATAGGTGCTTTCAACTACCTGAAAGGGGGTTCCCAAGTGGATGGATCTAGACTGTTCTCAGTGGTACCAGATGACAGAACAAGGAATAATGGTCTCAAGTTGCAGTGGGGGACGTTTAGGTTGGATATAAGGAAAAACTTTTTCACTCTGAGAGTGGTGAAGCAGTTTAATATGTTACCTAAGTAGGTGGTAGAATCTCCTTCCTTAGAGGTTTTTAAGGTCAGGCTTGACAAAGCCCTGGCTGGGATGACTTAGTTGGGAATTGGTCCTGCTTTGAGCAGGGGGTTGGACTAGACACCTCCTGAGGTCCCTTCCAGCCCTGATATTCTATGATTCTATGACTGGAAAATTTGGCAAGACTGCCCCACTGAGTACATTAAAACTGATAGCGAAGACTGAATGTATTAAATGTGACAAAAGTTTCATATTAGCAACTGGTTGCGTGTAGAGGGTACATGTGACGGTCATCAAATCTGTTGGTATGTGCCAACTGTTGCCCTTTAGTTTAAGAGATGCCATTTCATAATACTGTGGGAAATTGTTTACTTTCTGAAGGGTCACCAGGATCTAAATTAACAATATCATAACAAAGATGGCTTTTTCTTTTTTTTTGTATTAAACCTCAAGTGGCTTAGGTAGTGCACCATTGTTTACTTCTGTAACTGTAAACTACAGCTAAACAAGGGGACATGCACTGTTCACGTTCATGACGATTGTTGTGCTAGCTTCATTACTGAGATGAAGTTACAAGGAGAGGGGTGATTTTATTCCTTTTAGTTCACATTTTATTAACCTAATTATAGTTGCACAGCTGAAGTCCTGACTTTTACAATCTGATCAAATAAACATCTATTTTCAGCTGTGTATAATTCGGTTACAAAACTTGTGATCCACTGCCACTTAAACTATGCATCTATTCACGTGAACATAATAAAAATACCCTTTTCTTTTAATGTTATGAAACAACCCAAAAAGAACCTCCCAAATAGCTACGGTTTGTGGGGCACACAATCAGTGTTCTCTTACTGAGACAACAGAGAGTTGAGTAGGTATTTCTCCCAAAATTGTCCTGACTCAGATTGGTATTATACATGCACCGAAAGAACCTGTTACTGTAATTACCTGGGGAACCTTACACAAACTTACCTGTTCAGGAGAAGCCAGTTTTCCTCCTTCCCATATTTAAAAGTCACTTTGAGTAGTTTAAATTCAAGTGCTCACTTCTAGAAGTGTCCCAATGTGGCCATTCTCCAGGATCAGCTTTGCAGTTTTCAAATTACAGGGCAAGAGTTGGACTCAGCCTGATTTTTGGGCCAGTGCATTCTATACCTTAAACCTTTCTTGTAGTATTTTTATGGTACATCGCAATTCAGGATTTGGAGATCCAGACTTTGAAGAATAACTAGGATAGGATTGATAGTCAATGTAGAGCATGGAGGACCAGTGTTGTTTCTTGATGGTTCACTCCATTTAGCAGAGGGTCTGCTATGTGTTTGGTTTATGTATAGGCTGGATGACCATCTGTGTCTGGCCAAGGTATGGAAGTTGCCATGAAACAGCCAGTAGATGACAGAAAAGTTGAGGATGGGGTTAAACTTTCACACTGTTCACGATTTTAGAAGCTGGATAATGATTTAGTTAAAAATTCACCTCTAGTACAAGTTGAAAGTTGCAATAAATTGTACTAGCTGATCTAATTTCTGGAGGAATTCTAAAGTGTAAAGCAGAGGTGGGCAAACTTTGGCCCGAGAGTCACGTCTGGGAAATTGTATGGTGGGCCATGAATGCTCATGAAATTGGAGGTTGGGGTATGGGAGGGTGAGAGGGCTCCGACAGGGGGTGTGGACTATGGAGTGAGGCTGGAAATGAGGGATTATGGGTGCAGGAGGGTGCTTCAGGCTGAGGCTAAGAGGTTTGGAGGGCAGGAGGGGGTCAGGGCTGGGGCAGAGAGTTTGGGTGGAGGGAGTCCGAGGGGCAGGCTCCAGGTGGTGTTTACCTCAAACAGATTCCAGAAATGGCGCCTATGCGGAGGCGCAGCCAGGCAGCTCTGCATGCTGCCCTGTCTACAGGTGCCACCCTGCAGCTCCCGTTTGCTGCTGTTCCCAACCAATGGGAGCTGCAGGGTGGCGCTTGGGGTGGGGGCAGCGTGCAGAGCCTCCTGGCTACCCCTATTTGTAGGAGCTGGATTGGGGACATGCCAGTGCTTGCGGGAGCCACATGGAGCGGGGCAGGCCCCTGACCCCACTCCCAAGCTGGAGCACCAGAGTGAAGCAAGCCCCGGACCCTACTCACTGGCGGGAGCTCATGGGCCAGATTAACAAGTCTGGAGGGCCAGATGTGGCCCCCAGGCCATAGTTTTCCCACCTCTGGTGTAGAGGGCCATTACAATTGCAGGGAAAGAGAGAGGACGGCTCTATTTGGGGTTTTTAACTTCTTAAAATTATCTGATGTAGAGAGTTGGTGCACCTGATTTTGTTGTATTTTGCTTTGTGGTTAAAATCTGTTCTTAGATGCTTTTCATTTTACATAGTCTTGGTGACTATGGCAAGTTCTTAACAGACAATCAAAATGAGTTTCTCTCGACACTTCAAGAAAAAGGTAAATGGGAAAATAAATTTTATCACAAATTCTAAAGCAGAAACATGTTCAGTAGTTTACAGAACAAAGCTACAGCTCTATCCTTGTTCACTCTCCACTGAAGCTTTTGTCAGCACATATCAGTATACATTTGTTTTAATTCCTGCAACACATAATTATCAAGGAAAGATATGAATTTGAAATGCAAATGCTTACATAGAACATCTTGCGTCAGGAGGCTGAATACTTATTTTATGTTAACAAGTTTTTACTTACAGTGAACCTGTGCTCTGGGGAGTTTCTTGTCTATGATTTAGGAATTAGCTTTGTGCAATACAGATAAGCCACGCAATTGTAGTTTAATGTCTCTAACGATGAAATTAAATGTGTCAGCTGCGACAGTAAAATATTCTTTAGTATTTAGAAGCATCATTGACTTTCATTATTTGGACTGCTTCCTCCTCCTGCCAACTCCCTGAGCCAATTGCTCTGCCTTGCAAGAAGATCATTATGGCAGGAGTTGCTTCTACCAGTTACTGTTTGTTTTTCATTTTTTGTAGCAGTAGTGGGTTAAAAACTAAGAAAAGCATGGAGATACCTTCAATGTAGGCCTCAGTTACTGATAAAAATTGCAGGGTCAGCATTACCAACTTCACTCTCATCCTGAAAAGGCTGGAGCACAGAGTTTGGATGTGCTAAGCTGCTGCTTGTTCAGTTGCATGACTCCAGAGGCCAGAGAGGGAATTGCTCATGAGCAAAGTTGAAGTTATGCACGAGATTAATGTGATGAAACAGTAAAAGAGGCGAGTGTCTGCTTCCAGATACACAACCCCATTTGGGTTAGTAGTTGAGCCTGCATCAGCAGTAGGATGCAAGTGCCACCAGACCTTGAAAGAAGACAGGGAAAGCCAGACTAATCTCTTATGATTAACAAAGAGATTTATAACAAATGTGATCTGCTTTCTGCAGATGCTTTAATAATCTTATTTGACTCTAGAAGTGGATCTTAAATCACTGGAAGAAAATCTGGAAGGGTTATGCCTACTTGTCAAAACCGTCAGTCTACTTTCTGCTTTACTTACTACTGCTTCTATAATTAAACCTCCAGTTAAGAATGTAGTTCTCATTTGGATCCTAATTTGCAGGCTGTAACTTCCAAGTTGCTGCTGCTATTCTTTTTCACATAATAACTTGAAAGGTATTCTATTTGTTGACTGTCTTGGCTTGTGAACCTTCAAAAGTAGAGAAGTAGTGATGTTATCTTATAAGCCCCATAACCTTCATAGGGCAATTATAAAGCTAGAAATTTCCAATCAATACCACGTCATCAGCATAGAAACTACAGAAGATACCGGATATCTTGTTGAATGAAATGGAGAGGTGTATATTGGATTGAGCAGCCAACCAAACTTAAGAAAATCAAACTTGCCCACGAAGAGATCTTCAGTAGTCCAAGGAAGACAGACAATTCTCATTGAGGATTATATGCTAAGAAGAATGGAAAGAATGTTCTGCAAGGCACAGGTGGCCAACAGAATGATATTCTGTCATCTCAGAGCCAAGATATGAAATGGCCCTCTCAGATTGAATAGGCTGATGTTGATGGGCCAGGATCCACTGATGATGGTGTACATCAGCACTAATGTCATTGTATCATGGGATATCTCTGAGTATAGATGACTTCAAGAACTCAAAAGGTGTTGCAGAAGAAGGAAGTCCAAGTAATCTTTCCTGTCCTGAGAGTGAAGGAGGATGCAAAGTAGAAGATGCAGGAAGTAAACTGCTGGCTAGGTAAATGGTGTAAGGCAGAAGGCTCTGATCTCACTGAACAGTGTTCTACTTTCTGTGGAGAGCGGTGGTTTTGTACAGTTTGGATGGCTTCTGGCCTCCATTCCAGTTCTCAGAGGCAGGCTGGCTAGAGTAGTTAGGAGGCCTTCAAACTAATAAAAAAGGGGCAAGGTAAAAAAGGGGAACATACAGACGCTCCTTTCACACAAAATCATGATATTGAGAACAAAATAAATAAAACACTGAAAGACTTGAAGAGAGATTCTGTATTTGCCTATAAGCCAGTGCTAGGAGCCTGGGTAGCAAACAAGAGGAATTGGAATTGTTCATTTATGCACATAAATTTGATCTAGTTGGTATTACTGAAACCTGGGGGATGAGTCACGTGATTGAAATGTTAAAATCAATGACTATAACCTGTTTAGGAAGGATAGTGGGGGCAAAATTGCAGAGGAAATGGGACTGTCAAAAATGGCATTACCGTTTGAGTTGTTGGCAACTCAGGGAAAAAAAGATCTTAAATGTTTATGGATTTGTGACCTAACACATAAAGACCAAAATGGGATGATAGTTGATGTCTGCCACAGATCACCAAATCCCACTGGAAACCAGGATGACCAGCTTCTGAAGGACTTATCCATAACATGGTGGAGGGGGGGAAGCTATGTGACCATGGGGGAATTCAGTCTGAGTGACGCATGCTGGAGGTGTTACACTGCCAGTACCAAAACATCCTCATAATTTCTAAATATTAAAGGTGATGATTTCCTAGTTCAAAAAGTATTGTATCCAACACTAAGGGGATTCTATATTAGACCTTGTCTTGATGAAGGAGGAATTGATCACAAGACAAAAATTAGTGGTTGCTTAAGTACAAGTGATCATGACACTATCATGTTTGTTACATGCAACAGAATAAAGTCCAAACTAGTCAGATATAGATGTGTGGTGCTTTAAAAGGGCCAATTTCACAAAGCTGAAAAAAAACTGAGTCAAGTCAATTGGGAAAGAGAATTTAAGCAGAAAATGTAAATGATAATGAGGAGTTGTTCAAGAACATTTTGCTAGATGCTCAAAAAGCTACAACCCAGCAAGAAGGCAGCATTGGTTAAACCCAACCTATCTTAGAAAGGAAGTGAAGAGTTGAGGGGCGGGGGTGTGCATGTGCAAATGGGAGAAAGGGGAAATCACATAAGTCATAAATATAAATCAGAAACTCAGAATGGGGGAAAAAAAAATCATGGAAGCAGAAGGACAAATCTGTAATCAATAGAGTTTAGAACTGTAAGAATGAGTTTCTAAGTATTTTAGGGACAAAAGGAATCCTAACAATGATATTGGTTCATTATTTACTACACGTAAATGGTAGAATTATCAATAATAATGCAGAAAAGAAATATTTTATACACATCTACCCCAATATAACATGACCTGATATAACATGAATTCAGATATAACCTGGTAAAGCAGCGCTCTGGGAGGGTGCTGCACACTCTGGTGGATCAAAGCAAGTTTCATATAACGCAGTTTCACCTATAATGCTGTAAGATATTTTTTGGCTCCCAAGGACTGCGTTGTATCAGGGTAGAGGTGTACATATTTCTGTAATGTATTTGGAAAAAAGCCAGGTTATCTTTTCATATCATATGATGAAATATTTTCCATCCCCATTGTAATTCCAGGAGGATTTTGAACAGCAGCTTCTAAATTTAGACTCTTTTAAAGAAGCAAGTCTGGATAATTTGCATCCAGGAATTTAAAAAGTGCTGTCTGAGGAGCTTGCTAGCCCACTAATGTTGATTTTCATTACTCTTGGAATACTGGGGAACTTCCAAAGGACTAGAAGAAAGTTAATGTTTTGCCAATATTTTAAAATGGTAAACAGGTAATCATCGGCCTGTCAGCCCAACATTGATCCCAGTGAAAGTAGTGGAGTGACTGATATGTGACTAGATTAGTAGAGTTAAAGGAGGGTAATCTAATGCCAGTCAACAGGGGTTTGTGGAAAATAGTCTTTTTCTCCTTTTTCTCCCTGAGCTATTCTTGTGCTGCTTCATTATGACCACTCCTTGTTCTAGTAACCTGTAATCCAATGGAACTACTCAAAATAGCAAACAAACACTTGGTCCAGTTGTAAGTATTTGCAGGATCAAACTCTTATTATAGGAAACTACTTTCAAAGCTTAATGTCAACTCAGTTTGTAGCAGAAGGAAGCAGCCTAGATATAGCCAAAAATTATCAGAGTTCTGCTGCTTGTTCATGAAAAGGAAGATCCTGTCACATACAAATTATTATACTAAACTGCAGAAATCCAGTTAGTACAGTAATTATGCATTTTATTTCTCTCTCTCACAGGAGTTTAATTGTTCTGAACATGTGCCTTTTGGGCACATCAGAATTATAATAGATTTATTTACATTAACATAAATGAGGATTTGCATTTAATGAATGCTGTCTCTATCATCTGATTCAGGACCTCTATGTCAAGAATTAGGATGCTTGTAAATTATGATGTGCCTCAGAAATGGTTTTATAGTAGTTAATATGTAAAGTGTGTGCCCTCAGACAGATGTGCAAACAAAATTATGAGTTTTAAGTTTGAAGAGAAGAATATTTGGTCTTAATGAAAATACACGTAAATACTCAAAATGTAACATGTATGCACTATTGTAGCTGTATTGGACCCAAAGTATTAGAGACAAAGTGGATGAGGTAATATCATTTATTGGACAAACTTCTGAGGGAAACAGAAGTTGATCCAATAAACGATACTATCTTATCTGTCAAAATATAATTTTTTTCTGGGGTTGATTGCTTGCCCAGGGGGCCAACAGTCCTTACAGATCTTTCTTGCTTTCTGGGAACTAACTTTGTGGGAGTATGTTGTTCCAGAGGCAGTAAGTTTTTTATATAGTTCAAGGCAAACAATTTAATATTTTACTCAAAGATATTTTGCCTAAAGATAACCCCCACTAATTAAAAGCTCTCTTTATAAATGTTAAAATATGTGCTTGTTAACCTCTCATACTAAATTTTTTTATTTCCAAGTCCTGCAGGAGGAAAAACTATTTTTGTTTGTTTGTCAGAAACTATATCTGTTTAAATTAAGAAAAGGATAAGTGTTTGCTATAAATGTAAGTAAAGTGTCTGGTATATATAACTTTTAATATATTGAAACATTAGAGATTAGTCTGTGTACAGTAATTTATATATAAAACCCTGAATATTACATGAATATCAGGGTTGGAAGGGACCTCAGGAGGCCATCTAGTCCAGCCCCTGCTCAAAACAGGACCAATCCCCAGACAGATTTTTACCCCAGTTCCCTAAGTGGCCCCCCTCAAGGATTGGGCTCACAATCCTGGGTTCAGCAGGCCAATGCTCAAACCACTGAGCTATCCCTCCCACCATTGTCCTGCTGTCACAAGGTATTCAACACTGACATCAGTTGTATTTACTGATTTAAACTTGTTGAGATCTTGCTTGGAAGGTCCAAGAGGTGAAATTGGAAAGCTAGTACAGAAGTACTATCTGCCCCTGTTTGAGTAACAGTTGCCACTTTTTAAGTAAAATACGTGTTCTCCCAGTTGAATATTTTCCCCACATTACCCCCATAATTTAGGGTGTTCAGACTGGAGTGGGCTTTGTTTCAGGCCTAGCTAACATTTCAGTTGAGTTAACAGGTTCTTCCCCCCCCCCCTTCCCCAAATACACCTATTTATAGCTTTAAATATTGGCAAGTATAAAAGTTCAGAGCCACTGACTGTAGGACTTGCTTTCAACTGTGTCCTAGTTATCAGACGTGCTTCATTTAAAACAATACATTGGATGTAATAATACTTCACACTTACATGGCACTTTTTAATCCTCCAGCCCTTACAAACATTAACTAATTAGTAATACATTTAGATTATAAAGAAAAAGAAATTTAAGACTAAATCGAAGGGGAAGGGATGAATATGCTCTTGGAGTGCTTCTTAAAGACACAACTTTATCTAGTAAAAGGGAGGTCTCTGGCATTAGAATGGTTATCACATATCCCTCCCCTTCCCTTGGACATTAGTCCCTCCCCCTTTTTTATGGGTCATCCCTATATAGTAGCCTTCTAAAAATATTTAATTTTTTTTTTTTTACTTTAGAACACTGTTTTTGGTGGGTGCAATAGCTTCACATATCTCAACTTTTCCCTTGTATTGCCGTTCTTGAGAAAAAATGGTATCCTTATTCTTTCTATTCCAATCCATAGTAGTGTTGTGACTCAAATGTAAAGGACTACCATTTTGGGGAGGTTAACCACTTGTTGGAGGATGCCATGTTATAACATGAAACCGGCCAATGGGAGCATGTAGAGATGTGCCAGCAGCAGCCAGACACAGCCACTTCCGGGAGCAGCATGGGACTATGGCAGTCAGGCAGCCTTCCTGAGCCCTGCTGCACTGCAGGCCAGGAGCTGCCTGTGGTAAGCACCTCCCGGCCAGAGCTCGCACCACAATCCCCTGCCCCAGATCAGAACCCCCTCCTGCATCCAAACTCCTTCCCAGACCCTGCACCCCCTCCTACACTCCAATCCCCTTCCCCAGTCCGGCGCACCCTTCTGTACCAAACTCCCTCCCAAACCCCACGTCCCCTCCATTAATATAGTAGAAACGTGCGGCCCATGACAACTTGCCAAAATTCGTAAAGTGGCCCCCTCTACAAAAAATGATTGCCCACTCCTGCTATAAGGCAAGACAATAATACTGGTTTGTCTTTTGAGAAAGTTTATCATGCAAGTCTCTTTAAAATGAGTGAAACATAATATGTAGTATGTGATTTGTATTCAGATTTAGAACATAAGAATGGTCATACTGGGTCAGACCAATGCTCCATCTAGCCCAGTATCCTATCTTCCAACAGTGGCCGATGCCAGATGCTTCAGAGGGAAAGAACAGAACAGGGCAATTGTTGAGTGGTCCATCCCGTTTTCTAGTCCCAGCTTCTGGTAGTCAGAGATGTAGCCATCTTGGCTAATAGCCATTGATGCACCTATCCTCCTTGAACTTATCTAATTCTTTGTTGAATCTGTTTATTCCATTTTCTAGATCATTTATGAATGTTGAAAAGCACTGGTCCCAGTGCAGATCTTGGATGGCTCTGCTATTTATCTCTCTCCAATCTGAAAACTTCCCTTTTGTTTCCTGTCTTTTAACCGATTACTGATCCATGAGAGGACCTTCCATCTTATCCCATGACTGCTTACTTTGCTCAAGAGCCTTTAGAATGGGACCTTGTCAAAGACTTTCTGAAAGTCCAAGTACACTATATCCACTGAATCACCTTTGCCATGTGTTTGTTGACCCCATTAAACAATTCTAGTAGGTTGCTGAGGCATGATTTTCCTTTACAAAAGCCGTGTTGACTCTTCAACATATTGTGTTCATCTATGTGTCTAATAATTATGTTCTTTACTATAGTTTCAACCAATTTGCCTGGTACTGAAGTTAGGTTTACTGGCCTATAATTGCCAGGATTGCCTCTGGAGCCTTTTTTTAAAAAATTAGCATTTACATTAGCTATCATCCAGTCATCTTGTACAAAGGCTGATTTAAGCAATATATTACATACCACACTTAGTAATTCTGCAATTTCATAATTGAGTTTCTTCAGAACTCTTGGGTGAATACTGTCTGGTCTTGGTGACTTTTATTACTGTTTTATTTATTGATTTGTTCCAAAACCACCTCTATTGACACCTCAGTCTGGGACAGTTCCTCAGATTTGACACCTAAAAAGAATAGCTCACATGTGGGAATCTCACATCCTCTGTAGTAAAGACCAGCGTAAAGAATTCATTTAGCTTCTTCACATTGGCCTTGTCTTCCTTTAGTGCTCCGTTAGCACCCCGATCGTCCAGTGACCCTGCTGATCATTTGGCAGACTTCCTGCTTCTAATGTAGTTAAAAAAATGTCTGCTGTTAGTTTTGTCTCCTTTGCTAGTTGGTCTTCAAATTCTGTTTTGGCTGGCCTGCCTAATTATACTTTTACACTTGACTTGCCAGAGTTTATGCTCCTTTCTATTTTCCTTAGTAGGATTTTACTTCCAATTTTTAAAGGATGCCTTTTTTGCTTCTAACAGCGTCTTTTATTCTGTTTATCCGTAGTGGCGTGTTTTGGTCCTGTTACATTTTTTTTTAAATTTGGGGTTGACAGTAGAACCTCAGAGTTAGGAACACCTCGGGAATGGAGGTTGTTTGTAACTCTGAAATGTTGACAACGCTGAACAAAACGTTATGGTGGTTCTTTCAAAAGTTTACAGCTGAACATTGACTTAATACAGCTTTGAAACGTTACTATGCAGAAGAAAAATGCTGCTTTTCCTTTAGTTTTGTAGTAGTTTATATTTAACACAATCCTTTATTTGCTTTTTTTTGCGGAGGGGGGGATGTCTCTGCTGCTGCCTGATTGTGTACGTCTGTTTCCAAATGAAGTATGTGGTTGACTGGTCAGTTTGTAACTCTGGTGTTCCTAATACTGAGATTCTATTGTACGTTTAATTTGAGTCTGTATTAGTGTTTTAAAAAAGTTTCCATGCAGCTTGCAGGCATTTCACGCCTATGATTATTCCTTTTAATTTTCGTTATCTAGCTAGCTTAATTTTTGTATAGTTCCCCCTTTTGAAGTTAAATGCTACTGTGGTGGGCTTCTTTGGTGTCCTGCCCCCCCCCAAAGGATGTTAAATTTAGATTCCTGTACTGTACCTTTAACTATATATATTTTTTAAATTTTATAATATGAAACACAATAAAAATATAGACGTACATGGAGTTGTAGAGGAAAAAAGTATGTGTAGTAATATAGATGGTTTTAACAATCCCTTTAAGAGAGTGAGAGAGAAGTTTAATTTCTTTCTCTGCAGTTGAGAATTGGATTCCTTTGCCCCCTCCTTAAGGCAGCCTCCCAAGATGATGCCATGGGCCTGTACTGTGACTGTATAGGTCTCTTGTAGTTGCTGGATCAGAGGTATGGGAGTCCATACTGACCCATGCTCTTTGTAAATGAATGAAATGTGCTGAGGTTCACTAGTTTCTTTACCTTGAGATATACTTTGAAGGTTACCTAACTTTCAGCCCTCTCATAGACTCTAGGACTGGAAGGGACCTCGAGAGGTCATCGAGTCCAGTCCCCTGCCCTCATGGCAGGACCAAATACTATCTAGACCATCCCTAATAGACATTTATCTAACCTACTCTTAAATATCTCCAGAGATGGAGATTCCACAACTTCCCTAGGCAATCTATTCCAGTGTTTAACTACCCTGACAGTTAGGAACTTTTTCCTAATGTCCAACCTAAATCTCCCTTGCTGCAGTTTAAGCCCATTGCTTCTTGTTCTATCATTGGAGGCTAAGGTGAACAAGTTTTCTCCCTCCTCCTGATGACACCCTTTTAGATACCTGAAAACTGCTATCATGTCCCCTCTCAGTCTTCTCTTTTCCAAACTAAACAAACCCAATTCCTTCAGCCTTCCTTCATAGGTCATGTTCTCAAGACCTTTAATCATTCTCGTTGCTCTTCTCTGGACCCTCTCCAGTTTCTCCACATCTTTCTTGAAATGCGGTGCCCAGAACTGGACACAATACTCCAGTTGAGGCCTAACCAGCGCAGAGTAAAGCGGAAGAATGACTTCTCGTGTCTTGTTTACAACACACCTGTTAATGCATCCCAGAATCACGTTTGCTTTTTTTGCAACAGTATCACACTGTTGACTCCTATTAAGCTTGTGGTCCACTATGACCCCTAGATCTCTTTCTGCCATACTCCTTCCTAAACAGTCTCCTCCCATTCTGTATGTGTGAAACTGATTGTTCCTTCCTAAGTGGAGCACTTTGCATTTATCTTTATTGAACTTCATCCTGTTTACCTCAGACCATTTCTCCAATTTGTTCAGATCGTTTTGAATTTTGACCCTGTCCTCCAAAGCAGTTGCAATCCCTCCCAATTTGGTATCATCCGCAAACTTAATAAGCGTACTTTCTATGCCAACATCTAAATCGTTGATGAAGATATTGAACAGAGCCGGTCCCAAAACAGACCCCTGCGGAACCCCACTTGTTATACCTTTCCAGCAGGATTGGGAGCCATTTGTATCTGCAATTTTTTGTGCACTTTTCCTTAGGAGTGTGGTTTAACAGGCCCATCATTCCTATATGAAATTGAGGTCCTGTGTTTCCTCTGGGGTTCTTGAACTATTTGGAGGATTTTTGTCAGCCCTGATGGCCTTATGTGCAAGGAGATAGTTGGTGTCCTTTGTTTTTTCTCCATGTCTGCATCTGGCGGGAAGGTGGTAGTTTACGTGCACGCTCTTGTGCTTGCTTGGAATCCTTTGGAATTTGTATTCCTGCTCTGTGGGTTTGTCAGTTAAGATTCTGTAGATCTTTTGGTGGATTTAATTTTCTTTTACATAAATGCATGTGTGTATGCATGGACATTTGCAAACACTTTTTTTTTTATAAAGGCAAAAATAATGAATACAAGCGAAATTGTGAAGCAATTAGGATTGCTGCATACATGGTGTACCTGACTGGAAACCCACCAAATCAAAGATATGAAAAGTTGTCAGTTGCCATTGCATACACCCTTTACTCCACTCACTCACAGAAAAATTACCTTTACCACAACTATCATATACCATGTACTGCAACCTTAATTCTGCATGCCTTTCACCTTGCTGTACACACTCCTTTAACATATTATTCCTCTCCAGTACCCACCCAAACACTAGTAGTTGTGGATGTTTGGTGGTATGGCTGGTTATATTGGAGGAAGGTAGTTTGGTGAAGGGTTATGAACAGAAGGGCAGCTGAAAGGGAAAATACAATGCTGGAATCCCCAGTGGGATTGAATTGTGGTGCCTGGTTTATGATGTACAAAAGAATGAATAACTTACTTTATTTTTTTGTCGTCTCTACCATATTGTAACTATTTGGTGTATATACTAGTAACCTTCTGAGTAAGTTTAGTCTTTGCAGGGCGTAACAAAACTGAAGGATCAATTGAGTATGCACACTGTTTGCTATTATATTCAGAGGTTTTCAGAACGCTTAAGAATTAGTTGAAGAATGGATACAGTGCAGTAGATGTCCCTCCAAAGCACTCAGAGCGCAGCTGATAGGGGTGGTTCACCATTATTGAGCTGCTGCAGTCTAGTGGAATATAGCATTTGTTTTCCAGAGTTAGAAGCACATTATCACCAGTGATTCATGCTTTATTTTTATTGGTCTTTTATTTTTATAAGTTTTTTGTACCACATTTGAGATTTAGTATCCTTGAGTACATTGCACATCATTGTCCTCGACAAGTTCTCTTTCTAACCCTATGTTATACTGGACAACAACTACATGTGCCTCTGTACATAGTCTGGAAAGGACATTGTCTGATCAGTTATTGACTTTGTAGCTATTAAAAACAAAAATGGGTGCTTAAAATTAGGCTCCAAAATCTATATTTAGAATCCATATTTAGACACCTGAATAAAGGCTTAATTTTCAAAGTATTGAGCATCCAGCAGCTCCCTTTGACTTGAACTTTGGGCATCCATTTTTTTATTAGACCATGGTATCCAACTGAGTTTGTATGTCAATAGTACAGCACTTCGCCTTGTTGTAACAGAATGATTAAGTTCAGTAATATCTGTTTTGATAGCTTGCTATAATGAAACCCAACTGGCTGCTGTCTCCATTTAATCAATAGGAATTAGTAACTGTAAGGATAAATGTATATATTAATTAAAAAATTAATTAGCATTAGCAGCATTGCCAAAACAAAAATCAGTGGATGGAAGTTGGCAATGTATTCATTTTATTACAGTGGTTGGCATATTGAAGACTCCTCCTTACTCAAAAATACTAAGAAGAAAGATGGTAAAATCTGAAATAATTTGTTGGGGAGAAGGATTGATAATTCTGTAGCAAGCTGCATAATTTAAGTCAAAGATGTTTTGTTGAAAGACTCTTCAGTCCTGGTGTGTAGTAGTGATTTTCATTTGATATGAGTTGTATCTGAAGAGAGAAAGCATTTTGAAGATATTCTATAGGGCTGTCAATTGCAGTTAACTCATGATTAACTAAAAAAATTAATTGCTCTTTTGGTCACTGTTAATCAACAAGAGAACACCAATTGAAATTTATTATAAATATTTTTGGGTGTTTTTCTACATTTTCAAATGTATTGATTTCAATTACAACACAGAATATGAAGTGTACAGTTTGTGTGGCTTGTGTACTAATGTTCTGCATTGAGGCAGCTGGGGATGCTGCTTGAGGGGGTGGGGAAGATCAGCCTCAGCCCCAGCCTGTCCTCATAGTCTTTAGACCCATCATATTATTGAAGCCTGACATATTTTGTTTGGTCCTGGTCATTTGCAGTGACTCCTGCAGCATCCTGCAGACAGCAGGAGAGCCCAGATCGTCAGCCTCTGACCATCTCCTTTTCCATTCCAGGAGTCTCTCCTATGCCTCTTACACTATAACTCACCCCCCTGCTCAAAGCAGGACCAATCCTCAGACAGATTTTTGCCCCAGATCCCTAAATGTCCCCCTCAAGGATTGAACTCTCAACTCTGGGTTTAGCAGGCCTGTCAGGGTTCCTTCCTAGCTCTGAACTCTAGGGTACAGATGTGGGGACCTACGTAAAAACCCCCTAAACTTATTTCTACCAGTTTAGGTTAAAACCTGCTACGCTGCCACCAGCAAGTGATTTAACTAGAAACAGGGAAAGAACCAATTGGAGTTCCTCTTCCCCCAAAATATCCCCCAAGCCCTTACACCCCCTTTCCTGGGGAGGCTTGAGAATAAACTCCTAACCAATTGATTACAAAGTGATCAAAGACCCAAATCCCTGGGTCTTTGGGCATGGAAAAATCAGTCAGGTTCTTAAAAGAAGGATTTTATTAAAAAGAAAATGTAAAAATCATCTCTCTAAAATCAGAATAGAAAATAGCTTTACAGGGTAATCAGATTCAGAGAGCCCAGAGGAATCCCTCTAGCATTAGTTCAGAGTTACAACAAAACAGGGATAGCCTCCCTCTAGCAAAGGTAAAATGCACAAGCTGTGAAAATAAAGATAAACCTAACATGCCTTGCCTGGCTGTTACTTACAAGTCTGAAATATGAGAGACTTGTTCAGAAAGGTTTGGAGAACATGGATTGATGTCCAGTCCCTCTTAGTCCCAAGAACAAACACCACTAAAACAAAGAGCACAAACAAAAGCCTCCACTCCCCCACCCCCTGCCGCAAGATTTGAAAGTATCTTGTCCCCTTATTGGTCCTTTTGGGTCAGGTGTCTGCCAGATTACCTGAGCTTCTTAACCCTTTACAGGTAAAAGGATTTTGGTGTCTCTGGCCAGGAGGGATTTTATAGTATTGTATACAGGAGGGTTGTTATCCTTCCCTTTTTGGTTATGACAAGGCCAATGCTCAAACCATTGAGCTATCCCTCCCTCTCTTTCTCCCCCCACCCTCCAACACAGCCAGCCCATGTATTGTCTACTTTGAATAAAAAATCTGTAGCACTGAGGCTCAGAGCTGAGGTCATCTGACTTGGGATCATGGAGCTTGGGCTGTAGGACCAAAAATATTGGTGTGTAGGTGTTCAGGCTTGGGCTGGACTCTGGGCACTAAGACCTTCTCCCTCTTGCAGGATCTCAAAGCCCAACCTGAGCCTCAGGAGGGTGAGTCAGCTGACCTTGGCCAGCTGAGGCCATACCACAGGTCTTTTACTGTAGTGTAGACATAGCTTGTAAGATGTCTCTATGGGCATCTGCTCAACAGGAAGCTTAACAAAGAGACAGAAGTAGTCCTGGCAGCACAACATCATGAGTAAGGCTGAGTGTCTGTCACAGAGATCATGGAAGTCATAGATTCTGTGACTTTCTGTGACCTCCATGACTTCTGCAGCAGCCAATGTGGCTGATCCCAAGGCTGCCCAAGCAGCTGGCTCTGGGGCCAGCCACTCAGGCAGCCTGGGGGCCCCGGGCAGCTCCCCACAGGGCCCTCTCACATATCAACCAGGGCAGCTGGCCCCAGGGACTGCCTGAGCAGCGGCTGTTGTGTCTGGCCCCGGGGACCAGCCAGGGAGCAGCAGCCCTGGGTCCCCCAGCTAAGATTTAGTCAGGGGTATTTACATTAGAGATCATGGACAGTGAATTTTTGTTTATTCCTGTCCATGGAGGAATTGGGAAGTATTGTGGACAATATTTTGGAACAAGAACATAAGAACAGCCATACCGGGTCAGACCAAAGTTTTATCTAGTCCAGTATATTGTCTTCCAACGGTGGACAATGCTAGGTGCTCCAGAGGGAATGAACAGAACACGTAATGTTCAAGTGATCCATCCCCTGTCGCCCATTCCCAGCTTCTGGCAAACAGAGGCTAGGGAAACTATCCCTGCCCATCCTGGCTAATAGCCATTGATGGACCTGTCCTCCGCAAATTTATCTAGTTCTTTATTTAGCCCTATTATGGTCTTGGCCTTCACAACATCCTCTGGCAAGGAGTTCCACACATTGACTGTGCGTTATGTGAAGAAATATTTATTTTTGTTTGTTTGTTTTTTTAAACCTGCTGCCTATTAATTTCATTTGATGACCCCTAGTTCTTGTATTATGAGAAGGATTAAATAATGCTTCCTTATTTACTTTTTCTAGACCTCTGTCATATCCCACCTTAGTCATCTCTCTTCCAAGCTGAAAAGTTCCAATCTTATTTATCTTTCCTCATATTGAAGCTGTTTCAAACCCCTGTTTATTTTGTTTCCCTTTTCTGAACCTTTTCCAATTCCAATACACCTTTTTTGAGATGGGGTGGCGCATCTGCATGCATTCAAGATGTGGATGTACCATGGATTTATTTAGAGATGATATGATATTTTTGTCTTATTATCTGTCGCTTTCTTAATGATTTCCCAACATTCCCAACAGTGGTTTTTTGACCGCCACTGCACATTGAGTGAATGTTTTCAGAGAACTATCCACAATGACACCAAGATCCTTCTTGAGTGGTAACAGCTAATTTAGACCCCATCATTTTGTATGCATAGTTGGGATTATGTTTTCCAATGTGCATTACTTTGCATTTATTAACATTGAATTCCATCTGACATTTTGTTGCCCGATCATCCAGTTTTGAGAGATCCCTTTGTAACTCTTCACAGTCTGCTTTGGACTTAACTGTCTTGAATAGTTTTGTATGATCTGCAAATTTTTCCACCTCACTGCTTACCCCTTTTTCCAGATCATTTATGAATATGTTGAATAGTACTGGTCCCAGTACAGATCCCTGGGGGATACCGCTATTAACCTCTCTCCATTCTTTTAACTTATCGTTCCGTGAGAGGACCTTCCCTCTTATCCCATGATAGCTTACTTTGCTTAAGAGCCTTTGAGGCCCTTGTCAAAGGCTTTGTGAAAATCTAAGTACGCTATATCCGCTGGATTCCCCTTGTTCACATGCTTGCTAACAGAACTCTTTAGATACTTTTATAAAGTACCAAGACATGTAACATTTTTCTGTTTTTTGAAGGAATATTTACCTCAAACAGTTATGGGGAAAGGGGGAGAAAGCAAGAGAGTGGGGGAAAAAGAAGAACACTACGGAAAGTTGGGAAGCCACAACCTCATTTTTAGGCTCTACGGTGGAAAAATATTAAACATAAAAACAATATCCTTTGGTTTTCTTACAATCATGTTGCAAAGCCCAAACTTTTTTCCATTGAAGATATTTTAAATATAAGGAAATACCATAGTTTCTCAGAAACCACTTTGACAAAATTCCTTGAGTTTTTAATCAATCAGTAGCATCTGAATTTTCAATCTACCATTGACCCGCTTTGCAGTATTTTCAGGGCTGAATTACTTAGGCCTGGTCTTTTTGTACTGGTCTGATTTTAGTTAAGTGTGATTTTTTTTCTTTTTAATTAAACCAAATTAGTTATACTTTAAAGATCCTTTAGATGGTAAAGCGTTTTCCCTTCCTATATGGGTATAAACTATACCTCTGTAAGCATCTGTATATCAATATAACCACACCAAGGAGATTGTACTGCTTTAACTATATCTATATAGTTGTTACTGCCAAGTCTTCATAAAGTGGGTCTTGCAGATGGATTTCTTCATCAGCTCGGAGTAGGTGCTCTATGCAGAGGTGTTTAAGTGGAAGAAAGCATGAAAGCCAGCAAGGTTAGAGATGTAAGGCTGACAGTAAAATAACATATTTTAAAAAGAGATGGTGCAAGTATAATGGAATATTTCAGTGATGTTGTGATTATCATAATCTATGTAATGATGACTAGACTGTATCTTCTTTGTGCTCATTTAACATTTCTCTTTTTTCTTTAATTGTTTATGTTGTGTTTCTTTAATAGATGAGGGTTATTACCAAGGAGGAAAATTTCAGTTTGAAATTGAAGTTCCTGATGCCTATAACATGGTGGTGAGTATTTAAGTTATTTTTCTCAGTTGAGATAAGGTGAATTAAGTAATATCTTTTATTGGACCAACTTCTGCTGTGTCAGAGACAAGCTTACACAGAGCTCTTCTTTGTGTTGTGATTTGCATTTTCTATAAATAATGGAATTTCAGACAACTCTGAGTTTTGCTATGTTGTAGGTAAGAATCTCCCATATCTAGTGATGTCACCAATTTTATACTTCTGTGGCTAAAGTTTCATAGGAATGTTCCTTTAAAGATGAAAAGATCTGTTTTGGAGGCTATTTCTGTTTGCAGCAGTCTGGAATAGCCTACTCAGGAGTACAGACTAGAAGTTACACCAGTCTTCACACAGCGCACAGTCAACCTGAGGAACTCCTTGTCTGAGGAGGTTGTGAAAGCTAGGACTATAACAGCGTTTAAAAGAGAACTGGATAAATTCATGGAGGATAAGTCCATTAATGGCTATTAGCCAGGATGGGCAAGGAATGGTGTCCCTAGACTCTATTTGTCAGAGGGTGGAGCTGGATGGCAGGAGAGAGATCACTTGAACATTACCTGTTAGATTCACTCCCTCTGGGTCACCTGGCATTGGCCACTGTCAGTTGGCAGGATACTGGGCTAGATGGACCTTTTGGTCTGACCCAGTATATCCATTCTTATGCTCAGTCACATGTGAAACTCTCCCTGCGAATTCCTCCCATTCTCTCTGCCTTCTTATGTTTAATGGATGCTTAAGCATTCCTGTAGAAGAAGAATGAAAGTGTCTCCTTTCCAAGGTTGTCAAACTGGTGCACTTAAGTCAGGAGGTTCATTTATGATGTTTAACTCCCTTGAAAAGGATCAGTGATGACCCGAAGCATATGAACAGTGACATTTCTCACTTACTCTTACGTGCTTTATTGGTTCTCTCCTATTTACTTACTATAGCAGTGTTTAAGTTCATGTCCCAGAAAATAAAACACAGTGGAAATTTTGGCTAAACTTGTTTTAAAAAAATATGTTTTGGTTGCTAAATGCAGCACACTTCTTGTAGGTAGGTATGGAGTTTGGCTGGGCATGTATTGCATTTAAACAATTTGCCCTTTACCAGCCTCAACATTTTTTGTAATTCATGATTTTAGTCTTGATTCTGCATGGATCAGTTTTACATAGAAAGCCTAGCACGTTGGCTACTCATCCTGATTGGGGACTCCAGATGCTACTGTAATACAAACAAATATTCCACATTCTTAGTGCTTTCAGCTGAGATTAATTGTCAGAGAACCCTGATCTAATGAATCTAATTTGAAGTGAAAGAAGATCAAAGAATTCTTCTATTTTCTTGTTCTATTAAAAAATGGCTTGGTTCTCTTGATTTGCCATTGCTAAGTAGCAGATTTTGTGTGTTGTGACCATTCAAGGTGACATAGAGTATAGGATCATGACTGAAGGGCTGTCTGAAGGCTTGGCACTGACACTGAACTATTTTGGGATAGGGTCCAAGCATTCCAGCCCTTTAGATTTTCTCCAGGACCAAGATTTGGGTATAAAGCATCATTTTAAGGAGCTGTGCATGCCATAGAACTAACAGGCTTCAGTATTTTCCTCTGTGCCAAAAATATCTGCTTCAGACTCGGTGCTTAATTTGGTGTCTCTCTAGCATTTTCCACTCCCTCTTCGTTGAGAGTGGAAGGGGAAGAGAGCTAGCTTTCCATTTCGAAATCCCTAAGTGTCCTTTTCCTCATTAAAGCGAGGAGTTTCCACAATCCTCTAGCCACAGAATAGGCACTGCAGAGGCAGTGAATTCCCACCACCTGTTCCCTTCACCTTATTCACAGGGAGCTGGAGTGAGCATTTAGAATGTGTCCTTAAAATTTTGAAGACCATGAAGACTTTGGATTAACGGACAGAGACCAATATATGAGACAAGTTACAGGAAGATTATTTCTGTGGAGCGATGTTATCAGAACCATTTTATATCTTGGCTGAGGACTTTATATAAAACTATGGGGAAATTGTTTAAAAAAAAAGTTACAATTGTTGCAATACATGATTTATTTGAAGTTTATGAAATGTAATGGCTAATTCCTGAAATGCAGTATGCCAGCTGGAGGAAATCAGTCGCTTGATGTGAAAAGTGAATATTGTAATATGGAGAATTTGGATGGAATAACTTGCTGTTGCTAATCTATTAGAATTCTTTGACTTACAAAACTAGAGCAATGAAGCTGTGTTTTGAAATCTGATTTTTTTTAAACGTGCATTTATCAACATGCGTTAAAAATGAGCTATAGCATCTGTTGGAGCTACATGTTGAATTGAGTTTAGTGATGTCACTGTAAAATAATACAAATCTGCATCAAGATTTAAAAACCCAAGAAATAGTCAAATGGAACAGTTATCCTCAGTACTTCTGTGAACATTTTAAAAATAGGAAATACTTCCCTTATCCAAAAAATTATTGAGAAGATGAAATCACATTGGAATGAATCTTTGCTCTTCCTCCATTTGTTTACAAAGCCAAAAACCTGAATATAACACTGAATGGGAAAGTAGCAATGTTACTGTAGTTTTATATCCTGTTCTGCTCAATTTAAACTGCTTCATAAGATAACTGCCAGATTAGCATTAGTACTTGGACTGAGATCACCCAAATTTAAATTTTAGCTTCCAGGAACCGTACAGTTCGTAATGATTTGCTGGTGATTTAACTTATCTGAAAGGACAGCATTGTAATCTGTTTGTTTGTTTATTTTGGCAGCCTCCAAAGGTAAAATGTTTGACTAGAATCTGGCATCCGAACATCACAGAGACGGGTGAAATCTGTTTAAGGTAGTTAACAGCCTTCTTTTATTGTTATTTCAAAGTTTTTGTAGCGATCATTACCCTGGTACGTAATTCTCACTTCAGCACCAGTAGACAGATCATGTCTCATACTTAAATTTGATCCTTCAAAGCAAAGGAAACTTCTTGAAAACATTTTAGACCATTGTGATACCAAACAGAATTGCTGAGTATGCTATCAGTTGTAAATCCAGATATATCCAAACTGCATTTCTGATTCAGAAGAAAAAAAGATCATAAAGGCATCCCAATCAAATATGCTATGGTGTCCGATATCCTTTTGAATCCACCTTCCAAAATATAACAGTGCCCTCTAATTATTCTGAACACAGTTCTTTAAAATTTCTCCCAGTCTGCAGAAGATTTTCTTCCCTGCAACATAAATTCCATTGAATAACATTGATTTCCTCTAAAAGAGATTTGCTTCTTGTAGAAGAGAGTTTTAAAATCCTAGTTCTGTGTGCTTTTGACTAAGACCTGGCTTTGCAACCATTTATCTAACTATCCAATTTAAAGGATTCTATATCATTGCATGCTTGCTATTGAGATCTCTTGCAGAAAAGAACAAATAAACTGTGAACTGGCCAAGCATGTTAATTTTTTCCTTTTCCATCTATAGTGTTGCTACTGGAGAGACATAAAGATTGAACCTGCATCAAATTAAAGGAGGTTTAGAATTTTCTTATGTCTAGAATCTTAAGAACCCATGTTCTTATTTAGCATATAATGTAACTATTTGCTTTTGATCTTACACTTTCACCATTTCCAGATAAAACCAAAGGTCATTTTTCCACAGTAGAAAAATACATAACCTCTATCTTTGTAATCGTTAATTTGAGGCAGAATTAACTTTAATAGCACCTTTCTTCTCCTAAGTCCTCTACTTGAAAAATTCCATCAATGTCCTCTCTAATAATTTAAAACCTTCTGAATCCTATTTCAAAACATCTCACACTTTAAACCTCTATTTAGTTTAAAGCCTAAAATATTTTAATTACTAGGAAACTGTTTAAATTTTCCAGGGGAAAAAATGGGTAGTATTTTAGTTGTTAGACAAAAATATTGGTTTTAGACAATAACAAACTACTGTACTCGATCATAAGCCGGTTTGTTTATAAGCCGACTCCCTCCTCATCCCCCAAGATGGCTAAGTAAAAATAGAAAAGATTTATTAACCCGTTCATAAGCTGACTCTGTAATTCAGGGGTCAACAAACTTTGGCTCCCGGGCCATCAGGATAAGCTGTTGGTCGGCTGAGATGGTTTGTTTACCTCGAGCGTCTTCAGGCACGGAGGTAAACCTAAGTAAACAAAGTATCCTGACACATCAGCTGCTTACCCTGATGGGCCGGGACAGCAACTGGTAGGGAAATGTTTTGAGGGGGACAAGCTGGGAGCAAGGGGCGTAACCTGTGACCACCCCCCACATGACCTTATCCTTAGCCCAGGACCCCCACACTCTTCCCTTCCCACCTTATCTGGGGAGGGCCAGGGGAGGATGTCTCTGGCCTGGCTGGAGCTGTTACGGCAGGCTGGGCAGCACAGCTGCAGTCTGCACACCGTCCGGTCTGGCTCGCCGGAGGCCGCAGCATGTTCCAGTGGGCTGGGCCGGGTGGCACAGCTGCAGTGTGCACCGGCAGGCCGGGCGCGGCCACAGCCTGCTCTGGTGGGCAGGGCCGAGCAGCACAGCTGCAGCCTTGTCAGCCCCAGAGCTGCAGCTGCTTCAGAGGCTGAGGGGAGAGCAGCGTGGCCAGAAGCGGAGAGACATTTCCCTTCTGTCTCTGCTGGTTGTGCTGCCTCTCCTTCCTCCATCTGTTGGGGAGAGGGGCTGTGTCCCATTTCTCCCTCTCTATACCCGTTCATAAGTTGACACCCTTCTCTGATGCTTCCCTTTTTTACTAAAAAAAAATTCAGCTTATGAATGAGTATATACTGTAATTTTTTAAAAATAAATATTGCTTTTTGTTTGTAACCTAAATATTACAGCATGAGGACCCAATAGTGAATTGATTAGAAACTGATTATAAGGAAAAATCAAATGTGCAGCAAGTTTATCATTTTCCAAGCTCGTAGAAATGCAAAAAATAAATACAGCATAAACTGAAAATAATCAATTAATAAACCTGTTTTAAAATCCAAGATAGGGCTTATAACATATGGTAGATAAGGACATTAATTTAAGAAAACCCTGGTTTTCATAAAGCTGTGCTCTTTAAATTTAAAGTTTGTAATATCTTTATGCACCATATTGGGCAGAAGACTGATGTTTTAATAGGAAAGCTTGTCGTACCTTAAATATGGCATCCAGGCATATAGTCTAGTAAGCTACAAGGCATGTACAAACTATTGTTTCAAAAGCATGTTCTATCTTCTGTATTTCTAAGGAGTTAATTATCATCAAAGTGCTAAAGCATTTTTGTGTGTGCTTCTTACCATGCTGGTTCTATGCCTGTCGGAGTGGTCCATGGGAGGAATAAAGTGTGTGGTGGTGCTGCATGTCTTAGCAGTAGTGCGCATACATTTTACTTACAATAAACATTTGCTTACATAAATTGGCTTTGGAAATGCAGAGCTTTGCTCGCCAACGTGCAGCCTACCCCCACTCCTGTACCTCTGCCTCTCCACTGGATCTGCATACAGATGATAGTCCCAATCGTCAGCACAGTAAAGAACATGAAGAGTAGGACTTGAGTGTTGGCACTGAAATGTAGAATCACAACTTTATCATTAAAGATTCAAACTTTTTTAATCTGTGGAATAATTACAGAACAAGGAATGCTGAGGTGAGCTATCTACAATGTGGAGAAATGTTAGTTATTCCATGGGCATTTTTAACCTGTTTCCCTTCAAACAGTTAATTCAAGTCAGTCTGTGCAACAGCAGAACATATACAGAAGGACCATTCACGTAGACAACCTTAATGTAAAGATACAGGATTGCTAGTCATAAACTTAAGAGTTCAAATCTGCACAGTTTCTTCAGAAATCTACCAGGTACCAAAACCTTTGCACTTGATAACCTAGATGAATTTTTCATTCAAGCAATAGAGGGGTTGTTTTAGATTAAGTGGTCAGATTAAATAGTTTTTATATTATGTACCTTTGGAGGTGTTTTTCCAATATTTTTTGTTTTAATTAGTTATCCGTCAACATTAAAACCAATTGAATATTGGAACGTTGTAATTAGGCTGCTTTATGCAATATACAAGGAAGCGTAAGTCCTTTCGTTCTGAGTGTGCTAAAATCCCTGAATTGGTCTGATTGTGAAAGATTTTACTTTAAAAGCAAGAAATCTGTAATGTACTAAAGACTGATGAAGTTTTCAGGACTATCTTTAATTTTGATTAAATTTCAGCTAATCCAAATAGGAGAATACTATATTTTCTATGAGAGACAGTTATTTTGGCAAAGTTCAATATCAGAGAATTTGGTACTAGATTTGGAAACAAAAGACTACAATAACTACTGTTTTTTATGGATCTGATTCTCAATTTTTGTAAACATATTTTGTGTCTGCAGTGTTTTTTCAGGAAATAAAATTAATGTATATTAGGTACAAAATTATTCCTGATTTATTTTCTACTTAAAATACTTAACTAGCATTTTTTTTCAAACTTTAATTTCTGCTTCCTAAATAAATGTTTATATTATGGTATGTGATCATCATAAGAACATAAGAATGGACATTCTGGGTCAGACCAATGGTCTAGCCCAGTATCCTGTCTTCCATCAGTGGCCAATGCCAGATGCTTCAAATGGAATGAGCAGATCAGGGCAATTCTCAAATGATCCTTCCCCTGGTATCCAGTTCCAGGATCTGGCATTCAGAGACTTAGGGACACCTGGAGCATGGGATTGCATCCCTGACCATTTTGGCAAATGGCCATTGATGGATCTATCTGCTGTGAATGTATCTAATTGTTTTTTTAACCCAGTTATACCTTTTGGCCTTCACAATGTCCCCTGGCAAAAAGTTCCATAGGTTGACGGTACATTGTGTGAAGAAATACTCCCTTTTGTTTGCTTTAAACCTACTGCCTATTAATTTCATTGGGTGACCCCTGCGACGTCTGATGTGAAATCACACTTCCTTATTCACTTTCTCCATACCATTCGTGATTTTATAGATCTCTATCATATTCCACTTAGTCGTCTCTTTTCCATGTTGAACGGTCCCAGGTTTTTTATGGGAATTTTTTATGGAAGTCATTTGATACTGTTCATCATATTTATTGCCCTTGTCTGTAGTACCTTTTCCATTTCTAATATATCTTTTTTGAGATGGGGTGACCATAACTTCACGCTGTCTTCAAGCTGCGGGCGTACCATGGTTTTATATAATGACATTATAGTATTTTCTGTCTCCTTATCTATCCCTTGCCTAATGATTTGTAACATTCTGATAGATTTTTTGACTGCTGCTGCATATTAAGCAGATGTTTTCAGAGAACTTGGTGTAGAAAAAGTAAATAAGGAAGTGTTATTGACTCCTTCCCATAACACAAGAACTAGGGGTCACCCAATGAAATTAATAGGCAGCAAGTTTAAAGCATAAGGAAGTATTTTTTCACACAACACAGTCAATATGTGGAACTTCTTGCCAGAGGATGTTGCGAAGGTCAAGACTATAATAGGGTTCAAAAAAGTACTAGATAAATTCATGGAGGATAGGTCCATCAATGGCTATTAGCCAGGATGATGTCCCTAGCCTGTGTTTGTGAGAATGGGAATGGGAGACAGGGGATGGATCACTTGATTATCTGTTCTGTTCATTCCCTCTGGGGCACTTGGCATTGGCCGCTATCGGAAGACAGGATACTGGGCTAGATGGACCTTTGGATCTGATCCAGTAATGGCCGTTCTTATGTTCTTAACTAGCCACAATGACTCCAAAATCTTTCTTGAGTTGTAACAACTAATTTAGACCCTATCATTTTGTATGTACACTTAGGATTATGTTTTCCAATATGCATCTGATAGGAAACCATTCCATAATAAGAACCAAAAAACATGTAAAACTCACCTTAGCAAATTTTATAAAGATTTGGTTAGGAAAACTTAGAAATATTTTGAGGATTACTATGTTTTACTCAAATATTGAATAGCCTTCTTCATTGTGATGTTGCCTCCATTGATGCCAGCTTCTGGCATATTTCAGGAACCCTTAGGAATATACAATTTGTGGTTTGTTTCATGCTCCAATATACCTTTTTCTTGAACCTCTGCTGTACTTTTCTGATTTTTCTATTTGATCTCATCCACTTACTTTGTTGACCATTATTATTAATTGATACATTATATCAGAATGTCTGAGCCTGGAGATGAACAACACTCCAAGATCTTACTGTGTTTTGCATTTGCTTTTTCTGTTGTGGAATCAACTGGTCAACATTGTTGAAAGTGGTTCTTTTTTTCTCCCTGGAAATTGACTCTGATCTTAGCTTGAGAAACATTACTTCCAATGCTGAAAGGCAAATATCTAGATTTTTACAGAGACTCTAAACTGGTGTTCAGTTGTCAAAGAAGGTGTATATCACATGAAGTGAATCTTTTCTGAGGCTGATCTCTCAATCATATTTGTTTACTGGTGTAGGATGTAATTTTTATTTTATAAGCATTTTTTTGCAAATTCTTTTCAGATACTGTATATAAAGAAAGCTGTGCACACTTTGTTCACCCTGAACAACCAGACAACAGAGTGGGTCAGTGTGAACACTGGCATGTAACAAGGCTGTATTTTATCTTTTATTTTATTGTTGTTTGAGATTCCCATGGTCTGGGTACTGTAGAAGTGTATTAGCAACACAAACAGTTGTACAGCATGGGTAAATGTCAAATGCCCAGAAGACCTAGACTTTGCTGATATTGCATTACCCAGTGACATCTCCGAACAGTTACAAAGACAGCCCATCAAAAACCTCAGACCATGCAGGGCTTAGAATTAGCGATGGTAAAACAAACACCCTTGAAACCCAGACATCAAGTAGTAACATCACATTAGAATGCAAAAATATCAAGGAATCATCTATCTGGGCAGAACCATATTGGCCAATGGAGTCCTCAAGAAGGAATTGACATCAATGGTAGAAAAGGCATCCATAGCATTTACTAAACTTAACAACGTATAGAAATCAGATATATAGCACCAGAACAAAATGGAAAATTTTCAATTCAAATGTAATCTGTGCTAACATACAAGAGCTAGAGATGTTGTTGTTGTTGGGTATTGGTTGGAAAAACTTCATTACCAATGAAGAGATCTAAGAAATCACCAATCAGCGGCTTGTTTCCACCCTCAGAAGAAAGTAGTAGACATTTCGGGGGCATGTACTCCAGCTGCCAACACACAGACTCCCACATCAAGTTGTCAAGTGGAAACCAACCAGTGTGAGGAAACGAGGGCACCCAAAAGAAATCTTAAGAGAAATCTTTAGCTGGGAGGGCAGAACAGTCAATCTCAGTACCATAGAACAGATGGACGCAGTAGCAAATAGCAGAGGAATGGAAGAGACTAGTTTGCCTCCATGCACCAGCGTTAACCTGGAAAAGATGTGACGTAAATATATGCGCTTCACTGCTGCCAGAATTGGGTCACGTCTGTAGATAATTCTGAAAGTTAGTGAGTGCTAAGGATGGGTGGGCAAACTATGGGGGATTGCCACCCCTGTGGTGTTGCAGGCCCTGTGCTACAGGTGGAAGCGGACAGCACTACGTACCTGCGGCCCCTGGGGAGAGGGAGCAGAGGGTTCCATGCACTGCCCTCCCCTGCAGGTACCTCCCCCCGCACCTCCCATGGGCTGGGAACAGGAAACTGTGGCAAATGGGAGCTTTGGGGGAGGGCAGCACATGGAGCCCTCTGCCCCCTCTCCTGAGGGGCCGCACGGACATGGTGCCAGCTGCTTCTGGGAGCGGTACAGGGCCAGGGCAGGCAGAGAGCCCACCTTAGCCCTTCTGCGTGCCACTTCCACCCCGGAGCCACTCCATGTAAGCGGTGCTGGCAGAGCCTGCACCACGAACCCCTCTTGCACCCCAGCCCCCTTCCCTGAGCTCCCTCCTGCACCTCAACCCCCTGCCCTGAGTCCCCTACCGCACCCTGCACCATCCTGCATTCCAACCCCCTGTATACCCTGCACTCCAACCCTCTGCCCTGAGCCCCTTCCTGCACACCTCACTCCCTCCTGCACCAGCCCTACATTCATGGCCCTGCATGCAATTTCCCCACCCAGATGTGGCCCTCGCACCAAAAAGTTTGCCCACCCCTGGCTTAGGAGGAGCCATAGAGTAGGATTGATGGCTATTTTGATTTCAGAACCTTTGTTGGAAGTGGTACTTGACAATTTAAATGTAACTAAATTTTAAAGTGTACTTCTGTGAAATGAATAAATCTCCCTTTTTGTATTCAAGGAAAAACAGATAAGTGTGACACAGAAAATAAAATATACCATTTTTAAATTTAAAAATTCCAAATACACCTCTACCCCAATATAACACTGTCCTCGGAAGCCAAAAAATCTTACCACGTTATAGGTGAAACCATGTCATATTGAACTTCCTTTGATCTGCCGGAGTGAGGCCCCCTCACTCCCAGAGCACTGTTTTACCAGGTTATATCTGAATTCATGTTATATTGTGTCACATATCGGGGTAAAGGTGTATTAAAATGTGGACATGGGAGTTTCAACTCCGCTGTGATTGTGGATGGTCTGGCTTTATATACTAGTAAGGGTCCCAAATTTAGACAAAGGAAATTGGAGTATTTTTTTATCTTCCTCCCCCTCCACTCTTTGCGAAGGGCCTGCCTATTTGTAATCCATTTATTCCTGAGCAGCCCAGTCTCTCTTTCAGTCTGCATCCCCTGCAACCTGAAATTACATCTGTCAGTGACCCAGCCTATACTCATCCCAAAGTCCTGATGCGTCTGCATGGTTCACCCTACACCCTTCATGTTCCCTTCCCACTTCACTTTCTCCTGCTGTTCTTGGCAAGCATTCAGGTGTTTATTGTAATTACACATATGCAGTACCTGAGTGTTAATTGTGTGTGTAAGAGAGCTTTGGAAAGTTATCCTGTAGAAATGTTGCCAGAAGACTGTGGAGATAGGAGGTGTACTCACTAGGAATGTCTGCTTCCAGCTATTAAACTTAATGTTCACTGTATTGTTAACTTTTTAAAGTTAAGTGCATACCGTTGGTGTGTGTTCAGCAGGAAGATACTAAACATCATGCCTGGAAGGAAAGCTTGGTTTATGCAAGTCTGAAAGGAATTGCGAAGGGCTTGTCCACTAGTATACTAGTGTGAAGGTTCCTAAGTGTATAGCTTATTCCCCCAAATTAAATATCTCAACCAAACTAGAAGTTATACAGATTTAACTTAAAAACAGTTGGCTCTAACCAAAATAGTTACATTGGTACAAAAATTTTATTTAGATCATGGTGTAGTCTATTCCTCAGAGCTTTGAGTAACTTATTGGAACTAGTTTCAGAGTGGTAGCTGTGTGTTGTTTCTGCTGATACAGACTAGGAGTCCTTGTGGCAGTAGAGGTATAAATACACAGCATCTCCTGCTGATACTCTCACCTTCTTGAGGAGGGATAGCTCAGTGGTTTGAGCACTGGCCTGCTAAACACAAGGTTGTCAGCTCAATCCCTGAGGGGGGTCATTTAGGGATCTGGGGCAAAAATCTATCTGGGGATTGGTCCTGCTTTGAGCAGGGGGTGGGACTAGATGACCTCCTGAGGTCCCTTCCAACCCTGATGTTCTATGATTCATAGTCACAAAGACTTCAGAGAGAACGCCCTCCCAGCAGGTCCCCCCTGCTACCCCAATCTTTTAATAAGCTAAGGGGAATCAATTCAGTGGGCCTTTTTAACCAGAGATGTACTCATTCACACCCACTCTTGCTTATTCAGATCTTCTTCACATTGTCACTCCCTGTCAAGGTTTTTTCTCCCACTTTGAACTTTAGAGTACAAAAGTGGGGACCTGCATGAACACTTCTAAGCTTAATTACTAGCTTAAGATCTGGTAACGCTGCCACCAGCCAGAAATTCAGTGTCTGGCGCACTCCCAGTCCCCCCCCCCCCCGACTTTCCCCTCCCTGGGTTGCCTTGGGAGGCTTCACCAATTCCCTGGTGAACACAGATTTAAACTCCTTGGATCTTAAAACAAGGAGGAATTAACCATCCTCTCTCCTTTCCCCCCACCAATCCCTGGTGAGTTCAGACCCAATCCCCTTGGATCTTAAAACAAGGTAAATCAATCAGATTCTTAAAAAGAGAGCTTTTAATTAAAGAAAAAAAAGGTAAAAATTATCTCTGTAAAATCAGGATGGAAAATGCTTTACAGGATAGTCAGATTCATATAGACCAGAGGGACCCCCCCAGCCTTAGATTCAAAGTTACAGCAAACAGAGGTAAAAATCCTTCCAGCAAAAAGAAACATTCACAAGTTGAGAAAACAAACATAAGACTAATCCGCCTTGCCTGGCTATTACTTACAATTTTGACACATGAAAGACTGATTTAGAAAGATTTAGAGAGCCTGGATGTACATGTGGTCCCTCTTAGTCCCAAGAGCGAACAACGAAAAAAACAAAAAGCATAAACAAAGACTTCCCTCCACCAAGATTTGAAGTATCTTGTCCCCCTATTGGTCCTCTGGTCAGGTGTCAGCCAGGTTTACTGAGCTTCTTAACCCTTTACAGGTAAGAGAGACATTAACCCTTGACTATCTGTTGATGACACTCCTGCTCAGTTCTTTCACTATGGTCCCTTTCTCTTGTACTTCCCTGTCCCTTCCCCTCATGCTGCCCCATTTACCTGACCACAATACTTACACTGGTGCCAGATGTGGACTGGGAAGGTGAGAACAAATCTTCTCATGACTCCTAAGACTGTGACAGGAAAGGGGGTACCACTGGGATAGCAACTTTTTTCCCTAAAAGAAATAATCTGGAGCAATTGCCAACCCTTTCTTCTCCCCCATTATATTCTTTACCCTGTCCTCTATAGGCCTCTCTGATTTTTTTTCTTCCTCACATTTTGTTTCAGACCTTCCCCTATTTCTCCATTCTCTTCTTCTCTATGCTTTGTCCTTGTCCTTTGGGTTTTTTTTCTTTTTGTCACTCTCCTCCTGCTCTCCTTACCCACTCTGTCCCTTCATTTCTCCTTTCCTCATCCTTCTATCTGAGGTCTTAAATGCTCGCTTGGTCTCCAGTCCTTCCCCAGTTCTGTCATCCTCTTTTTGGGGCCCAGAATGGCCTAAGTGCCCTCTCCTGGCCCTGGGCCTTAGAGTAGCTTTTGTGGGATGAAACGTCCCTGGAGCAGCTCAAATAGCCGCTCGGCACATGGCACCTGCTTTCTGCTGCTTTGCACCTTGGCACTAGAAGTTGGGTTACACTTTGAGTCCCTCCTCCACTTCCTCCCCCCGTCCTTTGGAGGGATTGTAAACTCCAAGCACTTCAGTTGAATATAGTGATAGAGAGGCCTCAGTTCTGGAGGTGTAGGGGGAAATGACAGGTCAGCAAGCCTGGTTGGAAGTTCTCTGCCTGCTTAGATTCAGGCAAAGCAGGGAACTTAAAAGGTTTCATATATATCAGCTTCATGCTCCATATGCTGACACTACATCAGGGAGAGCAAATGGAGCCACTCTGTGGGCTGGAAAGGAGAGCTGTGTAAGATTAGACAGATATTTGTGTGTGCTGTCAGAGGTGTGAACCTTGGCCAGGACTGTTGTGGGGCTTTATATGTGACCAGTGAATCAACCTAGTTTGAAACTTGAAAACTGGCAAGTTTTTCCTATTCTTTTTCAGGCATTCTAATTATTTGTGTGAAATTTTCTTTTTAAAAATCATTCAATAACTCAAAGCACATTTTCAGCTAGACCCAACTACAAGCTCATGAAAGCTTTCGTGAGAAGCAGTGCTGCAGGGGATAAGAAAGCTTTCATAGCTTGTAGTTGGGTCTAGCTGAAAATGTGCTTTGAGTTATTGAATGATTTTTAAAAAGAAATTTCACACAAATAATTAGAATGCCTGGCTATGAACTTACCTGCTGTGTGACCTTGGGCAAGTCACTTCCTCTCCCAGAACCTCCATTTCTCCATCTCTAAAATGGGACTAATGATCCTTGCAGCCCTTTGTTAAAGCACTTTGAGATCTATAGATTAAGTACTTTCTGCTTTTTATATGTAAATTTATTTAATCCTGATTTTAAAGCACTGTCAATTATCTGAACAGGTTTGGAGACTGTCATATTTTAAAACAGAATTGGTCACCAGATCAACCTTGTCTGACCTCTTGTGTGTCATCGCCAACACCAGTACACTAAACCCAACAAGCGAAGTTGGACCAAAGTTTGACAGCTCGCAGGAGACTAGACTTTTTAAGTGCCACAGCCAGACGATAGGGGGAATTGAGATGCAACAGTGCCTGAGGTCCCGCAGACAAATGATGAAATGAGATATAGCAAGATAATCCTCAAGTGACCTGCACCGCACAATGCAGAGGAATGTGAAAAAAAACCCACGCTCTCTGCCAATCAGATCTGGGGGGAAGTTCCTTCCTGACGCCATATATGGTGATCTGTTTAGACCCTGAGCATGTGAGCAAGAACCAGCCAGCCAAGCACCTGTGAAACAGGGTAGTTGGTGTGACATCCAAACCCTGTCCCACCAATTAATTTTATTGCATTAATTTAGCAAAGTTTTATAAGGGCAGCAATACTAAAATCAAGCTAAAAATACCATTATCCTTTACGTACTCATAAAAATCGTTTTTCAGATCATTCATACTTTATTTTCCTGCTATAAGAATATACTCCTGGGGGAATTCTGCACCACTATGTAATGTAGAATTTGGTCAGAATTAATGCTCCCTGCAGAACTCCATTTTTTCCTGCAGAATTTTTGATTTCCACCAGAATGCTTCCTTTTGGAGGAAATCACAAATTTCAGCCACCCAGGCACAGCGGTGCTGCAGAAGAACCTCAGAGTTACAAACACCAGAGTTACGAACTGACCGGTCAACCCCACACCTTGTTTGGAACCGAAGTACGCAATCAGGCAGCAGGAGAGACAGAAAAAATAAAGCCAGTACAATACTGCATTAAACGTAAACTACTAAAAAAAAAAGGGGGAAAGCAGGATTTTTCTTCATAGTAAAGTTTCAAAGCCATATTAAGTCAATGTTCAGTTGTAAACTTTTGAAAGAATAACCGTAACATTTTGCTCAGAGTTGTGAACATTTCAGCGTTATGAACAATCTCCATTCCCGAGGTGTTTGTAACTCTCAGGTTCTACAGTAGTTTATTGTGCTATTGAAATAAATCTTGAATCATATGGTGATAGTTGAAAAATTTCTCTATATCAGGGCCTAGCAACGAGACTAGCACCAAGGCAACAGAAGGATGAAGGTAATTAGTGGAGTAGCACAGCTAGCAAGGATTCATGTTGCCTGGTGTCATTGCTAATGAATTTTAGGGAAAACATAGGGCATTTTATTACCGGTTAATTTCCTAATATACCTATACTTAGAATACTGGCTAATCACAAAGTGATTACGTTGTTACTACCGTATAGGAAAGCTTTGGTTACTGAATCATGTTGTTTATGCAGTCAACTCTATCAACTGTAATTTAGGGAGAGTTGAGGGGGTGGTGAGGGTGGTTAAGATTTTGTTGTGGTTTAGTTATGGATGACACCAGAGGCAGCTAAAATATGGCAAAGTAAAACACCAGTTCAGTTTCAGAAGTGAAAAGTAGAAACATATCTGTAGCAAGATGGTAGTAAATTGGCAGTATGTTTTATTGCCAAGTAGGCATGGGGCACTAGCCTTTTATCTCTGCAGATCTGAGGCCTGGTCTACACCTGAAAATTAGATAGACCTACCGACATTGCTCAGGACTGTGAAAAATGGTGTGCCTTGTGCAGCATAGTTAGATTGACCTAACCTGGTATAGATTCAACTAGGGCAACTGAAAAAGGCATCTCGGAGAGGTAGATTAACTACATTAGTAGAAGAACCCCTTCCGCTGATGTGCCACTATAGTATAGACTTGCCCTGAGTAGAAATTTGTTCCGTTCACAAATGAAAGCACATTTACTCTTACCCTTATCTCTATTTGAGTACATCACATAATTGCCAAATAGTCTGGCACAATTAAGAGGGGTCCAGGTGTTTTCAATGAAAGGCTAAAAATTATTCTAAAAATCTGTTCAACTGTTTTTCCTAATTATTCATCTTAAAACTAGGTGAAGTATTTAAATAATGGACTTCAGTACTAAACAAAAATGTACAGTTTGCACAGATTAATCTCTTCTATACCAGTAACTGCACACCACACCATAATAACTCTAGCTCAGGAACCAATCCATGCAACAAACCTCGATGCCAACTCTGCCCACATATCTACACCAGCGACACCATCACAGGACCTAACCAGATCAGCCACACCATCACTGGTTCATTCACCTGCACATCCACCAATGTAATATACGCCATCATATGCCAGCAATGCCCCTCTGCTATGTACATCGGCCAAACTGGACAGTCTCTACGGAAAAGGATAAATGGACACAAATCAGACATTAGGAATGGCAATATACAAAAACCTGTAGGAGAGCACTTCAACCTCCCTGGCCACACTATAGCAGACCTTAAGGTGGCCATCCTGCAGCTAAAAAACTTCAGGACCAGACTTCAAAGAGAAACTGCTGAGCTTCAGTTCATCTGCAAATTTGACACCATCAGCTCAGGATTGAACAAAGACTGTGAATGGCTTGCCAATTACAGAACCAGTTTCTCCTCTCTTGGTTTTCACACCTCAACTGCTAGAACAGGGCCTCATCCTCCCTGATTGAACTGACCTCGTTATCTCTAGCTTGCTTGCTAGCACACATATATATACCTGCCCCTGGATATTTCCATTACATGCATCTGAGGAAGTGGGTATTCGCCCACGAAAGCTTATGCTCCAAAACGTCTGTTAGTCTATAAGGTGCCACAGGATTCTTTGCTGCTTCTATACAGGGGTGGCTCTAGGCACCAGCAAAGCAAGCAGCTGCTTGAGGCAGCCCTTTGCAGGGGTGGCAGCTGGCAGGGATCCAGCAGGGGAGCTGAGAACCAACAGGGGGCCCTGGGAGCTGTAGTTCCTTGGTTAGCTCCCTGCCTATAGAGCCAGCCCTGGATCAGGAAAAGAACTATATTTCCCAGCATTCCCTTGGCCATTATCAATAGGAAAGGGAGGGAGAGAGAGTATGGTAGCTAAAACCTCATGCTGCAGCTTGCTGTGAATGGAGAGCTCACTGCTAGAGTGGGGTGGCACTGTGAATGGGGAACAAGTGTGCCAAAGAAGTAGAAGGCTTTGGCCCCGGTGTCCCCTTCAGAAGACATCCCCAGACTGGATGAGAGATACTGGTTTGAATTGAGTGGACCAAATGGACAGTGCCCCGCTCTATCTGAAGCCTAGCAAGGGAGGGGAGGCTCTGGACCTGGGCAGCTTTAGATACAGTACCAGGCACTTAGGAGGATTTCCACTTCTGAGCCATGGAAGCAGAAGTTGACTTTTCCTTTCCAGATTTAGCTAATATTCAGAAAGGGAATCTAGCACCTGCCTTCCAGATTTGATCACCTCAAAATTCAGGAGTGCTCAAGCTCAGTTTGGGCAGCTCTTCATTTCTCCCAGATCAAATATACTGATCCACTCTAATTTGCTGTAGAAAAAGTAGGATAAAATTGAGCAAGAAATGCTTCCCAGGGATTTTTAGAACTGGAATTGCTATTTTCAACAGCCATTGCCTGTTTTTGTAGTTTTATTTGTGTAAAAGGAAGACAGTGATATTGCATTGGCAAATTCCCCATAGAAACAAAGAGTGGGAATAAAAGAATAATAAAGGCACCTCAAATTTTCCTCATTTATGGAGAACAGACTTATAATATGCATCCAGATATCCTCCAGCCACACAAGCTGAAAATTGTTCCACTTTACTGCAGTTCTGTAACCATATGGGAACCAATCCTGTCTGTGTTCTGTGCGCATCCAAAATTCCTGCTGAATAACCTGCCTTGGGAGCGAGTTACCAGCAACCCAGGGCTGGGGTGGAAGGAGATGCAGGGGAGCCCAGGGCTGGGGTGGCAGGGAGGTGCGGGTGGGGAAAGGCCCAGGGCTGGGGCAGCAGGGGGCTTGGGGGGGGGGGAGCCCAGGGCTGGGGCAACAGGGGGGTGCCAAGGGGAGCAAGGGGCAGCCAACTCTTTTTTTTTTTTTTTTTTTTTTTTGCTTGGGGCAGCAAAAAACCTAGAGCCAGCCCTGCTTCTATCCATTATATGTAGGTATAGCAGAATTCAGCAATATGTAATTCATACAGCTGTTTCCACATAAATCCACATGGATTAGGTATATTGTGTGGGTTTTAGCACAAGTAGCTCATAAGGAATTTTTCTCATTTCCCCCTCTTATTCCTGCATTAACCAGTGTTTCTCAGCCAGAATATGTGACATCTGTGCTCTGGGATTCACACTGATGGCCTCTTTGCTACCAAGTGGAGTTAAGGTGTTGGGTTTGATTCGTAAAGCCTTAAAATGGCTTGGGTCCTCTCCTCTTGCAATATCACTTTTCTTCCAACCATAGTGCTACTGTTGATCAGCTGAGGCCCTGAAGATGGAGATTCCTTGGCATAAAAGAGGAGGAGTGGCCAACAAGGGATTGTATGATTCATTGGACTTTTACCTGGATTTTTTCATCTGGATTTGACACAGATTCATATTTCAAAATTATGGCTATTGCAAAATTCTAATATGTAAATTTTAGACAAACTTAAAGTCAGGTTTTTCCTATTCCTGATCAACAGGGGCACTGAAAATGAAGCTCTTTCAACATAAGGGATGCCGCTACTGGCAAAATGCATCTCCCCTTCCTCTGCCTTACCAGAAGCTGGGAATGGGCAACAGGGAACAGATCACTTGATGATTGCCTGTTCTGTTCATTCTCTCAAGGGCACCTGGCATTGGCCACTGTCGGTAGACAGGATACTGGGCTAGATGGACCTTTGGTCTGACCCAGTATGGCCACTTTTGTGGTCTCATGGAATAGCCTACATTTTGGTGAATCTCAGGGTGCTCTGCAGGGCTCACCAATTCACCCAGGCTACCTGTGAGAGGGACATACTAGAAACTGCTTGCTTGTTTTTATGTCTGTGTGTACAGTGGTTAAGAAGGGACATTGGTAGGCTTGTTATCTCATTTGTTATATCTATACATGCTTGATTGTATTTTTGTTTTCAGTTCTGTAAACCCCTGGATTTTTTTTACAGTTTTTTTCAGTTATGCTGTGAAGATGGGTAGGAGAGGAAGGGTAGGAGAGAGGTCCTGGAAGCCAAATTTAGGCTGCTAGGAAAGAGACTGAAATCCAGGACCTCTATGGTGGCATTCTCAGAAATGCTCCCAGTTCCACGCACAGGCCAGGTAGGCAGGCAGAGCTTCAGAGTCTCAATGCGTGGATGAGACGATGATGTGGAGAGGAGGGGTTTACGTTCATTAGGAACTGGGGAAACTTTTGGGATGTGGGGAGCCTATACAAGAGAGAGAGGCTCCACCTAAACCAAGTGGAACCAGACTGCTGGCACTAAACATTAAAAAGGTTGTGGAGCAGTTTTTAAACTAGGAGATGAGGGAAAGCCGACTGCTGCAGAGGAGCATGTGAATCGGACACAGACTTCTCTTAGGGGAGAGTCTGATGATAGGGAATCTCCAGGTTATAGTCAGGAACAGAGGACGGAAGAGGATAATGTAAGGGCCGGATCAGATGATAAACAGTCACATAAAAAAGAATTGTGCACATCAGAAAAGGGCAGACAAACAAACAGGGACAAGTTTTTAAAGTGCTTGTGCACAAATGCTACAAGTCTAAATAATATGGGTGAACTAGAGTGCCTTGTGATAAAGGAGGGTATGGATATAATAGGCATCACAGAAACCTAGTGAACTGACACAATGGCACACAATCATTCTGGGGTACAAAATATATCGGAAGGACAGAACAGGTCATGCAGGGGAGGAGTGGCACTATATGTGAAAGAAAATGTAGATTCAAATAAAGTAAAAATCTTAACCGAATCCACATGTTCCATAGAATCACTATGGATAGAAATTTCATGCTCTAATAAAAATATAACATTAGGGATCTATTATCGACCACCTGACCAAGACAGTGATAGTGATGATGAAATGCTAAGGGAAATTAGAGAGGCTATCAAAATTAAGAACCCAATAATAGTGGGGGATTTCAAATTATCCCCCTATTGACTGGGAACATTTCACTTCAGGACGAAATGCAGAGATGAAAATTTCTCGATACTTTAAATGACTGCTTCATGAAGCAGCTGGTAGGGGAACCCACAAGGGGGGAAGACAACTCTAGATTTAATCCTGAGTGGAGCGCAGGAGCTGGTCCAAGAGGTAACTATAGCAGGACCGCTTGGAAATAGTGACCATAATACAATAGCATTCAACATCCCTGTGGGGGGAAGAACACCTCAACAGCCCAACGCTGTGGCATTTAATTTCAAAAGAGGGAACTATACAAAAATGAGGGGGTTAGTTAAACAAAAGTTAAAAGGTACAGTGACTAAAGTGAAATCCCTGCAAGTTGCATGGGCCCTTTTTAAAGACACCATAATAAAGGCCCAACTTCAATGTATACTCCAAATTAAGAAATACGGTAAAAGAGCTAAAAAAGAGCCACCGTGGCTTAACAACCATGTAAAAGAAGCAGTGAGAGAGAAAAAGACTTCCTTTAAAAAGTGGAAGTCAAAGCCTAGTGAGGCAAACAGAAAGGAGCACAAACACTGCCAGCTTAAGTGCAAGAGTGTAATAAGAAAAGCCAAAGAGGAGTTTGAAGAACGACTTGCCAAAAACTCCAAAGGTAATAACAAAATGTTTTCTAAGTACATCAGAAGCAGGAAGCCTGCTAAACAACCAGTGGGGCCCCTTGACAATTGAAATACAAAAGGAGCGCTTAAAGACGATAAAGTCATTGCAGAAAAAATAAATGGATTCTTTGCTTCAGTCTTCATGGCTGAGGATGTTAGGGAGATTCCCAAACCTGAGCCGGCTTTTGTAGGTGACAAATCTGAGGAACTGTCACAGATTTAAGTGTCACTAGAGGAGGTTTTGGAATTAATTGATAAACTCAGCATCAACAAATCATCGGGACCAAATGGCATTCACCCAAGAGTTCTGAAAGAACTCAAATGTGAAGTTGCGGAACTATTAACTAAAGTTTGTAACCTGTCCTTTAAATCGGCTTTGGTACCCAATGACTGGAAGTTAACTAATGTAATGCCAATATTTAAAAAGGGCTCTAGAGGTGATCCCGGCAATTACAGACCGGTAAGTCTAACGTTGGTACCGGGCAAATTAGTCGAAACAATGGTTAAGAATAAAATTGTCAGGCACACAGAAAAACATAAACTGTTGAGCAATAGTCAACATGGCTTCTGTAAAGGGAAATCGTGTCTTACTAATCTATTAGAGTTCTTTGAAGGGGTCAACAAACATGTGGACAAGGGGGATCCAGTGGACATAGTGTACTTAGATTTCCAGAAAGCCTTTGACAAGGTCCCTCACCAAAGACTCTTATGTAAATTAAGCTGTTATGGGATAAAAGGGAAGGTCCTTTCATGCATTGAGAACTGGTTAAAAGATGGAACAAAGGGTAGGAATTAATGGTAAATTCTCAGAATGGAGAGGAGTAACTAATGGTGTTCCCCAAGGGTCAGTCCTAGGACCAATCCTATTCAATTTATTCATAAATGATCTGGAGAAAGGGGTAAACAGTGAGGTGGCAAAGTTTGCAGACGATACTAAACTACTCAGGATAGTAAAGACCAAAGCAGATTGTGAAGAACTTCAAAAATATCTCACAAAACTAAGTGATTGGGCAACAAAATGGTGGATGAAATTTAATGTGGATAAATGTAAAGTAATCCACATTGGAAAAAATAACCCCAACTATACATACAATATGATGGGAGCTAATTTAGCTACAACGAGTCAGGAAAAAGATCTTGGCATCATCGTGAATAGTTCTCTGAAGATGCCCACACAGTGTGCAGAGGCGGTCAGAAAACAAACAGGATGTTAGGAATCATTAAAAAGGGGATAGAGAATAAGACTGAGAATATATCATTGCCCTTATACAAATCCATGGTACGCCCACATCTCGAATACTGTGTACAGATGTGGTCTCCTCACCTCAAAAAAGATATTCTAGCACTAGAAAAAGAGAAAAGGGCAACTAAAATGATTAGGGATTTGGAGAGGGTCCCATGTGAGGAAAGATTAAAGAGGGTAGGCCTCTTTGGCTTGGAAAAGAGGAGACTAAGGGGGGATATGATAGAGATATGTAAAATCATGAGTGATGTGGAGAAAGTGAATAAGGAAAAGTTATTTACTTATTCCCGTAATACAAGAACTAGGGGTCTTGGGTAGGCCCACTGCTCAATGAGGAGGGGGTAACAGTAACGGGAGACTTGGAAATGGCAGAGATGCTTAATGACTTCTTTGTTTCGGTCTTCACTGAGAAGTCTGAAGGAATGTCTAGTATAGTGAATGCTTACGGGAAGAGGGTAGGTTTAGAAGAGAAAATAAGGAAAGAGCAAGTAAAAAATCACTTAGAAAAGTTAGATGCCTGCAAGTCACCAGGGCCTGATGAAATGCATCCTAGAATACTCAAGGAGTTAATGGAGGAGGTAACTGAGCCTCTAGCTATTATCTTTGGGAAATCATGGGAGACGGGGGAGATTCCAGAAGACTGGAAGGGGGCAAATATAGTGCCCATCTATAAAAAGGGAAATAAAAATAACCCAGGAAACTACAGACCAGTTAGTTTAACTTCTGTGCCAGGGAAGATAATGGAGCAGGTAATCAAAGAAATCATCTGCAAACACTTGGAAGGTGGTAAGGTGATAGGGAATAGCCAGCATGGATTTGTAAAGAACAAATCGTGTCAAACTAATCTGATAGCGTTCTTTGATAGGATAACGAGCCTTGTGGATAAGGGAGAAGCGGTGGATGTGATATACCTAGACTTTAGTAAGGCATTTGATACGGTCTCGCATGATATTCTTATAGATAAGCTAGGAAAGTACAATTTAGATGGGGCTACTATAAGGTGGGTGCATAACTGGCTGGATAACCGTACTCAGAGAGTAGTTGTTAATGGCTCCCAATCCTGCTGGAAAGGTATAACAAGTGGGGTTCCGCAGGGGTCTGTTTTGGGACCGGTTCTGTTCAATATCTTCATCAACGATTTAGATGTTGGCATAGAAAGTACGCTTATTAAGTTTGTGGACGATACCAAACTGGGAGGGATTGCAACTGCTTTGGAGGACAGGGTCAAAATTCAAAATGATCTGGACAAGTTGGAGAAATGGTCTGAGGTAAACAGGATGAAGTTCAATAAAGATAAATGCAAAGTGCTCCACTTAGGAAGGAACAATCAGTTTCACACATACAGAATGGGAAGACACTGTCTAGGAAGGAGTATGGCAGAAAGAGATCTAGGGGTCATAGTGGACCACAAGCTTAATATGAGTCAACAGTGTGATACTATTGCAAAAAAAGCAAACATGATTCTGGGATGCATTAACAGGTGTGTTGTAAACAAGACACGAGAAGTCATTCTTCCGCTTTACTCTGCGCTGGTTAGGCCTCAACTGGAGTATTGTGTCCAGTTCTGGGCACCGCATTTCAAAAAAGATGTGGAGAAATTGGAGAGGGTTCAGAGAAGAGCAACAAGAATGATTAAAGGTCTTGAGAACATGACCTATGAAGGAAGGCTGAAGGAATTGGGTTTGTTTAGTTTGGAAAAGAGAAGACTGAGAGGGGACATGATAGCAGTTTTCAGGTATCTAAAAAGGTGTCATCAGGAGGAGGGAGAAAACTTGTTCACCTTAGCCTCCAATGATAGAACAAGAAGCAATGGGCTTAAACTGCAGCAAGGGAGATTTAGGTTGGACATTAGGAAAAAGTTTCTAACTGTCAGGGTAGTTAAACACTGGAATAGATTGCATAGGGAAGTTGTGGAATCTCCATCGCTGGAGATATTTAAGAGTAGGTTAGATAAATGTCTATCAGGGATGGTCTAGACAGTATTTGGTCCTGCCATGAGGGCAGGGGACTGGACTCGATGACCTCTCGAGGTCCCTTCCAGTCCTAGAGTCTATGAGTCACCAAATGAAATTAATAGGTAGCAGGTTTAAAACAAATAAAAGGAAGTTTTTCATCACGTAGCGCACAGTCATCTTGTGGAACTCCTTACCTGAGGAGGTTGTGAAGACTGGGACTATAACAATGTTTAAAAGGGAACTGGATAAATTCATGGTGGCCAAGTCCATAAATGGCTATTAGCCAGGAAGGGTAAAGAATGGTGTCCCTAGCCTCTGTTCATCAGAGGATGGAGATGGATGGCAGGAGAGAGATCACTTGATCATTGCCTGTTAGCTTCACTCCCTCTGGGGCACCTGGCATTGGCCACTGTTGGTAGACAGATACTGGGCTAGATGGACCTTTGGTCTGACCTGGTACGGCCGTTCTTATGTTCTTAAGATCAGGAGTTCTAAAATGAAATTGAAAGAACAATTTGGGGGCGTTTTCCCCCTTTTGTCATTTTTATATGGATTTTTAACAGCACACAATACTTCATATAATACAAAAAAGGTGTAATTTCTGCATCCAAAGAGAAACCAATATTTTCTAATTTTCTGAGGGATATAAAAATGTAGTGTTCTGATTTTGTGAAGAGATTGCAGTCAATAAAGTTTTAAGTAAGCTTAACTGCTTCTCAGTTTCAGATTGTATTGTATAATGTATGCCTCCTTGTCTGTTCCAGTTTATTGAGAGAACATTCAATTGATGGCACTGGCTGGGCTCCAACTAGAACATTAAAGGTACCATTTCTTTTTTAGCTCTAGAAATTTGTTTGATGTAGTTACTTTTTGAACAGTTCATATTTATAAAATATACGCTTTGCCAGGTTCGGGGAACAGTATTGATGTTTCTATAAAAGTTAGTTTAATATTTTTGTCTTCAGTAGAGCCTCAGTGCCTCATTTATTAAAATATGAAGATCTTTTTTTAGTACTTAGCACTGTTTCTTTTCTCTGCCTTATAATCAAAATATTAATTTTAACTTTATTTGTTAAAACCCATTAGCCTAGCTGTACAGACAAATATGGATAGAAAATAAAAACCAGTGCTTTGGCGAACCAAAAAGCTAGTCATAATATTCTATCTATATTGTCTTGTAAACTGTCACTTTGCTACTAATGAAGAAACTTCATTCCATCTGCTTTAATGTTCTTTTAGTGAGATCTCTGTACTCTTGAACTTCTATTTATAGGGCAACATTTTACCTGCTGAAAGACTGGTTAATAGTAAGGGTTGATCCTGCAAAACCTATTCATAGGAATAGCCCTGTTGACATGAATGAAATTCAGATGTTTGGTATTGTCTACATAGAGACTTGGTGCTCAGTAAGCCAGGATGTAAATCTCCAGTGTATTAGCTTGCTGAGCGCTGTTGACACTGCTGTCACTCATTAAAACATCCATAGTGCACTTCGACGTTATACAGTTTGAAATTTTGAGATTTTCTGTAGAAGTTTCTGAAGAGGTGGATCAGTTAAATATCTAGCTATTATCTTCAAAGTAGATAGACTCCAGTAAAAGGAAGATGTAGTGCACAGATTTTGTTCTTGTCAATACCCATTCAGGAAACTTGTTTCACCTTAGTATTAGGAACAAAATTGCCATATTTGGGTATTGCATAATCAGAGCATGATTTGCTCCGGTAATGTTCATGTGGGGAACAAGCTGCATCCCAGCAACATAATAGCCACAAACTAGAAAGCTAGAACTAAGGACAGGTTTGGGGCTGCGATTAAGAGAGAATCTCCCTACCAATAAACCTTTCATGTGCAGTGTAATTGAACATATTTTATTTAATCTTATCACTGTTGTGGATACTACAAGACACACACAAGTTGTGTAAATGCATGTAAATAAGGACTGTGCTTGTGAAGCAGGCACAATATACAGTAAAATACAGTGCTCATGCTATAAAATAATCACAATAATATATTTGGCAGATTGGAATTTGATTTTGAATACCAAAAGTCATAGCTTTTAGAACTTTAAAATCATGTTTTTAATTCTGTAACATCTCCATGGCTAAATGTTAGAATGTTAACTTATTTTTCAGCTTTTGTCCTTCACAAGAAAGCTTAAAATTATTTTTTAATTTTTAATACACCATCTATTTTCTTTAAAAAACAGAGAGAAAATACGAAGTTCTTTTCATGCCACCTCAATCTGATTAATCATTGTTGGATAGCTGGAGACATCAGCCCACACAGTGCTAGTGTCAGGAGTATCTGCGTGCACTTTTTTAGTATATTATTGTTTTCACTACATACACACCAAAGTTGTCCGAGAAATCAACCACGGGCAAAAAAAATCATTGGATATGTAACTCCAGGCTCCAGCTTCATTTATGAACAATTTCTTCTCTTCTCTTGTGAGTTTTGCAACTTACTTTCTTAGAACATCTAATAAATCTCCCACCATATAACTTGTATGACAATAAGCACGAGACGGCAAACGTGATTTTTATCAATATTTAAAGTCTGACTGCGCATTACGTTTTTTAACCTTGACCTCCATCCAAACAGGCTTTGTTGTGTCATCTTAAAGGCCAATATTTTCCTGTTAGCTCAATATTTTCTTGCCCATATTGCCCCCTCCTTTTGCTTTGTTGTATCTATTATTATTTTATTTATTATTCTAACAATTTAATTAGCCTGTCAATTTCTTGATTTAACCAACTCTGTCACTTTGCCTCCTTCTTGTTTCTTGGGGCTTGTCTTCATGTACAGAGCTACAATGATGCAGCAGCAGCACTTTAATGAAGAAGCTACTACGACAAGAGGAGAGCTGCTCCCGTTGCTGTAGTTAATCCACCTTCCTGAGAGGTGGTAGCTACGTCGACAGGAGAAGCTCTACCCAGGGGGGCGGATGGATGGGGAGCTATGTCTGTATAACCGTCGCTCAGGAGTGTAGATTTTTCACACCTCTGAGCAATATAGTTATACCACCCGGCCTCTGTAGCCTCGTGTTTTTATTAAATCTGTAAATGGTCAGGCTGCCACCATCACAAAACTGTTCCTTTCAGATGCCATCGTAGAGACTACTGCTCAAACCCTTGTGACCTTGAGATTAAACTATTGCAACACACATTGGGTCACACTTAAGATTACATGGAAGCTTTGGCTCATGCTCATTGGCTATATAATGTTTTTCTCAGACGTGTTTTGAGATCCATGCTGGTTACCCATTGGTTGCTGGATGGAGGTTAAGGTGTTGTTTATGACATAAGGATGAAGTTGTTAGGACCCTGGCATGCCAGAGTGATATGTCATACACCAATTGTGATCAGAGGCATTAGAGCTAAAACCCCTGTAGTAAGAGAGAGGAGGTTACAGACATCTCCTTCCAGAAGGGTTCTTGACCATACAATTCCTTTTCTTCAGAGCCTGGATTTATTGACCTCCAAAGCATGCTGCAAAGCATTTTTCTTACGTCTTTTGAGGAGGGGTAGAATGAGAACTTCAGATAGGGACTATTGCGGGCCTTACTTTGTATTTAATTGTCCTTGTCCCGTGATTGTAGAGGCCAGTATAAATTCTGTCTCCCTACTTCTTAACTCATCCATTTCCCTTCTCAGTTGGATCACCCCTCATGGTTTGTTTTGTAGCATCTGGTTGGGGCATGTTTAGTTCCATAGAGTGAGTGTCAATAATCTCACATTTAGTAAACTCAGAATATTGGCTACCCTTATTATTGGTGAAATTGGTCTTTCTACCTCTTACCATTTAAAAAAAACCCAAAACTTCTGTGTGAATGTTTTTCATGAGCACTGAAATTTAGCATTCAACAAAAGAAAGGAACCTGGTAGTGTTTCTAATACCTTTTTAAAGAAAAAAATAGTTAAATCATTTCCCCAGTTTCTGTAGAGGATGAAGATCTGTTGGGATACAGAATACTAAATGGTGTAATTGTCAGGATGCTGTTTTAGAGCTAAGAAATCACTGTACATTTCCCTGAAGGTCTTCTCTTCATCTACCTATAAGCTTAACATAAAGCCTTTTATTCTTATATTTTTGCATGTTTTTCTTCTAAAATGTTTTCTCTGTGTTGAAGCAATTTTTCCTTCAGTTCTTTCTCACTTGTCACACAATTGTTGTTCATGATGTCAAAATATCTTGAAGTGCAAAGAAATTTCATAAATACATTTATTTTGGCTTCAACAGTTGTTCAGGGTAATTGTGATATATTTCAGTAAGACCTGCATGTCAGATTTCAAAATTAGACCTTGAATAGGAGCATAGTAAATTCATTCTTCTCTTCAATACAGAAGTGGCTTTAAAAAACAAATGTTGAGGCTGAAATAGCCACTTTAGTAATGGCAAATGCTTATAGCTTGTTTTTTAATATGAAGTGTGACTACATAAAAATCCAGTGACTGATTAATCCTTTCCCCTCTATTCGTAATCCATCCAGTTAGTATACACAAAATGAGTACATTGTTTGAAATACAAATGTTTTATTTTGTGTATCAAAGGAGGAAAAATGTTCCATGGAAGGAGTCCTGGCATGGATTTCTCTGTGGTCAAGGCTGTCGCTTAACTATCCAGCTGAGTTTCTGCATCTGTAAAACCAATATCATGCCTCCTTGCCTGCCTCACAGGGATTTTGTGGCTACATTTTTCAGTGTTTGTAAAAGAGATCCTTGGATGGATCTTCATAAACTCGAATTATATTCTTCGTTAAACACATGGAAGTATGTTTTGTGTGTGTATAAATTGTGTTAGTATTATTCAAACACACAATGGTTACTGCATATGTACTGTATGTATACTAGGTACATAGCATAAACTGGAGAAAATGCATTTAGTTGTGAGCTGTGTGTAAAACTGTAGTCATGTGATGATAAATTTAATTTATTGTTACCATTTCTTCTGCACTCTGACCACTAATCCATCTCCCAAAACTTAATCTAATGTTCCAAACTCCTGAGCTTCTTCAGACAACTGCCATTTTGTAAAACCCCGTCTGCCATATCAATAGTATGTAATGTGTTCTCTTCCTTCAAAATGTAGAATCTTCCTCCAGAATTTCACTGATTACCTGCAAGACAGGTAATATTCAGTCATTTACCAGTGACTAATTTAGAGTTCAATATCTCATATTGGAATCAGGACTGGTGATTTGTAATCTGCCTAGTTTTGCAGATGGAGGGATCCAGAATTACCCAATATAATGTTTCAGTCCCACCTAAAACATGAATTTTTTCTGAAAAAATGTGGCATTTTCAGATTACAAGATTGTACCATAAAGGTTTTATTGATAATATAGCTATCTTGAATTTATCCTGATAAAACCTTGAAAATGCGCCACACTAACATGTATATTCCAGGTGTGTGTGTGTTTATATTGACTGAAAATATTACTGTTCATATGCTAGTACTTTTTTGAAAGACAGTTGTTTCAGAACAAGTGACTAAAATCCATTGCCTCATCCTCTATGTCCATATGGTGGCAGCAGAGAACTCTTACATGCAAATATATAGGGGGAAAATGCTTTAAAATAGGGTTGTAATAAAATACTAAACACGTTTTCTTTATCATTAATTGGATAGCCACCTGTAAAGGCATTTAAATTATGCTTTCTTTAAATTTTCTCTCACTTGTATCAAATATTTCATTAAGTTCTCCTTTGATTAAATATGCTCTGACAGAATATAGTATTTTCAGTCAGAAACTCCCAGCCAATTTTAAATTCATCATTCCATCACATTATTGCATTTATTTCATTTAATGTCTTAGATTCTTCTCATTTTCATGGTTGGGGGTTCTACATATATCACTCTATCCTGAAGATCAACCAATTCTTTTTTACTTGATACGTTCTCCCCTATATCTTCAAGGCCTCATGATTATTATTAAATTATTCTGACAAAGAGGACACTCCTTTGAGAACTTCACAACACAACTTCTTAACTCACCATAAGTATTTATCTTTTAGCAATATGATGTGCTTGGTCCAAGGGCACAATGTGTGCTACTTTCCCAGCTTTCATAGCAAAGGGAGAAGATTAAACAACATGGGCTTGGAACCAAATGAAGAGCTCCTATATGGCAAGTTGTGTCCAAACAATGATCCAGCCTAAAGTTGGGCCCTGGATAATATACAATTGATGTTCAGTACTCATAGGGAAGTGATGAGACAGGAGAAGGGTGTCCAGTTTACACCGTGGCCATCTTGAGACAAAAGGAACACTCAAACCCTTCAGAATACTCAAGAAATTCATATGTTGATTAAGACATATAGTTGAGTTGTAGTGTACTTATAAAATATTTTTCTTCTTTATTGGATTATAACTTTTAAAGAAATGTGTATCTGGTACTTGACACCATTTGTGGAGCTAAGTTTTTCAGACATCATTCCAAATTCTCCTTCTGTTCCTGAGGGGAGGATACTTCATACCATGTTTTTCTGAAATATGCCCTAGCATAAATGTCTGGAGGAACCTTGTCCATGATCAGATGGGACCATGTGTGAGACTTCATAGATCGTGTCTGGGAAAGCAACTCCTTTACATAGCATAAATGTTCTTAAAACGTGAAGAAAGCAATATGTTGTGTCTGTGGATGCACATAGCTCCCATTGAAATCCATGACATTGATTTTCATCCAAGGACAGAAATTGGTCACAAATGTAAAAAATGAAGACATTTTCTAGAGTGCAAAGACATAATGATTTTATTTGGGTTGTGCCATATCTGAAGCTGCTGCAGAACTGTTAAAATGTCAACAAAAGAATATTTTCTTAAAGCAGTGATTGTGTTCTTGCAAAGGAAGTATTTCATGTAAATTATACTGTTGTAAGGGGAAAATAACAAGACCAAAGAATTTTGAATTTGTTGGGGGTACATACAAGCTAACAGGCTTAGAATTAAGGAATATAGGAATTGCTATACTGTATCAGGCCAGTGGTCCATCTAGTTAGTATCTTGTCTCTGCCATTGACCAGTCCCAGATACTTAAGAAGAAGGTGGTAGAATTAGAATCCCTGGAATGGACAATTTTGAAATAACCTGCCATGGAAAAAGTTCCTTCTTAACTCTAGGAAGTTAGTGATTACTTTATACCCTTAGGCATGAGGCTTTTAGCCTTTATTTTTTATTTTACCTAACATAACTGTAGACATTCTCATTTTTCATGTGAAGATTGAATCTTTTTTTGAATCCTAAATTCTGAGAGATTATTCTATCTTGTACCAGTGTGGTCCACAGATTAATTATGGATTGTATAACAAGTAATTTCCTTTTACCAGTTGTAAATTGTTCCTATTTCAGTTTGTCTCCCCCATTGTTCTTGGATTATGAGAGAGGGCAAATAGGAGTGCCTAATTTACATTCTGCATACCATTCAGTATTTCATATACTTCTGACATGTACCCTGTTGTTCATCTTTGTTCTAAACTGAACAGTCCTAAACTTTCTCATCTCTTATAGTGAAGTTTTTCTGTGCCTCTAGTAATTTTTGTAGCCTGTGTCTGGATCCCTTCCATTTCTGCTAAAATATAATTTAAGACTGGGTGATCAAAGCTTAACACAGTCTTCAAAATGAGGGGTATACAAATAATTTATTTTAATTCCATTTTAACACTTGAAGTTTTTTCTCCCGTTGAGCGTGTATCTTAATATTTTATTTGCTTTTTGGAAGGCTGCTATGCATTAAGCAGTTATGTCCATAGATCTAGCCACAATTATACTAAATTCTTTTCCCTGAGTGATTAGTTATTTAGAACCTAGAAATATGTATGAATAATTCATATTATCTCTCCAATGTGCATTTCCTTGCATTTGTCCACATTGAATTTCATCTGCCCTCTGCCTAGTTTAAGTAGGGCCCCTGATATTCGTCAGTCATTTCTAATAATATTAGTCTTGACTCTGCTAAATAAAAAATAATTGTAATTACTGGCTATTACTTTAAAAAATATAGGAAAAATGAGTTCTCATGTTTGTATAGGTCAGTGACTCCCTTATCAGTTCTGAAAGTCAAACTGTGTTCTTTCTGCCATTATAATCAGTAATAATCTACAATTGGAAATTAATCAGTATGTGTTGATACACGAACCGTGAAAATACCCAGGGTATTTCTTATAGCTGTATTGGCTCTGCAGTGCTAAAAGGAGTTAAAAGCATTAAAAACCTTTATTTTTAAAGAATGCGTAGAGAACATTTGCAAGGATACTGAATGCTTCATTTACTGCTAAGTAACCCTACTTTGGAGGCAGTATATTGGTTATATATGGACAATTGGAGGAATTTACTATTTCTGGGACTTTCACATTTACCAGTGAGGTGTGTGCTGTCTTCAATTTTTACTTCAAATTATTGTAGGTTCCGTTTTGAAGAGCTTCTTTTGTTACTTTAATGTCACTACCTCAAGGAAAGTTGAGAGCAGGAATGAGATCAATGGAGATTACAAGAAGGAAATCCCATATTAGGCTTTAGACTCGTGGTCTTAGACCCGAAAAATAGTGGCAATTTTTTAGTATTTATTTTCCTATGATTTTCCATTTGGATTACCTTTTCGTCCTGGAGGATGTATTGCTTTAATCTAAAACCATAGTCACTTAACAGACTGTATCTAAATTCTGCTGGGAGTAGTGGCAACTTAAAATAATTGGAGAAAAAATTCAAAAGCAGATGGAAATAAATTTAATATGAAAATAATCAGCATTCAGTATTCAGTATCAGTATTGATTTTTTCATGTTGATTTGAATCTAATCTGTTTTTGAATGTTTTCCATTTTTTGTGGCTATAGAGATGTCTGCATATATTTGTTTTGTAACAGCTTTCCAAGGGAGATGGGGCACTGTGAGAGCAGTTGTGGCAGGGAGGGGAAGATAAAGGCTTTATTCTGAGAGGAAGGCAAAACTGAAGGCTTCACAGCTGTGATGAACAGTACGAAGGTCAGATCTTGTTACTAAGGAGTACAAAGTAATAAAGTCTAAGCTAGGCAGCAATCCTGCCTTTGCATGGACATTGATTCAGTGTCTAGTATTTTCTAACTCCTTCTGTGACTCTCACACACACATCTACACTAGAAGAACATTATTAAGATTGCAAGGTCAAGCACTCAAAAGTTAGTAAATGCCATAATTAAGATTGCATGTGCAGCCTTAATTTGCCTTCCTTGTGCATATGCATTGTGATATAATCTTTAACTACATGAGCCCATACAGATTTTTCCAGAGTCCCTGCCTCATGCAGTGCACAGGATGGAATTGCTCAGAGGACGAATCGGGTTGTATAGTAAAGACAGTTGTTTTCTGTGGGACCCCTGTCTCATTTGTTGCAGAGGTTGGAAGGTGTGTAGTGAATTAAAGAGAAGACTGTTGGAAGGAAAAAGGGGTATTTTCATGGCTAAGGCAGTTGAAGGCTGCTCTGGAGAATTTTATTCTATCCCTGCCTCAGCATCACATGGCAATTCTAAGGAAGTCACTTAAACCAAACATCTCACAGGTCGTAACTCTGTATTTCTCATTTTTGGGTGTGTAGGTTGAGGTCCTGGAGCCTGATTTACAGAAACTCTGAGCACTTGCGGCTGAAGTCAAGGGGAGCTGTGCTTTGAACCTACAAAGTGCTATACAATGCTAAGTGCACTGAAAAATCTAGTTTTAGGCATCTCAAATTGGGCAGCCAAAATGAGCAGATACTTTTGATGTTAGTCTTTCTGTGCCTTAGATCCCAGTCTGTAAAATGGGGATAAAACCACCTCAGTTCACAGGAGGCTTGTGAAAATAGATCAGTTAATGTTTGTAAAGTGGTAAATGCCATAGAAAAGCCCATGAGGCAATTAATAGTACTATCTTCAGAGCGGGGATTGAAAAGCATGAAATAAAAAGGCCTTGGGGCACACAATGAACAATTAGGATAAAACAAAATATTGAATAACTGCTCATTAATTGAGTACTGTCCATATTGTGCACTGAATGAGGCAGAGGTCTTGTGGATAAAAATTAATACATGATTCTGTAATTAAAGACTGTTTAATAATGCAGACACACAAGGGGGGAGGTGAATTAAGATTGCAGAGGCAACCTTAATTCTGACACTTCCCAACTTTTGATTGCTTGATTTTGCAACCTTCTATTCTTTTCACATATATTTTTGTGTGTGGTTTCCCAGGTATTTAAAAAAGCAAGCTGAAAAAACAAATTCCATCATGTGGTGTAGGGGTGTCAATTAATCTCAGTTAGCTCACATGATTAACTCAAAAACATTAATCAGGATTAAAAAAATTAATCTCGATGTATCACAGTTTTAATTGCACTGTTAAATAGTAGAATACCAATTGAAATTCATTAAATATTTTTGGATGTTTTTCTACATACTCAAATATATTGATTTCAATAACACAGAATGCAAAGTGTACAGTGCTCACTTTATTTTTTAATAGTAAATATTTTCACTGTAAAAATTATAAACAGAAACAAACATGTCCTCTGAAGTGGTCGTTGAAGCATGAAGGGACATATGAATCTTTAGTACACCTGGCACATAAATATCTTGCAACGCCAACTACAACAATGCCATGCGAACGCCTGTTCTCACTTCCAGGTAACATTGTAAACAAGAAGCGGACAGCCGTGTCTTCTGCAAATGTAAGCAAACTCTTTTAAGTGATTGGCTGAACAAGTAGGACTGAGTGGACTTGTAGGTGAGGAAGGAATCATCAGGGATTTTTGCTGTTAAAAATTTAAGTCTACTGAGTGTGTGTAAATTGTGATTTTTTTTTCCAAAAGCTTAAACTTAGCCAAATTTGGGTGGATTTTCACGGGAATGACAAAAGGCACTTCTTTAATACAGAGCCCACTCCCTGCCAAATTTCAAGGCCCTGCTCCAAAGCGCGGGTTCACTAGACCATTTCAAAGAGAATGTCTCATGAATTTTTTTTAACATGGACAAACCAAGATATTTTCCCCTAAATCCCATTCTTGGGAATAGTTGAAGCATTTTTGGCTAAAATTGTATGGCTTTAAAAAAAAAAATACGGAGACAGACACCAACATGGAAAATTTCAACCCGAATATTCAGTTTGGCAAAGATATAAACAACTGAAAACAGTGTATTGCAATGGGAAGTGCAGGGTAAACTTAATAATAGGTGGTTCTACAAGCCCTGCCTATATATCACTGTAGAATCTTTATTACTGCCACAGAAAGAAAGTAAATGTGTATGCTGGTGGTGATCTGCCCAGTCAGTGTGTGGGAGTCTTCAGAGCTATCAGTAGCAAGTACTGAACTTACTGCTGTGTCATCTCGCATGTAAGGATTATGAGAGGTGCAATAATGAGAGCCTAGTTTAATTTACTTGCAAATTTTCTGTTGCTTAGCACATCTGATTCTTCCTTCTCTGTATGCAGAGGTGTGTTTTTAGTTGCTCTGATAGCTGACCCGGAAGTTCAGGCTTCAAAAGAAGGGGAGTTCAGTGACCTGGGTCTGATGTCATTGCTTGCGATTGACAGCTTTGATGACTGTCTTGAGAGGGCAGGGCTGAATAATAGCCACATGTTAATAGTTCCCGACATGTTGTTTGAGAGATTAAAATTGCTGGTAAATGAGATGGAGAGGGGAATGATTTTCTGCCCCCTACTTCAAGGATTTTTTTTTTTTCTTAGCTGGTTCTGCTTACTCTCTTTTCCCCTAGGGAGAGGTCACTGCATCTCTTTTTTGTGTGTGTATGTGGGGAGGAGGAGGGGCAAGGTTGCAGGGGAGGGGACAGAGCATGGGGCCTGTTGGCACCAGTGCTGCTAGTAATTCCCCTATTTTATTAGGTTCAGTGCATTCCTGGTACTTGCAGGTAGAACAAATAAAACGCAGGTCAAAAAGTTTAGTATGTGCAGCTGTGGGGAAGATTCTTATACTGCCAGGCATAACAGAAAACTGTTTTTGTATGTCCAAATACAGTAGCTAAACTCTGTAGCTATTACATGGGTCTCATGATTCCATGACAGTAATGTTCATATTTTTAAAATGTTTAGAAGAGAAGTGTCAAACCCTTAAGTATAAAATTCATGCTTGAAATGATCTGTAATTTATCATTTTGTGAAGGCAACAGCTTGAGGCAGGGTAACAGAGTAGTTAAGCATATTCTTTTTTCTGATGTATGAGACACCCCCAGACTGCAGTCTGTACTGTGGAACCACTGTGACCCCTTTAACTCTCCTGCCCAGACTGTCACCTCACTGATATGCTGGTGAACAGCAAGCTACTTCAGGCTCTGTTCTCTCAGCCATCAGCATGCAGAGGTATACCCAGCAACATACATGAAGGCTCTTGTGGCCACTCATGAACTGTATATGGAGAGACATCCTCGAATTCCCCCTTCCCCAGCCTTGCACCCCAGAAATGTAGTCTTACGCTGCTCAGACCCCTTGATCAGAGTAAGCTCACTAATTAGTCAGTCATATCATCAAGGGGTATGAATATGCACCAACCTTTGTAACCTGAGTAGACTTCAAATACTTATATTTATCTGTAAAACAATGGCTTTATACTTCAGTATCCTGTCATCTAAACTATATACTGCCTGGTGTAATTCTGTGCAACAGTTTACATCACTAATTTTAATAAAAATATTTTAGTTTGCATTGGATACATTAATAAATATGAATTGAGTTGCCCCAACTATTTTAACAAAATGTTTACTATTTTGAGTCCTTATTGATGGTACTAGTAGAATGACATCTATCAGATCCCTGCAATTGTTTTTAAACCAGATTTTACCCATTGTCTTCTATACCAATATAGCCTTGATTATATTAGATTCTTATTTAAGATAACCTTTCTGTTCCATTTACTAGCCATGGCTACATTTCATAATTTGGTTCCAGAGATGAACAATTAGACATAACAAATCTCATTTAAAGTAAACTTAAAAAAAACAAGTGCCAACTCTACCAGTAAACAATACATTTAAAAAGCCAGGCTGTGGTCTGGACTATTTTTAATAAAGATAAATGCAGTACAGTTTCATGGTTTCATTTTTATATATTTGTCAGGATTATATTTTGTTCTGTTGTATCCTAGAGTACAGCAGAAGATGATTCTGTGTTTGCAGCAGAGCACCAGAGCAGCAGAACTTTTGTATAGTTGTGATTGGACAGTCCTTCAGTGTAGAGATTTGAATACCTTACATAACTAGTCAGACCAATACTCTCAACTTCTATTCTATTGTTGAGATAAGCCAATAGAACTAATTTAATTACTGTGAGACCAAGAGCTGTTTATAGCCAAATGGCCCTTGGTCACCTCAGGCACATGGTTCCTGAGCAGTGTTTGATGGGCTATAAAATTAGGCTTTCAAAAAGCTCACCACATTTGTCCCTGTATGTCTGAGAAAACTGTTGAGCTACTCCTTATCAGGAAGACATACTGTAGAAAATCAAATGTCTTCTGGCCAAAGAGAACCAGCCCAAGCCACCACATTCACCAGGTGCAATTTACATCGACTGAGGACTTTTTTTTTATACTACTGTTGTCATAAAATGTACTTTCACTTTGAGTCTGATATTTCTCCTTTATCTAGTCTTAAGACTATGGTTTTAAGTACGCTGATTTGATTTCTGTAGTGTAACTGCATTACAGACTTTTTGAAGGAGTGACTTTCATTTTTGTAAACTTTTTATGGGAAAATTAGCTTATAGTGATCCAGGATATGAGAGAGTCAGAGTGCACCTATCTTGTGTCTCTGGACAATTAGTGACAGAACACTTATTTGTTTAAAAAAAACAAACAAAAAGCCTATGACCGTTAATAATCCCTGCTTCATACGAAATGTGCAAAAATATACCATTTCTTTTAACTGCTTCTTGCACATTCTGTGTTTTTTTAATTATTATTGCTCCCAGACATGTAAAAGACATTTCATGAGGATGGGAAAGTACGCTAGAAGAATTTTAATGAAGCCATTCCTGTTTTCCAAGACTCTTTGCTAATACTTTCTGAATACAGAATTCTTTAGTGGGAGTATATTCCTGTTGACTAGTCTCATGGGGACCATTGCATTTAGTTTTCATTATCATTGTAGTGTTGCTCATTCTGAAGCTAGTTCAGAAATCCGATGGGAGCAGTGGCTTATAAGAGTGTTATGCTGTAATGTAACTTGGGGACAAATATCAAGGGCTCCAGTAAGAAGAAAGTATGTTGTTTTGTGTGCACGCTGTTACAGATTTGGAGCTTGTGACATGTATGGCTGACCGTCTCTCCAAAACGGAAACAGACCATGGTTACTGCTTCTGAAATTCTTAGGGAACATTCAAATATTACTTTGGAGCAGTGGCCTCCAACCTGTTTAAGCACAAGATTACTTTTTGATTTTGAATGCAACCCAGGATCTATCCTGCGCCACTCACTCCATCTCCCCCTCCCTCCATCACTCTCTCTCCCCCACCCTTACTCACTTTCACCAGGCTGGAGCAGGGGGTTGGGGTGCGGGTTCTGGGCTGGGGTCGAGGGGTTCGGAGTGTGCATGGGCTCTGGGCTGAGCCTGGGACAAGGGGTTGGGGTGCAAGAGGGAGTCAGGTATAAGTTCTGGGAGTGAGTTTGTATGCAGGAGGGGGCTCAGGGCTGGGGTAGGGATGTGGGAGGGGGGTTGAGGTGCTGGCTCCAGGTGGGGGCTCAGGGCTGGTGCAGGAAGAGGTACAGGGTGCTGGCTCTGAGACGGGGCTCAGGGCTAGGGCAGGAGGTTGGGGTGTGGGCTCCTGCCAGCACTTACCTCGGGTGGCTCCCAGTGGATAGTGCAGCAGGTCTAAGGCAGGCTCCCTGTCTGTCCTGGCCCCCTGCCATTATCAGAAGATACCAGCACATCCCTGCAGCCTCTGGAGGGGGTCACATGGCTCTATGCACTGCCCCTCCCTTTAGACACTGCCTCTGCAGCTCCCATTGGCTGCAGTTTCCCATTCCTGGCCAGTGGGAGCTGCGGGGGCAGTGCCTATGGAGCAGTGCGTGGAGACATCCCCCTTTCCCCCAACGCAGGGACATGCCGGCCGCTTCCAGGAGTGGTGTGAGGCCAGGGCAGGCAGGGAGCCTTCCTTAGCCCTGCTGTGCCACTGGACTTTTAGTGGCTGGAGACTGTGATTGATTGGCAGGCACTCCATGATCGATTAGTCGATCACGATCTACCAGTTGGTGACCACTGCTTTGAAAGGAAGAAAGTAAATGAGCATAGGAGGAATTGTTTCCCAGTCTTTCTTCCTTCTTTCATGCTAAATAGTGTTTTATACTAATATTTTAAATATTCTGTAATCTAGATAAATATAAAGAGAATGATGCACACCTTAAGTAAATTGCTTTCTTTTGGTTACTAAGTAATACAAATAGTATTTTAAATAAACATTAAGGTTGCAGTGTCAAGCACTAATAAATGTCTACTGAGCATGTACAAATAGATTTTTACTGTTGATCACTACTCTATTTAAAAAAAAAAAGTAACAGGAGAAGTCTCTGTGTGTGAATATGACTGTATTTGCTTTTCTTGATTCCAAGTGATAGGTATTTTACCAAATGTCTTGTCAAACATATGTTAGCTACAAGATGCAAAGGTCTCAGTTGCAATATAATTAACTAGAGTCTATTAGATAAGTACTCCTTAAGAGTTTTCTTTAGGGAGTTTCCATGGTGTAGTTCTTTAGCTGCTTTTGTCTGACTTTTTTAATTAAACAAAACATTAAAAACGTCTTTTGTGTAAAAGGAAAATCTTACTTGGTAATTTACATTTTTACACACTGAAAAACGCTATGTAGTTAGTCTTTCAACATCTGAGAACATAGTTATACAAGTCAAAGGCAGTGTTTCAAAGGCATAATTTTGGTGTAGGTTTGATAGCAGATTGTGAAATGGGTGTGAGTTACCTACCTGCTAAGGTTGGCGACTAGAACAGAAGAAAGTCTTCCTAACAAATGAGATGCTTTAAAATTCTTTAATCTCAAGAGAAACTATTTCACAAGCAGCACTTTGTATTTTAAGTCACTATTGCTAAATTTGAAAGGGAGGCATTTTGGAGTTGCAATTTTTTCCTTATTTGGGGTGGCATAAATAAATCTGTAAGGCGTTTTTGGTGTTTTCAAAGTAATGATTTTTAGACCAGCACAAGCATGAAACAATGTGACAGGGCAAAGAGAGAGAGAGATCTTCATCAATCAGCCTTTGTGCTGACATGTTGATCTTCTGATGTGCCTTAAGTTGGATTCACCATGCTTTGGCCCAAACAATTGCAGCAGTAAGTGATGGTCACACTCTTGGTCAGCGTGCCAGGGACTGCACCATTGACCTCCAGAGCCCCAGCACTCTGCAGGGCTCATGTTATGTTGTTTGTTTTTATTTTCATAATTTTGATTTATATGCAAACAAAGTTTTATTTAACCACTTAGATATATTTGTCAGTTATAAAATACACTCCATACAAATATAAAAAATAATAAATCAAAATAAAAAATAAACATTTTTGTTTAACATTTGTTACATAAAATAGCCCACATGCTAATAATACCAATCATCTTGCATCTCCCCTAACCCCCAAAGCCTGGTTAAATGGATGGGATTTGCGATGTGCTCTGACAACGTACAACCTTGCAAATCTGCATATTTAATAGGCAAAATCCTGTGTTCTCTGGAGCTAGCTTGACCTAAATACAGTATCTAGGGTCCTGAATTCTAAAGAACCTCAGTACAGCAGAGGGGAAATTTTGGAACACCCTGAGATAAATGATCAGCAGGGGAATAGTTAACGATATGCTGAAATTTAAATTGTCGCTCTTTTTCTTAGAATTAGTGTTCTGCAGATGCCACTGACTGGTTTGCGCTCTTGGTTCCCATTTGGATTGTTTTGTCACAACCAAAAGAGCAAGAAACCTATGGTCCCCTCTCTCTCAGACCCCCCTCCCAAAAAACGGCTTCAGTTCTGTCTAGCACAATTCTACATCAAGTTCTACAGCCACCGACTGCAGTCACATGCTATATGGGTGGTTGTTAATACACAAACTGCTAGTTTCTTTCCACTTTTCCGAGGAACAAATACTGTTATACTTTTTCATGCAGGTATAGTATTCATGATTTAAAAATATACTTCGCATGTTCTTTCTATTTTCAGTTCTATTTATTCACAGATTCATGGATTTCCAATGGGTCCCTAACCCGTTTGGGTCTCCCAGCAGTCTACTGACTATAATTGTTTCACATGTTTCATTGTTTTCTGCATAAGTAGCCTATATGTATGTGCTATTGGCATTCAAAGTCCCATATATTGATGTATACAAACATACATGTACCGTGTGACCTTTTTACACGGGGCTAAATTTTTGGTTGGCTCTGTGCCAGTGTGGTAGAATGATGAAGTGGGCAGAGGGAGCCTTTTCCTCTTCAATGCATTTGCACTGTAGCGGAAACCATAACAAAGCCCTGGCTGGGATGATTTAGTTGGGATTGGTCCTACTTTTGAGCAGGGGCTTGGACTAGATTACCTCCTGATGACCCTAGAGATTCATTGCCATGGAAGCAAATCGCAGATAGTAGCCGCGATGGGAGCCTTTCGCATTTATAAAATGATCGCTGTTATAAAAGATTCACTGTTATCACAAACTACTAGGAAAACTGACCCAATCCTTGGCAGGAGTGACTTGATTTTGTTTCCACAGTGATTATTCATTATTTTCCATGACGACTTGATTAACACACTGTCCCTTGTCAGCTTCTTGGTTTCCTTAAACAATGTGTTGAAGTTCAGCCAACATACTTTCATGTAGCGATCTTCCCAGGACACAGACGCTTTCTCCATTTTACAGTTGGGTTAGCCTGACTACAGCACTAAGACTGTTTACCAAGTGCATGAGACTGTTTACCAAGTGCATGGCGGTAGTGACGGCCTATCTCTGGCATTGGGGTATCCAGATTTACCCATACCTCGGCAACTGGCTGGTGAAAGGCAACGTCAAGGCTCAGGTCCAGCACGACATCACTATACTACAAGCCACGTGCCACTCCTTGAGACTGCTGGTCACCACAAAAAGTCCACATTAATTCCAGTTCAAAGGATAGAATTAATTGGGAGCTTGCTCAACTCGATCTGGGCAAGAGCGTTCCTGCCATTAGACAGGTTTCAGGCCCTGATGGATCTCATTGTGGAAGTGTCCAGGTTTCCCCTGACAACAGCCCAGATGTGCCTGTGCCTACTAGGCCACAATGCAGCTTGCACATACATGGTCCGCCATGCCAAACTCCGCATGTGATCCCTGCAGCAATGGCTGGCATTGACCTATTCCCAATCCAGGGACCACCTGGGAAAGATCATAACCATTCCTCCGGCAGTTCTCACCCCTCTGCGATGGTGGACCGATCGCAAGAAGGTCCTGGAAGGAGTCCCATTTGACAGTCCCGCTCCAATTGTCGAGCTAGTGTTGGACGCTTTGGACCTCGGTTGGGGGCGCACCTCGAACATCTCCAGACCCAGGGGATGTGAACCCTGGAGGAGGCAACGTTACACATAAATGGCAAGGAGCTCAGAGCAGTCTGGCTGGCCTCTGGGGTCTTCTTGCCGCACTGGTTGGGCAAAGTGGTGAGAGTGCTGACGGGCAATATGGCCTCGATGTTCTACATCAGCAGGCAAGGAGGCGCACGCTTGTCGGCTCTCTGCCAAGAGGCACTCCATCTCTGGGACTTCTGCATCGGCCATGGCTTCCATCTGGAATCGTAACCTCCTGGCATCAGGAATGCCCTAGCAGGGACTTCTCCTCTTACCACGAGTGATTGCTCCGCCCAGAGGTGGCCCGCATGATCTTCCAGAGGTGGGGAACTCCATAAGTAGATCTGTTTGCCACCAGAGGAAACAGAAAGTGCCATGGGTTTTGCAGGGCCTGAGCAAAGTCTCCCTCTCCAATGCCTTCCTCCTGTCGTGGGCCAAGGGTCTGATGTACGCATTCCCGCTGATCCCTCTGGTCAGTCGGGTCCTAGTAAAGATCAAGAGGGACAAGACACAGGTTATCGTGATTGCCCCTTCGTGCCTCTTGCCAGCACTGGTTCAGCATGCTCATGAACATGACGGTGGCCCCTTCCCGGCCCCTTCCCGACCATCCATACCTGCTGTCACAGGATCACAGTCAGCTCCTACACCCCTACTTGAAGTCTCCACACCTCTTGGTGTGGATGCTCTGTGGTTGAACCTGGAGGAGTGTGTCTGCTCGGAGGAGATCCAGCATGTCCTCCTGGGAAGTAGGAAGCCATCCACGAGACTAACATACCTGGCTAAGTGGATGAGGTTTTCCCACTGGGTGTCAGAGCATGGCATTTGTCTCTTGCGTTCTTCAGTGCAGTCATCTTGGATTACTTACTGCAGCTTAGGAATCAGGGTCTGGTGCATTCTTCCATCAGAGTGCACCTTGCGGCCATCTCCGCATTCCAGCAGCCAATCCAAGGTCAGACGGTCTTTTCTAATGACATGACTGTCAGGTTCCTGAGGGGCCTCGAAAGGCTTTACCTGCAGGTACGAGCCACTGGGTTTCTGCTCCCTTTCCTATTTGTCCTGGAAGGTCATTTTCTTGGTGGCAGTGACATCGGTGAGACAAGTCTCAGCAATTAAGGCTTTGATCTTGGAACAGCCTTATATGGTGTTTTAGAAGGACAAGGTCCAGCTGTGGCCCCACCCAATCTTCCTGCCGAATGTGGTATCTTCCTTCCACATGACACAGGATGTATTCCTGCCAGTGTTCTGTCTCAAGCTGCACAAGACTGCCAAGGAGAGACGTGTGCACGTGCTGCATGTCCGGAGGGCCTTGACTTTTTACTTGTAGCATACCAAGCCTTTCCGTAAATTAACCCAGCTGTTTATCGCTACAGCAGATAGGAGGAAGGGCCTTCCGGTTTTTTTGTGGAGGATTTCCAACTGGATCACCTCTTGCAGAAAGCACTCTTGCAAGCTAGCAAAGGTCCTTCTGCCGTCAGTTGCACTGCTGTACAGCCAAAATGCTTCTGAAATAAATGTTGTCCAACTTTACTAATTCTGGGTCACTGAGAACAAAAATGATGCTTAAAATTGTTGATTGGCTCTAGTTTTCAAGATATGCTATTGGGTCAGTGTATACAACCCTTGACTTGGGAATGGCGGAGGATAAGTGAGTTATAAAGGGAAGGGATCTCAATTTAAACCAGAAATGACTAAAATACATCTTTGACTGGATCTATGAATAAATCTATGACTGGGTTTGGACAGTACTTGCTTTTGAGGCAAAACAATGAATGATGCAATCTAAAGCTGGTATTGCGTCATACATGATATGAATTGCATCATGTTATTCCTAGAAGTCATGGATGATGCAATCATAACAAAGCTTATATCACTCTGCTGAACAAATTGCCCTATATCAGCTCTAGAAATCATACAGTGTCGTGCTCTCTTATTTGTCAGTGTTTGATTTTGCAAAGGGACACATTTCTGTTTAGCCAAAGTGAGCAGAGATGCCTCGTACTTGTGTGAACAGTGCAGGTAACTTCTGCTATGTTTGTGGTGAAGTGACTTTTGCATCATAAAGTGCAGTATAACCACTATGGTTAAGAAAACCTATCACTTTTATTTTGGCTGCAAAATTGGAGCTCAGGACAAGAGGTGGGCCCCACAGATATGCTGCAGCACTTGTGCAACAAATCTTCGCCAGTGGTTGAACAGGAAAAGGAAATCTGTCTTTTGCAGTGCCAATAATTTGGAGAGAGCCAAGAGATCATACCAGCAATTGTTACTTCTGCATGGTGCCTCCAGTTGGGAAAGGTGTGTCAAAGAAGAAAAAGTGGACTGTGCATTATCCAAACATTCCATCAGCTATACGCCCAGTACCCCACGGAGAAGGACTGCTGGTTCCTGATGCACCAGAATCATTCTCACTTGAGTCAGATGAGGAAGAGGATGAAACTTCTGGTCCTGAACCATCAATGGCACAGGACCCCCATTTTCTCCCATCCTCCTCCTCTGAACCACACCTCATAACACAAGGTGAACTGAATGACCTTGTCAGGGATTTGGAACTACCCAAGAGTAAGGCAGAGCAGTTGGGCTCCAGACTACAGCAGTGGAATCTCCTGGCAGGCTATCAGGGCAAATGGAGCCCATCAATGCTTGCAGACTATTGCTGGACAGTGACAAGAGATGCTCCATTTAATGAATACAAGAGACAAGCCAAGAAGCGCCGAGTAGACACTGAATAGGACTAAACTATGTATAGAATAGTTTTTTGCCTTTTGTTTCATAATAAATTTTATTTATATAACCCTTTTGCTGATTTTTAAAGTGTTACATAAACAGGACAGGTGAAATATTATCATGTAAAGCAACCATAAACACATGAAAAGACCTAGGTTTACAATTTATGATTAAAACTCTATCATCTACACAATATACATAGACATAAAATGTAAAAACTTAAATATCTTAGGAACAGTAGCCAATCAGTTGTTTTAATTGTCATATTTGAATTCAGCACATCAAAATACATAATAAATATCACATTTTATCTCTGAAACAGATGACTTATCAAAAATTGTAGACCAGTGTTGTCAGGGCCCATTCAACTAAAGTGCAGGCGTCCTTGCAGCTTTCCTGGCATACATCTCGATCCAGGACATCTGTAGAGCCGCGACGTGGTCCTCGGTCCACCCACTCACATCTCATTGTGCCATCACTCAACAGGCTAGAGATGACGCTGCGTTCGGCAGAGCTGTATTACAATCAGCGCAGCCATGAACTTCTACCCGCCTGAACAGGAGCTGCTGGGAGTCATCTAATATGGAATGGACATGAGCAAGCACTCGAAGAAAAGACAGTTACCTTTTCTGTAACTGGTGCTCATGGCCATTCCACGACCTGCCTTCCTTCCCCACTGTCGGAGTTTCTGGCAAGAATGAACTGAGCATGGGGGGAGCCAGTGGCGCCTGTATGGCATGGTATAAGGGGCATTACTCCAGAGGGCACCAGAGCCGGTCCCTTACGGATACTGCTGAGGGAAAAACTTCCGGCACCAGTGCCTGTGGCAAGCGCACACACCTAACGTAGAATGGACATGAGCAACACATCTCGAGGAACATCGGTTATGGAAAGGGTAACTGTCTTTTCTCCCTCTTCCCAAACACTTTTGTTTTCTGGCCCTGAAAATGAATGATAGCATGCCAATTGGATCATTTCTGGTGAGGATGACTGCTCACCACCACATTCTTAAGAATTCTAGGCTGTTTGTGCACCTTAAACATCTGAAATTCCTACCCCTTTTATTATGAATTTAAACAATGTTCCGTCCATGTGGAATACCTTAGTGACTTCAAGAGGTTTGCAGTGTTTACTAGCGCTGATGACTTTAGAAACTCCATTAGACGAAAGTGCTGAACAAGCTAGAATATTATTCCCTAATGTTGCTTTGCTGATCTGCGTTATTAAAAATAGATGAACAGAGCGTGTTTTTATATAAAATACATACAGGGCCAGGGAAAATGTGGTAGTGTTTAAAAAAAAAAAATACTATTGGTCAGATAATGCTGACACCATGTCCTCTGCCAGCCTTTGTAATCAGTACTATTGCTAGAGTTGTTAAGGTATTGTTATATATTACAACAGCTCATCATTTTGACTAAGTTCTGAGAGACCAGAGTAGTAAACAAGCTAAAATGCATCCATTTATTCAACCTTTTTTATAAGCAATATTGCAAGATGTTAAATGAGAATAAATGCATTTTGTTTTCTATACCATAGTAAGAAGGTCTATTTCTCTAAGGGTTTGTCTGCACGGCCAAAAAAGGTGTGTGTTGAGATTAGGACAACTAACTCACCTGAGCTCTCCAGGTGTAAAATCCTAGTAGAATCACAGCACTGTAGTTTTACTGTGAGGTGAACTAGGTGAGGTCAGTCACAGGCTAGTGGGTATAGTGGTGACTTTGTGTATCTCATGGTAAAAACTACAGTGCCTCATCTCCAATACGTGTAAGATATCTTGCTATATAAAACCCACTTTTTTTTAAAAATTGGACATACTCCGAGAGAAGGTTTTCTAGAAGCTCTGTTTTACAGTCTCTGATTCAGTTCATCGTAGTAATGTCTTGTCACTTAATCTTGCTTGTTGTTTGTCAGCGTCTGAAATTTGTAACTCAGGACACACACCTATAGGCCAGACGCTAATGGAGCTGGAGTTAAGCAAAATGTTACATCAAATGAGGGAGTCTCAAGGGGCAACACTTCCATCTACTTCACTGATTTCTTACTGTGAATCTGTAATTGCACATTGACTGTCCCTATTCAGTTTAAGAAAACTTGGAGGTAGAGGTGAGCAAATAATTTGCAATCAATAAATAATTTGAAAAATGTAGCCTCTTCTACTTTCAGAATATTCACATATAGATCAGTTTTCTCAAATTTGATATTTCGTGTCTGTTTGACAAATATTTTGTCACATTTTTGTATGTTATGGATTAATCATGTACAGGTCACCGCATCTGATACCTCCTATTTGAATTCGGAGCTGTGATGCTCAGTTTTTATTGGCATGGTCAGGCAGTTGGCATTGTTTCTTTTCTTTGAACACAGAAGGGTTGTGAGTGTGGCGGCAGAGAGTGAATATTTATACAAAATTTTAAAATGGATGTGTTTATGTTCACAGAAAAATTATTCATCATGCTCTACTTGTACTTGATGATGGTTTTTAAATGTGTCAAAGGTGTTTAAAGCCCTGGATAAGTGCTTTTTTGCATGTTATATATTGAAATAAATATTGGATATAAAGAAAAGCCACCCAATACTCTCTTCCTTTCCTAGATTTAAGACTTTCCATCATTTTGCTGGGTTAATAGAAATGTAAAGGATGTTAAAATGTACAAGATACTTTAAATGCAATGACTGATTCTGTTGTTTTTCCTTTTCAGGATGTTGTTTGGGGATTGAACTCTTTATTTACGGTAAGTAAGATGATGCAATAGATACAGCTACATTTTGTTTTCCTTGCCAGGTGGTTTCTGAAGTTACTTGGTATAGACCTGATTCAGTGTGTCTTAGGGTTAAATTTTTGTGTTCCTCCTGTCTTTAGCGGTGTTTAATTAGCCCTGTTTATTAGCTAACCGTGAGGATTATCATACAGAAGGGCATATGCTGCCTTCTTAATATTTCTTTTTACTTATAGTTATAAATCTATGGTGCGGCCTTTGGTAACGAGTTGCATAGGGTTTTCCACAAATCCTAAATTCCTTCAGTGAGTTATTGTGCGGAGTTAGGGGAAGGAATGTGAGGATTACTCTGGTAGATAATTGGCATTGCTGTACCCCTGAAAAATTGAGGGTTGGGATAAACAGTTGCCCAATATAGGTTCCATTATTGACAATTATAATCAATAAACACATGTTGAAGGAGACAGGAGCTCCAAGGATCTCCCACCCCCAGAATGAGAATAGGGCCTGACACTGAATTAAAACATGAGATTGCCCCATGGAATCCCACATCACATGAAAGGAATTGGCAGGACCAGGAAGCCCAAGTCTCTTATTTACAAGAGGCAGCTGTGGGAAGTGGAGGGAACATGTAAAACCCTGGATTAATGTCAGGAACAGGCAGGACTGGAGCCAGCAACCCTCACCTCAGATATACAACAGAAGCCAAGAAACTGCCCCCACTGATCGATTAGAGGCAAGTCAAGGTAGCCCTCCTCCCCTCTGAGGCAGAGGTATGGAGTGTGACTGTCATGGATAACCCTTGTTGCTGCCTGGTGGAAGTGGGAAGGTCAAGGGAGGAGAGCAGAGGGATCATGGTCAAGCGGAGCACTCATTGCCATTACGCCCTTCAACTGCAGTAAGGGTCACTGTAGCTTCTCCAAAGAGCTACCCCAGTGCACAGTGAAGCACCTGGGACAGGGAGCAGAGTTGCTGGCAGTGTCTGCCCAGCCCTATTTTCTCAAGCTCCAGCTCAGACAGAAGGATTCTGTCCCTCATTTCCTGAAGGAGGAACTGGGTAGCTGAACCATCACTGCTACCACAAGAAATATTTTTCCAAAATGTGTTGAATAGACAGATTATGGCTGCAGGGCCCTGGGAAACAGAGCTTTCATGGGCCAATGAGGCTTAATTTTCCTGGATTAGGGTCTTTAGTAAATTACTTTGTAAAAAGATTGGAGAGCACATGCTTTTTAATTCAGAGTAATTGTGTTTGTGCTGTATTCTAAATAACTAAAATAGGGTGAGTCTGTTTTAGAGAAACACAGAGTGCAATCCTGCAATAGAAATACACATAACTTCTATACAGTGTGATCATCTGAAAAGAGTGGTGATTGTGTATGACAGACTACAGAGATTTGTAGTGTCCTAGAAGACTCTTCAGCTTTACAGCCTGCAGCTTGGATTTCCCCTGTGCATATGCTCAATGACTTTTTTTGTAAATAATTATGCTTTGAAAAGCTGGTTTGGGCTTGTTTCTAGAAAGAAAGGAAAATAGGTGAATGATTGAGAGTCTTGCTCAGCTTTTGGTTTGGAAAGGAAATTGAAACTTGTAAATTGGTTAGGAAAAAAAAATTCAATGACCATAGAGATTCATTGCCATGGAAGCAAATCTCAGATAGTGACAGTGATGGGAGCTTTTCACACTTATAAAATGATAGCTGTTATAAAAGATTCACTGTTACCACAAACTACTAGGAAAACTGACACGAGACGGGACCAGAGAAACTTGGTTTTGTTTCCATAGTGATTGTTCATTATTTTCCATGACTTAATTAACACACTATCTCTTGTCAGGTTCTTGGTTTCCTTAAACAATGTGTTGAAGTTCAGTCTTTCTGCAAATATGGCACAAATCGCAGTGCAGGTGATACCTATTACAGACACTATGCCAGCTGTGCCAGTAAGCTGTAGAATGCACTTGCAGTGTTGTCAGCTAAAAGGAGACAGCTGCTTTTTCTAAGAGAGGAATTACTGAGAGATGGATATGTAGAAGTAAAATTTAGAATGTTTAAAATGACTGCATATAACCCTTTCATACAGTTTGTGTGTATTCACCTTCAGCTCCCCCACATTTCTTTTTCTTTTTTTTCCTTTTTTTTTAGTTCAGAACACCAGTTTTCCTGGATTCACAGAACAAAATTTCAGAAGAAATAATATTGAGGCTGTGTGATGTGGCCCAGCATTAGAAGGTCACACTCTTTGTTGCCTCTCTAAGCTAAACTGTACACCCAGAGAGAGAGACAGTGAGAGCAGCATATTAAGGTGCTGTCTGTGATGAGTAAGCAGCAGCAGGAAGCTCCAGAGATTCTTCTGCCTGCAGCAATTTGAAGGGTGGGGAATAATGTGTAGGGATGTGGAGGTGGGGTAGCAGGGACCAGATCATGGGGAGCAGAGATGGGAATCATGGGCAGTTATGGGCACCCCAACCTCGCACTCAGAGCTGCTTTGTCTTCTACCTTCTATGTCTCTGCTTTTGCTCCCCCTTGTCCCTGCTTCTACCCCCACCACTCCCCTCCAGGTCTCTGCTTCTCCCACCACCTTCCTTACCTCCACCACTACTACCCTATTCCTGCAGTGCATGCTGCTTCCCCGACTCTGTTCTCCCCGTTTCCCCCCTAAAACTCTCTAAGGTTTTCATGTCTGTCAGACTCCAGACAACACAATCTCCCCACTCAGGAAGTTACACAGTTGCCTCTAATATCTATAACCAGCAGCAGGGGCCCAGAGAGATTCCTCTGCCAGCAGCACCAGCCAGTTTGGGGGCTGATTTTCCTCTAAATCGTATTTTTCTAGTTTTCCACTTTTCACCAAAATCAGTGGGGCTCTGCCAATTGATACCTAGAACGTTCCTGGAAATCTTGGACTTGATCAGAGGTGATAGTCAAAAATAATCGTGTGATATCCATCCAGACAATCAGAAAAATGCCATCAAGTTGAGTGTAGAGCCTTGCTTCACTTGGCCAATAATTAATCAAGGGTTGGATTGTGACCATCAGACTCATTTGAATTTACCCCCCATAGGTTCTAAACCAGAGATCTGGAGGGATAAAAGAAGCAATGTCACTAAACCTACTGCATTTGCTGGCCTCATCTGTGTTTCATCACACTAAATATATTTTCAACCTCTTACATAATATGATAACTAGATAGATAGGTTTTTTTTTTCTTACTTAAAAAAAAATCCCCTGGCTCTTTTCCAGGATCTCTTGAATTTTGATGATCCTTTGAATATTGAGGCTGCAGAACATCATTTGCGGGACAAGGTGAGTCAGCAGCTTACTGAAAGTGTTTTGTTCCCAAACCAGTATACATCTTGTGTTTTAGTGTTCTAAATCAGTGCTTTCCTCGCCTTCTGATAATGGGAAGATGAGTGACTCAATATACCAGCTTTCTTAACAAAATGTAAGGAAACAAACTTCTTACAATAGCGATGATTCCAGTATATTGTGCTTATTTGTCAGACCATGATCCATTACACACATTTTGCTATGTTAAAACTTACCCAGATATAATTGATCTCACTCTTTCAAAGGTACACTTTCCATTAAGAGTCCAATATATTCTGTAGATGGTCGTTTATGGTTCTGAAGCTGTTACCTCATACTGCCTTAAATTTACATCACTGTCTTTGAGCAGACCACCTCCTCTGCCTCCCCCAAAGAGACACCTGTTTCTCGTGTAAGTCTTATACAGCCCCTGCGTTGCATGTTTTTCGTTAAGCCGGAGGGAACAGGAGGCTTTTAAGGATGGTGAGTAGTGTGAAAGCTGGCTGTTGGCCCCCCTTAATAGTTTACAAGCGGCCAGTAGGGGGGGGAGCAGTACACAGAACTGCTCACAGACACAGTAGCCTGAACTTTTTGCACTATCTTTTCCTTTCTGCCTCAAAGCAAAGAAATCTTGCTTCAAACCAGTTTTTACTGAACAGATAACGGAAGCACAAGATTTTATATCTACCAATCAAGTGTTAACACGCAAGGGTCTTTGTCTGAATGTGTATAAAAGGTTTGTGAAATTTGTGTAAGACAGAGTCTTTTGTATTAAAGTACAAGGCTCTCCTTTTTTCTGCAGAATAAAGCATTTTTCCTTATCAGGCTTTTAATTGGCTCTCAGCTAGGCAGACCCCATATTTCGGTAACAGTAGCCCTGCTCTTGTCAAAACAGAGCTCACTGATCCAGTTTTTCCCATATAATATATCAGTGCATATTCCTGTTGCATATATTCGGGGAGGAGAGAAACCAAACAAGATGTTTCTACTGTTTTGTGGAGTCTCAAAATTATGTCTTGTTCAGCACACATTGTCTAGGGACATGCTATAATTCATATGCAGACTCTCCTATGCATAGCAACTTTCATTTGAACTAGTTTAAGATCAATTTATTATGAAGGATTGTTGAAGGCACTTGAAATCTTAGTGAGTCTTTAACATGATTTTATGTGGAAGCTTTTGCAGAAGATTGACTAGAGATGTCCTGCATAGCTTCAGTTTCCCATTTTAGCCTGAATAGTTATACTTTTGGGGCCTTGGAGCTCTTATGGTTTAGTGTTGAATTGCAAATTAACCTCTTCTGGCATTTTTGTTGTTGTTGTTCAAGTTAAGCACAATGATTAAAGAAATTCTCCAGATTAATAGTGATTGGAAGAGTTCAATTAAAACAAGAAGTCAACCAGCAAGTACAATTTCTTTAAGAGAAGTGCCAGTATATCTAGCTTAGTTTTCCCACTATTTCTTATAACAATATGGTACAGTAAATTCTGGTATTAATCTGTGTTTATGCTTTTTAGAAAAACAGAGTGGAGACACTCAGCATGAAATTGGGAAAGTTTTAGTCCAGCTTCTGCCCTGAGTTCCACTTTTAAGGAATTTATTCCCTGGAAATATGATAAAACCAAAAAGAGAATCCCTTTTGAACAGAGGATGTCATGGAGCTTTACTAGCCACTAAATAGGAGAGAAATTAGCCATAAATAAAAAGACAAGAAAATAGAGTCAGTACATCTAAGAGAGAGTGAGGTGGATTCTCTTCCTTCTTCTGCAATTTAAGACAGAATTGTGCACTAAGGTATAGTCATTTAAATCTGTCTAAACCCTCTGAGGCAGTGAGACTACACAGGTGTCCCTGAAAGTATAATTTGGCATGTCTAGAGACTTTACTGCTCGTTGTGAAGTGCCAGAAGGAAAGAATTCAGTTTGATATTAGGTTGATTTACAATGATTTTACTACTCTACTTGCGAACAAGGATTTGCATAAAATATGCTGAGGCTGTAAACATGGGTACCCACAATACCATGCACTCTGAAATAAACCATGCCCATCATGCAATAATGTCTCACTCATCAGAGAATGAAAAGCCAAGAGTTACTATCCTGCATCTCTATAATTAGACTCACAAATTAAAATCTGTAGTGATACTAAGAAAATGCTTGACAAAGCCCTGACTGGGATGATTTAGTTGGGGTTGGTCCTGCTTTGAGCAGGGGGTTGGAGTATATGATCTCCTGAGGTCCCTTCCAACCCTGATATTCTATGATTCTATGAAATGGTAGTAATAGGCTTTTCAGGGAAAGATTTGTTTTAATAGCAATTGGGGAATGAGAAGTGAAGTTTGAAAACACATACTGCTATACCCCAGACAGTGTCAAATGCTTCTTCAGGTGATATGCAGTATAGTTGTAGCCATGTCGGTCCCAAGATGTTAGAGAGACAAGGTGGGTGAGCCAATATCTGTTGTTGGACTGATTTCTGTTGGTTAGAGAGACAAGCTTTCAAGCCACTCAGAGCTCTTCTTCAGGTCTGGAAGTACCTTCAGGATGCTGTGATGCTTTCCCAGACCTGAAGAAGTTCTGTGTGGCTTGAAAGCTTGTCTCTCTCTCAAACAGAAGTCGGTCCAATGAAAGATATTACCTCACCCACCTTGTGTCTTTTCAAGTGATAAGCAGTCTTGGGAAGGTTTATCAGGTTAAAAAAAATTTCATTTCTGAATGAATTTTTTTTCCTATTATGCAGAGGCTAATAATTTTTTAAACTGCTTTAGAGAAAATTTATAAATTTCCTACTCAGGTAGGTTGACTTCTTGTAGCAGTTGCATCTTCGGTTCACTTTTCATCATGTATCATGCAGAGGCTGCTTTAATTTATGAATACACGGCACAGTGTTGGAGGGCTTCTCAGGAGGTCCCTCGCTGACAGTAACACTTACTGTGGTGACTCGACTGTAGTAGCAGAGGATCTATACTAGCTAATGGTGCATCATAATCATCATGCCAGCAGCCAAGGTAGATAATGGCTGCCACCTGAGGGGAATAAAAATGTTTACAGTAAACAGAAATTAATGTGCCCGACAAGCAACCTCAGAGTGGGAGATGAAGAGAAGTTTGTGATGGTTTGGTCTGTCTTTGGTATAGATGCCTCATGTAGTGTACATATAACTACCCTGAAGTTAAAACTCTCCAGTATTTTTGTCCTGTCTCCTCATATGTGTATTTAGAAATGTTTTCATGCCATTAAGTTATTGAGAGTTTTAAAGAATAATTTTTACTAATGAGATACTTTTAGATGTGTCTTTAATTTCAAGGGTAGCCCTAGGGTCTGAAACAAATGTTTCAAGAAAAGAGCTTTTGTAGTATTTTGTGTTTGGCTTCTAGCAGCAACAGAAATGCACATTAAGCGTTCCCTTGTGATTCGCTAAAGGAAGTGATAGTGTTTTATTGATGTCATTTCACTGGACTCAGATTTGAAGTGCTGAGATACTCTTGCTGCCAATTTGGCTAAATATCCCTGTCTGATAGGAGTAGTAACAGCTAATTAAAAGCCAGCCTCTAGTTATTTATGTAGAAAAACTGAAGTTTATATATCTCATTAGGCCGGGTTACATCATAACAAAGATGTCTGCTGTCTGAGTCTGGAAAAAGTCCTTTAGTAGTTTGTGTTAAGGCACAGAATTTGAAACCTTACTATTTGATTCTTAGAAAACAAGTGTTACATTGTAGATAAAAGCAATAAGGAAATGCCTCTGAATTTAAGGCCAGAAGGGACTGTTATAATATTCTAGTTTCACGTCCTGCATAACAGAGACCATAAAAGCTCAGCCAGTAACATTTGCATCAAGCCCATAACTCCATTTGAGTGATAGTATAGCTTTTTGAAGGACATCCAGATTTAAAGACTTCAAGTGATGGAGACTCCACTGTGTCAAAAGGTAAGTTGTTCCAGTGGTTATTCACCCTCACTGTCAAAAACATACATGTTGTTTCTAATCTGAATTTTCCAGCTTCAGCTTTCAACTATTGTGCCTTTTTCTGCTCAATTAAAGACCCATCGACTATCAGAAATCTCTTCTCTTGCAGATACTTGTAGATTATCATCAAGGCACCTCTTCACTATCTCTTGCATAAACTACATAGATTTAGCTTCTAAGTCTCTCACTCTAAGACATGTTTTCCAGACCTCAGATCATTCTGTAGTACTTTTCTGAACACTTTCCAATTTTTTAGTACCTTTTTGGAAGTATGGACACCAGAACATGGATGTAGTATTCCAGGAATGGTCTCAACTAATGCTACAGAGAGGGGTATTAGTACCTCCCTACTCCTGCTTAATATTTGCCTGCGTATGCATCTGAGGATTGTGGTTGTCGTCTTAGCAACAGCATTCCATTGGGAGCTCATGTTCAGATGTCTGTGAACCATTAATCCAAAGTCCTTTTCAGTGTCTCCATTCTAGGATACTGTCCCCTGTCTTCTAAGTGACCTGCATTCTTCATTCCTAGGTACATGATCTTGCATTTGGCTGTATTCAAACACATACTGTTCAAATAAGCTAACTTCACCAAACTATCCAGATCAGTCTGTACAACTGACCGCTCCCTGTCATGATTTATCACTTCACCAATTTCGGTCATCCACAGATTTTACCAATAGAATTTATACTTTTCTTTCATATCATCGATAGTTTTTGAATAGTGTTGATCCAAGCCTGTTGCCTGCTGGGCCCCAGTAGAAACATGAACAGAGCTGGGATTCTTTAGTTGCCCAAAGCAGTCTCTGTGACCGTAACTATTTGAATAGCAGGAGAGAGAGTTGTAAGACCAACTACACTGGATTCTGAAACTGCTCCACAGGATCAACATGGCTTAATTTCGATGATTTTTTTGTTTAAACATTAGATGCTCCTGCAGTGCTTACTGTTATATGCACAGCAGGGCTTAAATTCAGTCGGAGCTATCAGGAGCAGAGTTCTGATAAATTTTTTCAGACAAATGGGATGGAAGCCCAGAGCTCTGGGAAATACTCTGAGAATTGAAACCTGAGTGCACAGTGCAGCTTGGAAGTAAATCAACAAATGGACTTGAATTGATTCACTTTCTGTGGTAGCTGAAGAGAATGAAAATTGAAAAAGCAGTGGTATGCCTCTGTTGTAAATAGAAAACCAAAACAATATAATAGTTTGAGTACTGAATCCTATGCAGCCATATATACTGTATATTATAGATACATTTATTTGTCATCTAAAACTTAGAAAATATTTAGCATAGGTACGGAAATCAAGAAAGTTTATGAACAAACAAGCAATTATTTGAAACACTCTTAGTAGTAGTAGTAAATAATTATATTCTGATGGCTCCCAAAGGCCCCAGGCATGACTGGGGCTCCATTGTTCTGGGTGCTGTACAAAAACATAGAAAAGAGACAATCTGAAGGGAAATTCTTGTGTTCAGGCATCGCAGAGGTGTATATTTATGCTGTAGAGGAAAATCTTCATTGAGTCCTATTTCAGACAACTCCAAATGCCTGCTTTCTGTAAACCAGACCTCCCCTGTTCAAGTCTGCTGGTTACTTGATGAAGAGGTGATGATGATAGTCCTCATCATCAAATGCAAGGAGTATGCAGAATAAACATGAATAATTGGAAGTATTAGCTCGTAAGTTAAATTATGACTAATAATGCCCACAAACAAATAATAGGTACTACAGGTTGCTAACTGTGTATCACTGAAATTTGATTGTACTAAAGATGTTTCTTAAATAACATCAGAGCTAGCTATACTTTTGTCTCCTGGCTTATGTCTCTGCTCATACATGGGAAGGGCATTAAAACCCTAAGAGTTGCTAAGTTTCCCTTGAAAATCCAATTGTTCTAATTGAAGAAGAAAAGCATTTGAAACACAGATAAGTGTGTTAAAACATAGCTCTTTCTTGATCTTTTTTCAGTGACTACCTTTTGAGATTAGTTTTCCTCATTAGATATAATTTAGCCAAAGTAGTAGATTATTTTGCATTAAACTGCATCTGTTTTAACATGAAATCTTCTTTGATGCATCTGTATGAAAAGCACAATATGGATGTAAATACATGTGTTACAATACATTGAGTCAGTGATTGAAGCCTTTCCTAGGCAAAAGAATAATAAATTATATTCAGGATTTAAATACAGTTTATATGAGGGAAATGTCTCTGATTATCAATATTTCTGTTGGATCTTTTAGTATGAACAAAAACAAATCTATTCACAGTAAGCACATGATCTTACTGTAACCCTTTTCCTACCACTCTCCGTAGCCAATGTTGTTTGTTACTGTCACTTCTTGTCACATCAGAACTTTAAAAATTAGAAGCCCTTTAGAGCACATTCTTGTTGTGATACTATGAAGTTGTCAGCCATATCTCTAGGTGCTAAAAATACTTATATATTTAATAGCTTAAATCATTAAAGTACTCTTTTGGGTAGGTAGTCTACATGTTAATAGTACAGCTTTTTTTCCTCCCTGAGCTTTGAAACAGTAAAATATAAGTCTTTAATGTGATGAGGTTGATATTGAGTTTTGTCTTTAGAGGAGAAAATATGCATACCAAATCCCTGTGGGCCTGGTCCAGAATGTACTGAAGTCACTGGAAAGAACCATTGATTTCTGTGGATTTGTGGCCGATCCTATAATGAAATCCCTCAATATGAAGGTGTTCTAGAGTGCAGATTGATGTTTTCTTAAGAGATGTATAAAGTGAAACTAACATGGAAACTGACTGGTGCTTACTCCTACAGTCACCAGCCACCTGTTAGGATTGTGATAATTAGTGGGAAATAGTAGTTAACTTGCGTGTTAGCTGTCTACAGTGCATCTTTCCTATAATCAGACAAGACATCAGCTTCCTTCTTCTCCACCCTCCAAACAACACCACTTTAAATTTAATGAAAAGGGGGCTTTTGGAAATGACTTCGGGCTGAAGTATGTTTGTTTACTAATAATCTAATTCTTCAGTTAAATATTGGATGTGCTGATCAGTTTAAACAATTAGAAAGATCAACTATTGTTCGGTTGCTACACTGTAATATGTGATGTTGAACAGAGCATATACATTAGTTTTTTATTAAATTAACCCCTCTGATTTATTTTTCTCTTCTGAGCTATCTGGATTGGAATTCTGCCATTAATTTGGGGCTTATGTAAAGTCTGAATAAAATTATTAATTTGTAATGTTCTATTCATTATTTTCATTGTCCATTCTCTTTATTCAATTTGAATATGATACTATGCCGTACGAACCAATCTTGCATTGAAAACCATGCAGGTACAGGCTCTACTCAGAGTTCTAGGTACAGGATCAGAACCTTAGTGTTTAGGAAGCCTTTAGGGGTAGCAGGGTAGGTATCTTTTTTTTTGAGAGGGAGGGTAGGAAGTGGAAGTTTGTAGCCTGACAGTGTCTCATTTGTTCTTGGCTACATTTTAATCTAAGCTATTGCACGCTCACTACCTAATTTTTTCATAGTTGGTTTTCCCTATTAAATATATGGAGAGCATTTAAAAAATGAAGAACACATCTAAATGTCGAGTTATAAGGAATTTCATAGCAGCAGTTTAAAAAAAAACTTTAGACACGTTGGATGTCTGACTGCATTTACAGTCTTCATTTAGGATTTGCATATTAAGTGACAATGGAAGAATCGAAGCTTGAAAATATCTGTGTTGTATAGTATTTTAGATGTCTGAGTGGAAAGTCTGTAATGCTTTTTGTCTTTTATTCATGTCAGAAATGCATGGTGATCTGATTAGAACATGGAAGACAATATTTCATGGCCATCATAAAAGGCAAAGTGGCATATGGGATATCAAGATAATGTTTTTCATTCCTTTGGTGTACATTAACTTTTTATTTAAAACTTTTTGGTTTGTCTTTTCTGGGAATTGTTTATTCACAGGTGACTCAGTCTCACGTCTTCAGTCATAGCGCTAAGATAATTAGGTTTGTGTGGTTGGAGACAAAGATCGACATGATTAGTTGACCTTAATTCATTGTATTGTATGCTTACTAGTGCTCAGGAGTCAATCATATTTTTGTAGCTATTCCCATGTACAACATTTGGAATATTAAACACTAAATTGTAGTGATTACTAATAGTGTCACAGAATTAATATTTTGTTTGGCTATAGGTGGCTAACATTGGTTGAAATTCAGTAAAAATACTTGGGAGCAAAACATGTATTTTGTCATATGAGTATTACAAAATGATTTCTGGCCCACATCTTTTAGCAGACTTTTCATCATGAAAGGACAGATGATAAACACATGGCAAACAGTTGCACCAAAAATAATTCTAAACCAGCGCTTAATTTTTCTAGATAATTAACTTTACTTGAAGTTAGATAAGCAAGATATCTGAATTAGCTGCATGTTCTCTGGCACAACGTTCTTTGAGGAAATGATGATTGCAGTTGAAATGAATTATTTTGCAAAGTAAACAAGAGCATATGAGGGTGCTGTAATCTAATCACCAGCGATGTTTTCCTAATATGTAACATATTTGTATGCTAATAATAGTATGTGCCTTCACTGTTGATTATATTAATTTTGACCCACTGTTATTCCATAAATCATCATGAAGGTAAAACTGTAAGAGCAATAAATAAAATTCACCATAAGAGAGCTTTTCTCCACTTTTCTGAGTATAGTATTCTGAAATGTATAGAGAGGTGCCTAACTGTATATGAAGAATTTTGAGACTGAAACTTGATTTAAAAGTGCATATTAGTCAGTTGACTATTTTATTTTTCAAGTTCAGTTGTTTAAAAGTTAGTGATGGCTCAAGGCAGCTGAAAATTCCAGTCTCAGAATATAAAATATTCTGAAAAATAAATGTTTTAACTCATAATTTCAACACAGCATGCCTTTAAAATGTCTTACTTAAAATCTCCTTCCTACTGAACTCCCTTCTACAATTCTTTCAAATAAGGTTGTCAGTTATGTGGGAATAAATGAATCCTAGAAATATTAGGGCTGGAAGAGCCCTCATGAGATCATCTAGTCTATCCCCCTGTGCCATGGCAGGACCATCCCTGACTGGTGTTTGTCTAACCTGTTTTCAGATGATGGGGGTTCCAAAATCTCCTTTAGAAGCCTATTCTAGTGCTTACTTATCCTTATAGGTAGAAGGTTTTTTCCTAATATCTCACATAAATCTCATTTGCTGCAGATTAAGCCAATTACTACTTGTTTTACCTTCAGTAGATAGGGAGAACAATTGACTATAATCTTTTTTTGTAACAACCCTTAACATATTTGAAGATTGTTCCCCCTCAGTTTTCTTTTCTCAACATTAAACATGTCCACTTCTTTTAATAACTTTCCTCGGAGGTCAAGTTTTCTAAACCTTGTATTATTTTTGTTACTCTCCTTTGGACTCTCTCCAGTTTATCTACATGTTTCTTAAAGGATGGTTCCTAGAACTGGATATAGTACTCCAGCAGAGGTCTCATTAGTGCCAAGCAGAGCAGGACAGTTACCTCCTGTGACTTACATATGACAGTCCTGTTAATATACCCCAGAATAATATTTGCCTTTTTCGCCACTACACCCCATTCTTGACTTGTATTCAGTTTGCGACTCTCATACAATTTATAACCTCCAGGTCATTTTCAACATTACTACTGCCTAGCCAGTTGTTCCCCATTTTATAGTTGTGCAATTGATTTTTTTCCCCCCTCTTAAGTGTAGTAGTTTGTACTTATCTTTAATGGATGTTTGCACTGTCCAGAATATGAATATATTCTCTCTACCAGCAGAATTAACAAAGGTTCTTAAAAGGTCAGTGCACTCTTTGGCCATTCCTCAGTTGTCTTTGCAAACTATTGATCCACCATGGATCAGGATATGGTATTCATCCTGATGTTGAGACTTTTTCTCTCTGTTTTGTTAACGATCTGTTCCAGCAGTCCCACAGGTTCTTTGGTTCTTCAGGCTTTAATGGGGCCTCCTGTTGAGCTCCAAGGGAAGACTTTGTTATGGTTATTGTCATTTTAAAACTGCCTTCCCGCTTGCCACCATCTCTGCTAGATGGATTGGGGAACTCAGCTTCCTTTTTACCTCTGCCAGTTATCTCTGTTATCTCTGCAGTTTTTCCCCTTTCCATCTTCTACCAATATCCTTTCCCAAGGTGAATACCAAATTCCATCTCAAAAAGCCCATTGTCATCCTTAACATATGTCCTAATTCAGTAACTTCCCAGCATGGGAAGTTACACCTGTTAGGTGTTCTGAAGTTTTACAAAAGCAGAAAAGCAACAAAAATATTTGTCTGCTTTTTGGGTTGGTTCTTTAAATGCTGGATGAATAGCATCATAATAATGTAACAAGCCAAATCCGAGGGGGGGGGGGAACAAACGAAAACAAGTAATAAAACCTTCACTGTGTCTGATTTAGTGACATAACGCACAATATTTAGATAATCATAAACACGACTTTTTCTTAATGTTCTGAGGAGGGCAAACACCTTTATCAAACAATGGCAAGAATCGAACTACAAGGGCTGTACAACTTGCAAGTTGGAAATGTATTCATAGACCTCATTGAGATTCTTATTCTGCAAGGTCCTAAGCCCCTTCAGTTCCCATTTGAAATAAAACCACAATTCTTAATCGAGGGTGCACAGCCTCCTGAGGATCCATAGGCAGGTTCCAGGGGTCTGCCAAGCAGGGCCGGTGTTAGACTGGCTGAGGCCCAGGGCAGAAAGCTGAAGTCCCATTGCAGTGGGGCTGAAGCTAGAGCAGGACTGAAAAATAGTTGTTGTGGCATAGGTGGGCTGTGGAGTAGTATGTTTGGGGGGGGTGGGGGGGGAAAAAAAGATTGAGAACTCCTGAAATAAAAGACCACATTCAGCACTTTGCAATATCAGGCTCTGGTTTTGCTCTGATTGTATTATACTGATTTTTCCACACAATACTGTAAATAAACTACTGTCCTTCTAATTCAACCTGTCACATCTACATGTATTACAATATCCCTGCAAGACTAAAGCACGTCTTCAAGTGAGAACGTCATTCATATCTTGCTACACTATGTAAGGAAGAAAGGGCTAATTACAATATGGAGAGAGAAGCAAGCTGTTAATGATATTCTTAAAATTGTCCAACATAATCTTGCATAAATGAATGGAGATGAAACAAAATGTAACTTGACGTTTACTGAAGAGATGTTGTGTAATATCTGGCTCGAAAGCAATGGAAATAGCTTGGTATTTGTTAATTGTATTGATAAGTTATGGGACTTGGTATTTCATGTTATCAACCTGTTTCCTGCTGAGTGCTTGTCAATGGCCTTGAATTCACGGCTTACATCTCTGTGCTGCTTGCTTGAATTGCTGCCTTTGTCTAATTTATTTTCTAATTTCCTGAGACATACTAGCTTTCTTTTCTAACATGGCAAGGCAATAGATGAGGATACACATATCAGAGAATATGTAACCTTCAAATATGGCATGCACAATACAGAAAAATAAATGTCTGCAATGAAAACCTCAAAAACAGTAACATTAAAGTTGACATTAACATATCTACTGCAGTTAAAGGTTTTCTGTTCAGATACAAAAATCTTCCTTTTTTACACTTTCAGATAAACCTCTTACTGCAGATATGGCTATATCAGTATGTCAACACTTCCTTCCCTCCCTGTTTACCCACTCCTAAAAATTCCCAGCAATGTTTGGCAAGGCAATAATCCTGAGTTTTAACATTGTGGGGTTAAAAGAAAATTAAAAACCGCAAAGCTGGAAACAATTCAAATAGCCTTGTATTGAGTGCTTCACGCTGCCATGTAGAAGGCTTAGATTTTTGACTGTGTTCTCCTTGGGGCACTATAGAGTAGGATTGCCTTGTATTGTTCTGCAGTGACCTCTGTCCCCCACCCTGCACTCACTCCTCAGCTGAAGTAATGATGAGCTCTACTGAGAGCCTTATCTCTAGTTTCTTAGATGAAAGAAACGTCTGTCCGATAACATACTATTGAAGTTGGGGGCATTCTATATATAATTAAAAAAATAGAGAATACCCTCAGGTTTTTCATCTGTGTCCTGTCAGATGTTCTACAGATATTTTTGTCATTTAACTACTGAAAGAAAAAAATCTTCCTTTCCTACATTAGAGGCAATCAATTTAACATGGTTAATTAATGCAAATTATTATAAGTGGCGACAGGTACAGAATTTCAAGGCACTTCAAGTTCCAAGTAATATTTTTAGATTAGATTAAAAATGTTTAGGATGCAAAAATGTGATTGGCTATGAAAAAAAGAAAATCTACAGATAGGTTATAATTTGGTCCTGAGGACTATAAATGCGGTTGTGATTATAAAATACAATCCTGTTATAGAACTAGAATCTTGGCATATAGATGAGAGTAAAGGAATTATCAACACTGACAAACCCAAATTTTATTCCTCCATTTATCCAAAACTAAACATCTCAATTTTAAGAAGAAATGTTCCCATGTTTGGTGTGTGTCTCAGTTGTGTAGCTGAAATATCAGCATTGGTATTGCTGTTCCTTTAGAAAGCTATTGTTTGTTTTTTCTACCCTTAGCTTTTATAATAAAAGTTGGATATGATTTTGGCGACTGTCAGTCCTGGACCTCTGCAGCAACACACACACACACACCCCCAAAAAAAGTGGAGAAATGAGAAGTGAATGATTAAATACTCGCCTAGCAAGCTTTTTCTAGGCAATTTGCATAATAAAAGAAGATAGGTAACTTGGTTCTAGATTTTTATTTATTTTTCAATGTAGCTGTAAAAGAGAGACTGTCTTGTTCTTTCCCTCCCACCCCTTGTATATCCCAGTAAGCAGAAGCCCCAAGCCCTTTAAGAGTGAGGCTTCTGTCTTTAAAGGTAGTTTAACACTTCCTAGATACTTTCAAAATTTGCCCTGGGGAGTCACTAGCAAACATTCAGTTTCTTTTGTCAGGTGAGGGGAGAGAAGTAAGAGCTTGGTTCAGTTTCACTTTATCAGAAATAGTATTTTGTTGTTAGGGAAGTTTTATCAAACTACCTTATTACATGTGGGTGAGATGTCAGAAGTGCCCAGTGTTCACGTTTCAGGCTGGATTTTCTGAAGAGCCCAGCTCCAATTTCAGCACCTAAATAAATTGGCCAGATTTTCAAATACTGTTACAGCAGCCAGCAACTCCTATTCTCAGTGTTAGTTTCTGGGTGCTGGCACTTTGAAAAAAATTCAATCACTTATTAAGGCATCCAAAGGAGAGCTATGAGTGCTGTGATCTTTTGAAAATTTGATTCTCCACTGCTAGTATCTAGGTCATTTACCTGTCTGGTCGTTGCTATTGCTCTGATATTTCCCTCCACCAGCTCCTGTTTTCGAACAGGAAATGGAGGCCAGGGATGGATAAAAACAAATCTGTGTAATCCCAGGCTAAGTAATTTTGTTAAAGCTCTTGGAGGCTTTGTTAATAATCTGTAACTATCTTTATAAAAATGGAGGTGGAGGGAGTTGCAAATAAAAACACTCGCCCTTTAACAAACTGGGCTCCGATCCTGTGAAGCAACAGTTCTCAAGCCTCCCAAGGGAGGGGTCGGAATGTGCCAAGGAAGGTGAGAGTTGTGTGTTTTGGTGGATTTTTTTAAGAGCTCTGGCTGTCAGCTCTGGGTGGCTGGAGTTTGTGCATGAGGGCTGTGCACACCCAGGAGGCAGGGATAAAGGGGACAGCCGGAGCCCCACATCTCAGGCTCTCCTTCTGCCCTCCCCTCAATTCCTCATCAGGAGGTAGCCCAACCTTAGGCTCTCCTCCTTCCTCCCCATCCCTCACCTGGAGGCAGCGGGAAAGTGATATTGGCAAATACCAGTTTTCACCTTGCCACCCTTCTCTGCTGCTGCTGCTGGCATGGTACTGCCTTCAGAGCTGGGTGTCCCGCCAGCAGCCACCGTTCTCCATTCTGCTTTCAGAGCTAGGAGATGATGTATGTACTTGTGGGGATAAATGACTACAGACACAAAGAAGGGGGGCCCAATCAAATATGTTTGAGAACCACTGCTGTAAAGGAATCTTGCTTGCAACCAACATCATGCTTCCACATTGATCAGGGTGTTAGTGTTTTGGTGGGGGATTTTTGTTACCAATGGTTGTGCATTTTTTGTCATGGTGTAATTACAAAGAAAGACATTAACATGATTTTGCTAAACAGGCTCTTGTAGGCACTAATTTTTCTGAACTTTTTTCAGGACCTAATCCTTAATTCTCAGTATTGCATACTAATTGCTGTTACAGCACCAATAGAAAACTGTGTTCCTCTAAGCTTTCTTTAATGATGATTGAGGTCTAGGCATGTAAGTGCCTCTTAAATGATTGATGATTAAATTTTCCAGATTTACAAAAGCAGGGGTATGTAATGAACTGAAAAGGCATATATTTCTTATACCTGCTGCTCCAAATACATGTATCCTATTAACTGCTTTTCCAAAAATGTTGTCTTAAATTATCACCTTTGCTCCCTCTTTAGAGTTTCACTTTTAAAAAAATTATTTTCTGCGACATATGCTAGTTTTTGAAGATATTAAACAGGATTTTCTCCCCCCACTGTCCATTTTACACTTCTGCATGATCTTGCAATTATAATGCTGAATTTCTGACATCACAATAATTCCATGGAAAAAAATTTAATGTCACAAACACAAGGTTATGACTTTACTAGAGGATCAAGTTAAACGAAGACAAGAGTTTGGGGAAAGGTGGTGGCCTTTCACGGTACCTGCAGTAATAGCAAAAGAAAATAGCTGCTGAAGCACATTATTTGAAAAAAATGTCTGGGCATGTGAAAATTCCTCTTTAAAGGCCTGTATTTCAGCAGGCCTTTGGATTTTTTGCCCTCTTTATCAAGCTGCCCTGAAAAATGCATATACGGTGGAAAACTGAATGGAGTTATTTCCCTTTTTCTTTTAAAAGTGACTTGAAGATTTGGTGAGGATGAGGAACTCTTGTAATTAAAATCAACCAGTAATGGTATCTGTGCAATTGAAACCTGCATTTTGTGTTCATATGAACCCACTGCTTGTATACAACCAACCTAGTTTTTTTAATTTTTCAGTAAGTCCAAGAATACTAGTGACAGTTTTGGATCGTAGACTTTCCCTCTTGTCCTGTGCAACCACCACAGGAAATATGGAGTTTGGCACTATCCCAGTGGCTTAGTCTGGGCTTCATGCTACAGTGGTAGCATGTGGAGTCACAGTTACACACCACCTGAAGGAATCCACAGGCAAATGATAAACATTTCTGTCTTGCTGTTTTTCTGTGAATCTCCAAAAGGGTTTTGTGTGGTTAATCTGATTTGGGCTTTTCCCCAGCACGAAGATCAAATAACCACAGCTGATAGACCACAGTGGTGTCTTTACTTTTGTATTTACTATATGTTAGCATTATTCTCTGAGACATTTCTGGAGGAGACTAGAAGGGCTAGGGAGGAAATGCCAAACTATGAGAGGCCTATATTGGAACTAGCTGAGGATAGAGAAGTAGAGTCTTCAGATACTTTCATATGTCCAAGATTCGATTTCATATTCAGAGCCTTTGTTTCTGATTATAGGTTTTTTTGGCACTGGAATTACCTACACTCCATAAAATAATTGTATTGGATTTTAAAACTCCATTTTTTTATCATCAATTCTACAACAGAAGAGTTTGGTCTATTAGTTTAAAGACTTGCTTTAATGTTTCAAACCTTCACATGCTAGAAGTGAACTTGATTTTAAAGTTTTTCAGACATTTTGTTTTCTCGTTGAAATTATGTTCAGTTGCAGTATTTTGTATCATTACAGTTTAAACTGTCACATTGATGGCAAAGGCCTTCTTTCAGTAAACATTCACCTTGACGGTCATATTGCATTAGTTTATCCCAATAATATTTATTACAATAGGTCCTTCTCTTCTGTAGAATTACCTACTGTGCATGGTGTTTTTCCATAGGAATTTTAGCAACTGCAAATGAAAATAGGTATTTGGGTTTTGACTGATAAACCTCTCAGTTTAATGAACTAGTTATTTTTCGTACATCCTTATGGTTTTTTCTAACTCTTCCCTCTTTTGTGCTGCACATGCATACTGCACACTTTAAAGCCCTCTTCTAATGAGCCTAAAGTGCAGTAAACAAGATAGCAGCATATCTGCTAACTGTGCTAATGGATATACATAAGAGAGATTATACTATGACCCTTCTTTCATAAACATTGTAACTATGGGTGGAACTTTACTTTTCTAGTTCAGTAAAGTTGATTTAAAGCTTTGCAGATGTGAGCTTTGTCCAGATAACAGCCGAAAATCCAAGGGAGACAGATCTTTATATAAATCGAAGCTCTTATTTTGCATTAGAAAACTCTTGTTTAGATAAATTTAGTTTTGGAAAATAAGTAATTTCTGTACATTAGCATATGTCATACGTGTTGCATACATACTGGTTCATGGCTGTCTTGACTCTGAGGCCTGGTTTACACACACTAGGGTTTAGCTAGACAACTCTGCATAGTAGTCCAAGTGACATCTCTTCAGGTATTCTCTCCTCTGTATGCACACTAGGCAGATTGGCACCACTTGCTGCTTTGAACTCAATTACATGTGTTGATGCTTATGCGTCAAAAAAGAATATCTGAGTATTGGATAAAAGGAAGACATGGGAACATTGTCTGTCAGTAAAACAGATTAAAATGTATGCTCAGGACTCAACCACTCTGTGTATCAAACAGATCTCAGAAAAATATTTGGGCACACTTTTATTACGAACCCATAGCAAACAGCGAGAAAGAAAGTAATTCACAAAAGGGATTCCAAAAAAAACGTTCAGCACAATTTGTGCTGCTTCCCTGAGAAGGGGGCTGCAAGTCAAAGGTGTACAAACTTGAGGAGTGAAGAATGGGCTGTACACACTTTGCTTGTGTTCATTCAGCGTAGGTAACCTCTTTGATTGTATGAGAGATCTGAAGATAACGTCAATAAGAACTGTTTTCTACCCTCATCAGGATGCTCAGGATGTTGCTCAAACAGCTTAAAATGCCACTATAATAGATAGCAGCAGGCAAGAGAGGTAGTTGGTTTCCTACTGTGGTCATTCGGTGGGTCAGAGTAGGTTGACACGTGACAGATATGTCTGACTGTTGTTCTCTAATTTGTAAATGTTGGTTATGAAAGCATCAACAGACAACAAATAAGGAATTGTTTCTGTATAGATGAGACGTTATGGGGTTGTTAGCTTCCCCATTAGAACTCTTCTCTGTGTCAAAGATCAATGTTCTCTCAATGTTCAGTTCAGTTAGATTGTCATTGTGTTCTATAGTCACTGAATAGACGGGCACAATCACACTATGTAGGTTGTGAGTTGCCAAAGCATCCATTCTAAATACTGTCTGAGCACCATTACTACTTCAGTCAGATTTGGGTTCTTCAGCAGGCTGGTTGTGGGTTTTATTTTCTTTTTGTTTAAGGCTTTTCTACCCAAACATACAGAAATCATTTGATGAGAAAAGAGCCTAAAATGAGTGTCCAGTAACTGATGCCAAGTTAGGTTAGTTGTAGCATTTTCTAGTTCATCTGAATATCAAACACTCGTGGTGTTTTCAGTACCATTTCACACAACTATTGGAATGCAAAATTAATTGTAATGTTGATGCAAATGATAGATGTTTCTCTTCTGTGGAGGAATTTCTAAGGCAACGGCTCTTCATTCTTTGGCACATGAATATGAATTTTAGGATTACAAGGATAAATAAAATTTTATAAATAAAACATATAACTGCTGACAAATCTTTATAATGTAACTTATTTAAATAGTGTCTGATCTGCAAAGTATCCTACATGCCTCATGCAAACCAGTTGTCTCTCTTACATCAATACATTCTTTAAATTTAAATTTTTTTAAAACTTCCAAAAATATTTTGTGCCAAAAACTTTAGGCTATCAGCTATGGATAGATTTTCTAAAGAGCTTTGCAGCAGTTCAATCTCAGTTTCACAAAGGAATGTATTATAGTTTCCACATCAGAAGGAGAAAAACAACAAAATGTCACACATAGTGAGGGAAATTGCATTCTCCCCACATGCGCTGGCTTAAACAACCCAGCATAATTTCAATTTTATGCTAACATAACTGCAGCCAATTCTGGATATCCAGTCTTGAGTATCGGTAATGCTGTCAGTTCAGATTGAACCGGTTCATGATGATACAAAGTACTACCACTTCTATAAAAATGTAAAGTTGGCTTGATTCAGATGTACAGCTATTGATCCATTGAAGCCAGTCATAGCTGCATATGCTCAGATGTTCTTAAAATGAAGCCACTTTTAATCTATGTGCTTAAATTGAGATTTAAGATCATAATTTAGGCATCCACACTGAAAATGTTGGCCTTAGTTTGCAGCTCTTATGACTGCAGAGATGTCACTGAAAGTGACACAGTGCAGTGCTGCAATACAGACTTCCGCCAGCACAGCTGGGTCAGTCAGGGGGGTGAAGAGGTGTGATCCCTTACCCAACATAGCTATGTCAGCAAAAGCTACTAGTAGAGGTCAGTTATAGTGGCAAAAGTGCAGTTTTGCCAGCATAACTAATTTCACTTGAGGGGAGGGGGATGCAGTGTGCTGTACCAACCAAAGCCCGGCTTTGCCATTAGAACTGCGTGCACGCTAGGAGTGCTTTACTGGCACAGCTATACCACCAAAGCACTCCTAGCCTGAGTCTGCGGATAGAGCAAATGAAACATTGGCTCAGAACTTCAGTAGCTGACACCATTCATTAGCTTCCTGCAGGAATGGAAGGCCCTAATGCAGCACAACTGCTGTAGAGCCATGGCTTCTGGAGAATCAAGGGACTTCACATTGAGGCCCTTGGCATAGTGGGGGCAATGCAGAGAAGAACCTTCACTACATTGATCTTCACATCCAGTACGTGGGCTATTAAAATTGGCACTGTGATTTTGTACACCTTGCAAATGTACTAAAAGTTTCTAGGGGAAATCTATAAATCATTCCTTCATTGCTGCCACAAAACAACTCTTCATACAATTAAAATGTAATGTCAATGCTTTGAGATTCTTAAATGAAAACAGTTAAATAGGGTGAGAGGGACAATGACCAGGAAGAAATCTGAATTGGAAAAATACCTTACACTTCAGATAATTTTGCATTATTTCAAAGTATTCATTCGGATCTTTGTGTGTATGTGTATATGCAGTTTTGACATTTACTCTTTTTTTATATGAAACGAAACAGAGGAAAGGTTTTTCTTTAAAGGTAGTATTTCATTAAGTCAGCTGGATAAATCTGCCTACTAGTTATCTCCACTTTTAAAACTTTTTTACAACTGAGTTGTTTAGGATGTCTGATCTTCTCTTGGTTAACATGCATAATTCTAAAGGACCCTTAATTATTTAGTTTAGCTGCATCTTCTGTAATAAAGATTCTGACATCTATTTCATTATCAGTCAACTGCAACTTGACCATAAATATTTATTATATTAAAATCATCTTGTTATTGACTTGGTTGCAATTTTCTGTTTTTAACGTGTTTTCCCCCCAAAAAATGGTTCTGGACATTTCTATAGTCTATGAGCTTTTAACAAATACTTTGCCTGATTTATCTATTAAATTTTAATTTACTGTAATGTAATGTTGGAAGATTTAACAATGTTCAGATGAGTACGTAGAGGGGCATGGAGATGGTTGTGGCAAGAGATGATGCCTGTTCTACTAGTTTGTATAATATTGTGAAAGGTCCACTGCTGTTTTAATTCTTCACATTTACAAACTGGAAAACATGTTATTTATTCCTCAATCTAAACAGTGGCAAATCCAAAAGAGCAACTGTGCACACACAGATTGTTCCAATAGCAAATCCTTTAGCATGTTTGTGCAAATGCAAAAATTGAATGTAGACTGCAAGAAAGTGCAAATGGTTAATGGCTGTAAGTGAGGAGGGATTGCCAAACAATTAGGTAGTCTCTGATTGTCATGCTGTTTCTGCTTAGGGTGTCATGTTTGTGGTTGGGTTATTTTGTGGTTTGGCGGTGGTTTTATTTGTAATTAAGTGCTTATCAGTAGAGAACTCCTTGCCATTGTAAAATACTCCAAAAAATGTTAATTTCTAATCAATTTATAGCCACGGCTCCAGAGTACCTTCTGTTCACGCTCATGCAAAGACCAGGATCACAGTAGCATTTCCTACTATTCAAGCATTTGTAGAAGTATATTGGAATTAAATTCCATCAGGAACTTTTCACTTCATTTCTGTATTTTTCAGTATATTCCTTCCACCTCATTCCTCCAGGACTTATAATTAAGGCTACAAGTATGTCACGGTGGTCGGGGAAGTCATGGAATCTGACTTTCAGAGACCTCCGTGACATCGAGCACCCCAGCCTTTGCCAGCAGCGGGGGACCCTACAGATCCCAGCCTGGGTCAGGGGTCCCTCCCAGCCACTAGGCAGGGATGGGGGCTGCAGTGGGACAGGGTGCTGGAGCATCCTCTCTCCCCATTTTGTCAGGGATGGTTTTAGTAAAAGTCAGGGACAGGTCACAGGCTTCCATGAATTTTTATTCATTGCCTGTGACCTGTCCCTGACTTTTTAGTAAAAATATCCATGACAAAACTGTAGCCTTATTTCTGATGTGTAGGTAATAGTCTTCCATTCTGTTAAATTCTCAGTTTATTGATATGCTGTATTAAAAATGTATACAGTAGTCACAAATATGTACAGTCAGTAGCTGTATATCTTAGGCCATATTTTTTTAAGCTCAGTTCAGTTTCTGCATATCCTGCTATTGACATATGTGCATCAGCTGAGATGCAGGTATATTGGTGTAACACTGGACTTTTTTTGTTTTGTTTTGTTTTTGTTTTTGTTTTTTTTGCTATTACTTGTGCGATCATTTACTTAGAAACACTTGAGTTCAGTTTGTTCAATTTTCTGTTAATATGGTTGACTCATTACATGTAATCGTGGGTGGCCGGTACCAAAGGCCCGTTCACCCCTGGACCCCATCCTGCTTCCCAGAGCTGTGCTGCGGGCACTCTTGCTCTGTGGCCAGGGCCCCAGCCTGGGGTTAATGGGGGCCAACCTGCGGCCAGGGACTCTGCCCTGGCATTCCAGGACTAGGGAAGGGGGCACTCCACCTGGTGCTCTGGGGCTGGGAGGACCCTTGCTGCCTGTCCACCCTTCCAGGGCTTGGAGGGTGGGGGGGGTTCCTTGCCATCTTCCCACCCTTCCGGGACTAGGGAGGGGGGCGTTACCAGTCACAGCTAAATGCGAGGTGGAACAGATTGTTTAGCATAAGTAGTTAACACATTCTAGGTAACCATTCAAGGTAGGGTAGCCCGTTAACACCTCTGCAGTCCTAGGACAAAAAGGGGGGTTAGTGGGTTACGTATTGTTGTAATAAACCATAAATCCAGTGTCTCTGAATAAATAAGCCCATGATTTTTAGTAGCTAGCAGAGTTATGAGTTTAAGCTCCCAGGCTCATCTTTTAAAAGTGTTGCATCTTGCATTTAGCTGTGATGCTCGGAGTACCTTTCCCACACATGAAGAAGAGATCTGTTTTGCTCGAAAGCTTGTGTCTCTCACCCACAGAAGCTGGTCCAATGAAAGATATTATCTTCCCCACCTTGTCTTTCAGATAAATTTGCACTTGCAAGAGTACTGCATGCTAAAAATTAAACAAGACAAACTAAATTTAAAGAAAGTAAAACTACCAATAAATATGGAGAAATCCTATCATTTGGTATATTCAATGTATATTTAACTTAAGTTGCCCATACAGTTACACAGTTTTAAATAGATAATATTGTGGAATAGTCCATATCAGATATGCTGGACATGTTTCACAGTTTTCACTCTTTAATGAATTCTTATGTTTTTATAATGTTCATATTGAGGTTTCGTATTAACCAGTTTATAATGCAAAACATGTACACCTCTGATTATTATTTCTGCTTGATTGTTCAGTATTGCATATAAACAGATGTGAGCATAGGCAAATATACAATGTTAATAAGAAACTTTTAAACCATATGGTGTGCCTAAAATTAGTGTCTTGCAGTTGTGTAATGAGAACCTTCTGTTCGGTAGCCAGATTCACATGAAACACAATCTGCTTAATATACTCTGGCCAATGCTGTCTTTTCCTTGATCTGGAAGGTAAGCAGAAGTGACAGACTGCCTTTCTAGAGCATCTTTGCTGTATAGAGACTGTCTCTGCCTTTGATTAATGCAGAGAGCTTGTGTTCTGATATAACACTTCGGATTCATTGGTGAAAAACTATGGTTTTCAACTTCCTGTACTTTGCTGTTGCCACTTCTCTAATTCTTTCAGTAATGAATATGCAGTCATTTGTAATGGTTTATATGCATCTTCCTTCATCCTGCCTCTTAACTTTGTTTGCCTCTGACTGTTTGTTAAAGTGACTTCTCAGACTGAGGAGATGAGATGTAATAACCCCATGCTTACTTTATTTACGTGTGGACTGCAAAGCCATTTGTATTGTGAGCAGTTTCCATTGACTTAGGGCTTGAAGCTGATAGTGTTTTTACTCTAGATAGTTGCAAACAAAAAAACCTTGATTCTTTTACAATATTGACTCCCAAAAATTAAAATGACCTTTCACTTTCATAGAGATTGACCTTTCATTTCTTCATGATTACCACCTCTTGGTTAGCTGAGGCCATGGCTACACTGGAGAGTTGCAACGCTGGTGAGGGGGTTACAGCGCTGCAACTCAATCTGTGTCCACACTTGCAAAGCACAGCCAGCGCTGCAACTCCCTGGTTGCAGCGCTGGCTGTACACCTGATCTGCCTCGGGTGTAGCGATTCCAGCGCTGGTGATGCAGCGCTGGTCATCAAGTGTGGACACCAACAGCGCTTTTATTGGCCTCCAGGGTATTAGGAGGTATCCCAGCATAACTTTTCAGCCACTCTGCTCATCGTTTCACACTCCGCTGCCCTGGACTCAGGTGACGTGCCCTTTAAATGCCCTGGGAATTTTAAAAATCCCCTTCCTGTTTGCTCAGCCAGGTGTGGAGTGCAATCCATCAATCAGTGACCATGCCTCCACGCCCCAAACGAGCCCCAGCATGGAACACTTCCGAGCTGCAGGACCTCATCAGTGTTTGGGGTGAGGAAGCTGTGCAGTCACAGCTGCACTCCAGCCATAGGAATTATGATACCTATGGGCAGATATCAAAGTCCTTGCTGCTAAGGGGCCATGAATGGGACGCGTTGCAGTGCAGGGTAAAAGTAAAGGAGCTGCGCAGTGCCTATTGCAAAGCCCGTGAGGGAAATCGCTGCTCAGGAGCTGCCCCCACAACCTGCTGTTTTTACAAGGAGCTGGATGCCATACTTGGGTGTGACCCCACTGCCAATCCGAGGAGCATGATGGAGAGTTCAGAGCAGGGAGAAGTGGGGGAGGGTGTAGAGGAAGCCAATAGTGAGGCTACTGGGGTAGAGGGAGACACCCCGGAGTCCCAGGAGGCATGCAGCCAGGAGCTCTTCTCAAGCCAGGAGGAGGTTAGCCAGTCGCAGCAGCTGGAAGTTGTTGGTGAAGAGGAAGGAGAGGAGCCTGTTCCCGGTAAGCAGATTTTATTTTTAGGATGGAAATGTTTTGGGAGAGGAGGGTGGGGGTTATGGCTGCCTGCATGCATGCCTAAATGTGGAATAGCCCATTGATTTGGTCTATCACGTCTCTGTAATCGGCCTCAGTAATCTCTTCAAAAGTTGCAGCCAGAGCGTGGGCAATGTGCTTGCGCAAGTTTATAGGGAGAGCCACCGTGGTCCTTGTCCCGGTCAGGCTAATTCGTCCGAGCCACTGTGCTGCGAGGGGTGGGGGGACCATTGCTGCACACAAGGAAGCTGCATAGGGGCCAGGGTGGAATCCACATTGCTGTAGAAGACCCTCCCTCTCTTGCCAGGTAACACGCAGCAGTGATATATCTGGCAGTAGAAAACCCTGTTGAGAATGTAGGGATAGTGTTCAGTGCAGGTCCCTGCTCTCTGCTCTCCCCAGTGCAGGTCCCTGCTCTCTGCTTTCCCCAGTGCACAGAAACCCCAGTGAGCCCTCAGGCAGTTCCCCTTCCCAGGTGAAGTCGCGGCAGAAACACTCACCCCATTGCTCGCCATGCCTTCGCTGCCGTGGCCTCTCTGTGCTATGTTAGGTATGTGGGAATGATGCTACAAAAAGTCTACAAACTCCTTCACTGTGTGATAATAAACAATGTAGCCTCTGTATATTAAATGTTTCTATTTATGTTTTTTTAAGTGACCTTGAATAATCCAGCAGTATCACCGCCTGCCCGACGGTTACAGAACTTGAGGAAAAATCCTCGAAAATCAAAAGAAGATTTGATCAAAGCAGTTATGAATCAGTACGCCAGAGAGAGTAAGATGATGCAGGAATGGAGAGAGAAAATGCATGAGTGGAGGCAAACACAAAGCAGGAGAAAGGAATTGGCTACCAAGAAAAGCATGAAGCAGCTGATAAGCCTCCTGGCTCGCCAAACTGACTGTATGCAGTCTCTCATAGCCATGCAGGCAGATCAGTACCGTGGTAACCCCCACCCCTCCCAAAGCTCTCTCTTGTTCCCCAGTATTTGCACAAAACAGCTTTCTCCAGCAGCCTGTTTCTTACCACCCCCAGCTGCCCCCAACACCTGTACGATCACCTACCAGCCCTGATAACTGCAATCCTTACCCTATGCACTCAACCCCCATCACAATGCAGCATAGTAATCCTGAAGTGCAGCAGGCATTGAACAGCAATCCAAGCAGGACATATTCATACCTCTGAATGTACAGACCACCACCCTACCCCCCTGCCCTTTTATGTACTGTATTTTGAATAAATTATTTCTTGGCTTATAAAACATTTTTTATTATTGAAGAAAGTGATAAATACTGTACCCCAAGGGAAAAACGGGCACAGCAAAGGCACCAAACGTTACTGTTGGCTTTCAGCCTCAAATTGCTCCCTTAAGGCATCCCTAATCCTTGAAGCCCTTTGCTGGACCTCTCTAGTAGGCCTGCTCTCTGGCTGTGCAAATTCAGCCTCTAGGCGTCGAACCTCGGAGTCCCATTCCTCACTGAATCTTTCACCCTTCCCTTCACAAATATTATGGAGGGTACAGCACGCGGATATAACAGCAGAGATGCTGCTTTACCCCAAATCTAGCTTCCTGTAGAGACACCTCCAGCGCGCCTTTAAATGGCCAAAAGCACACTCCACAGTCATTCTGCACCGGCTCAGCCTGTAGTTGAACCGGTCCTTGCTCCTGTCAAGCTTCCCTGTATACGATTTCATGAGCCATGGCATTAAGGGGTAAGCGGGGTCTCCAAGGATCACAGTGGGCATTTCGACGTCCCCTACTGTGATCTTGCGGTCTGGGAAAAAAGTCCCGGCCAGCAGCTTCCTGAACAGGGCACTGTTCCGAAAGATGTGTGCATCATGCACCTTTCCAGGCCATCCTGAGTAAATGTCAGTGAAACGCCCACGGTGATCCACAAGCGCTTGGAGAACCACAGAGAAATACCCCTTGCGATTAATGTACTCTGATGCCAGGTGGGGTGGTGCCAGAATAGGAATATGCGTCCCATCTATTGCCCCTCCACAGTTAGGGAAACCCATTTGTGCAAAGCCATCCACAATGTCCTGCACGTTCCCCAGAGTCATGGTTCTTCTTAGCAGGGTGCGATTAATGGCTGTGCAAACTTGCATCAACACTATTCCAACGGTCGACTTTCCCACTCCAAACTGGTTCGCCACCGATCGGTAGCTGTCTAGAGTTGCCAGCTTCCAGATTGCAATAGCCACCCGCTTCTCCACTGGCAGGGCAGCTCTCAATCTCGTGTCCCTGCGCTGCAGGGTAGGGGCGAGCTCAGCACACAGTCCCATGAAAGTGGCTTTTCTCATCCGAAAGTCCTGCAGCCACTGCTCGTCATCCCAGGCTTGCAGGACAATGTGATCCCACCACTCAGTGCTCATTTCCCGAGCCCAAAGGCAGCGTTCCACGGTGCTGAGCACGTCCGTTACTGCCACAAGCAATTTTTTGTCTTGTGTGTCAGGCGAATCAATATCATCGTCTGACTCCTCACTATCACTTTGGAGCTGAAGGAATAGCTCCACTGCCATGCGTGATGTGCTGGCAACATTCATCAGCAAAGTCCTCAGCAGCTCGGGCTCCATTTGTAACAGAAATCGCGCTGCAGACTCACAATGCCGCCAAACTGCTTGGAATGTGTAGCAAAGCACCACGGGGAGTTGGAACAGGAAGCGGAAAGACCCGCACCCTTCCGTCCCCTTCCCACAAGCCACAGCGCCAAAATGGGACGAGGTGCTCTGTGGGATAGCTGCCCACAATGCATCACTCCCAACAGCGCTGCAAATGCTGCAAATGTGGCCACACTGCAGCGCTGGTAGCTGTCAGTGTGGCCACACTGCAGCGCTGGCCCTACACAGCTGTACGAACACAGCTGTAACTCCCAGCGCTGCATAAATGTAAGTGTAGCCATACCCTCAGTACTGTTCAGTAAACAGGGCAATGAGCCCGGGAGTCCAGTAATACATCAAGTATCTGATTCAATGTTCTGAGGGAGCGGATTAATTTAATTTCATTATTATTACACAAGAACAGCCTGTGAAGATGAGTTGCTGTGCTGAGAGGCTTGAGTCTATGAAACTGAGCATTCTTAGTGACTGCTGAAGAGAGGTGCTTTATGATTAGTAATATTTATTTGTACTATGGGTAGCTCATAGCATCCTTGATACTGGGTACAAATGCGAAAGGTTATTTTAATTTTTTTGTTCAATATTCAAAAAGCACCAAGCTACATCTGGAAAGGTGCTATCCTAGTCCCAAACAATTTCCAATCTGGGAACCATTCTGACAATTAGATTTGCATTGTCACAAAATATTTCCTGTATTTGTGAGGTAGTTTTAATGTGGAAGCAGGTGTTTTTGTAACCATTGTTTGTTAAGGCCCTTAAGTTTCATGTTTTAAAATAAAAAGCCAGCCAGTTAGCATTAACTGAGACTTTGTTGGCATGTTTAGCCCACATGGCAAAGAATTTGGTAGAGTTGAGGCCCTCTGGCAGGACACTGCTGCTATTTGGGCTGTAATTGGTCTGTGAATAGATGGATGGTCTTCCCTCTCCAGAGCTGTCAATCTTTTCTTTTCAATAGCACTACACATTCACTTTATGAGTTCATATCCTTCCAATAACTTTATTTGCTTTATTTTTATTTCGTATGAGAATAAACCTGGCTGGAATTAATCTGATTCAGCAAGGGAATGGGTGAATTCTCTAGTTAAATGCCCTGATAGGGAGGGAGTTTTGTTTGACTCATCTAGATAGGCCAGCTACAATGCTTTGAACAGTCTTGAATTATCCAGTGATTAATCTATTTTTGAACAATGGGGTGGTGAGATCTAACATTCCTTACTGAAGAGGTGGGAAAATTTGTATTTTAATTAGAGCTTGTCAGAAATTTTCTAATGAAACAGTTTTGTTGGAAAATGCCAGTTCAGTGAATCCAATTTTTTTTATGAAAGAGAATTGGGTTTGACAGACTTTTTCACAGAATCACTAGCAGCTGTGAAACTGACAAGAATGTCCAGTTGAGTCAGCAGCTGCCTCTCTGGGGAAACACATTGTGTCTGTTTCTAAAATATCTTTTGATTCTTAAGCTTTCTGATTTGCAAGAAATTTTGACAAATTTGGTTTTGTTCCAATTTGGAACGAAACCAGATTTTGAAATGCCATAACTTCTCATGAACTGGAAATCCCAAGTTTCTGCCAGCTCTAATTTTAATAAGGTTAGGAGATGACATCTTAAAATCAGAGTTGTAGAAGGAATAGGTTAGTTGAATGCAGTATTCTGTGAAACTCATCAGAGGGAAGAGGACTGCATAGTTCTGAGGAGTCAAGCTGCAAATAAGAGACATGCAGTCCCTCTGTCATTTATGTGCAGTGAGGCTCTCAGCTCCTGATGCTAGCCAGACATGACATCTAATGATGGGTGCTTGTGATTTGTGTTATCTGGTTTTATCTTTTTGGAAACCTAGCTGCTGCTTCAAGTGTGGTGGATCCCTATTTCATTCCACTGATGGTGCGCATTCCCCCAGAGAATTTGGAAGGTGTGTCCACTGGTCTGCGCATGTACCCTGGCTCACCTCATGCCTTCCACTGAAGGGATAAAGGGCGGAGTGAATCTGCTGCCTCTCCAGTTCCTTCCCACCACTGCATGGTCCGCTTTAGACCCTTACATGTTTGCAACTTCAGTTTTGGTCTACAAAATAAGTTTTTACGGTTTAGCATTACATTAGCCTCTTAAGAGGCCTGCCCGTCCCTCTTCTTCTCCCTCCTCCCATCCGGTATTCCATTCGGGTACCAGACTCAGCCCAGGACTCTGGACTTCACACTATGTGCTTCCTGCTTGCAATCCTTCTTGGTCAGTGTCAACCACCAGTGCTGCCTATGCTGCCTTGGGAAAGCTCACATCATGGTGAGGTCCAATATCTGCCAATTGTTCCCCAACTGTACCTGACAAGGCCGGGAACTTCATCTCCACAAAAACCTCGTGGAGAAGGCCATGAGACCCCAATCAGACCCAGGCCGGGGAACCCCCTCTCTACATCAGTCTGAACCATAATCATCCTCATTGGAAGATTCTGAGCCAGCCAATGAACCACTCTTTCCTTACCCTACATATCCTCCACCATCAAAAAGGCCCATACCAGTTTGGGACCAACCTCTGCCTCATCTAACTCAGAGCCACTGGGACCCCATGCCCAACTATCAACCCCTTCTACTAGCCATATTGGGGGACTACTAGCCTACTAGCCATATTGGGGGACTGGAAACCAGGATCCCCTGCAGGGTCAATCCAACCTGCCAAGGAGCCACCCCTTGCTTCCCTGCTAAGGGGATGATCAGATCTGCCCCCAGATCTGGCAGAGGAGGAGGAACATTACACTAAGGTTCTGGCACTTCCATCATCCCTAGATGAAGCAGTGACTTCTAAATCCCCTCCCCCCTGGATTATTTCAGGCAGTTCCAGGGACTTCTCTGCAAAGTTGTTGGAGAGCTTCTGATTTCTCTCAGAGATCCAAGACTCCCAGCACAAACTTCTAGACATCCTGCATACTTCTGGACCCAACGGAATAGCTCTCCCTGTTAATGAAGCCATACTGCAGCCAGCTAGCGTAGTTTGGCACACCCCTGCCACTTGTGCTCCTACTCCCAAAATGGCAGAGAAGCATTATTATGTGCTGGTCAATGGTGTAGAATTTTTGTTATCTCACCCCCTCTTAATTTACTTGGTCCATGCTGCTTCTGAAGGGGCTAGACAGCAACATCTCCAATCTACTCCTGCTGACAAAGAGGGCATAAGCCTGGATCAGCAGGGAAGACAGGTCTTCTTATCATCCAGCCTCCAGTTCAGGATAGTCAATTACCAGGTGTTACTGGCTGAATACTATTTCCTGAACTATGCCCAGTTTGCAGCGTTTACTGACAGCCATCCACAATAGGACAGAGCAAAGTGATAGCTAGGACCATCCTCCAATCTGAAGTCAATGCTGCTGATACCTCCATCATGCACAGAGAGTCATGGCACCATGCAGCAGGGTTCCCTAGGAAGGTCCACAATACCATTGAGGACCTGCCCTTTGATGAGTCACACCTCTTCAACCAGAAGATGGACAAGTCCCTCCATACCTGAAGGATTCCAGGGCTGTCCTCCATTCACTGGGGATATACACATCTCCCTCTAAGAGGAAGTTCCACCACACATCAGTCAAATCTACATATGTGGCTCAGCAGTTTTTCTATCAGAGGTCCTATGAAACACCATGTAAAAGACAGAGGGTTCAAAAGTTCCTCTTCCCTACAACCCCTGCAACAGACTCATCATCTCAACCCCCAGCTCAATGTTATTTTTTATGGGAGCTCAAGAACCTCAAAACATTAAGCCCAACACCTCCCAGTCCCTACACCATTTGGGGGTTATCTATCACTCTTTTTCAACACAGACTGTTGATGCTGATCATCATCCACTCTGGCTATATGATAGTTTGCATCCCTACCTTCCCCTCCCCACTCCCTTTCGGGGGGCCCTCTCATGACAGTATTCTCAAACAAGAGATGAATATCTTACTGTAGTGAGGAGCAACAGAACATGTCCCTTCTCAATACCGAGGGGGAGAGAGTTTTATTTTACTTCCTGATACCCAAAAAGAAGGGTAGTTGGAGACTGGTTCTCAATCTCCATCATCTCAACCACTTCATTCGCAGACTCAGATTTTGCATGGTCAAGTTGGCAACATTTTTAGAAAAGGGATGTGAATCACAAGTCTTGATATGAATGATGCCTACTTTCACATAGAGATCCCACCCACAGACACTTTCTCAGATTCATTGTAGTCTCTGACCATTTTAAGTACAGAGTAATCCCCCTTGGAATAGCAACCTCCTCAGAGTCTTTACCAAGATATTCTTAGTAGCACTGCTCAACATCAGATTTCATGGTCTCATTGTCTTTCCCTATCTTGATGGATGGTTGCTTCTTGCCAAGTCTCACCGAGAAGCCTCTCTCTCAGCTTCCATGATGTTACTACACCAATTCTCTTCACTAGGAGTCAGAGTAAACATTGAAAAATCTGTTCTCATCCTCCTACAAGCTCTGGTCTTCATTGGGGCAACCTTAAATTCTGTCACTGCAAGAACGTATCTCCCAAGGACAAGTTCCAGAGCCTGAACAATATAATAGCTCATGTCACAAGCAACCCTCAAGTACCGGATAAGCCTGTCTGTCTGTCATAGGTCATACGGCCCCATGCACCTGTGTCACCCTGTTCACAGGACTCCACCTTCGTTGCCTTCAAGCTTCGCTGCAGTCGATATACTGCCCAAGCTGTTGTTCCATGAACCACATGGTAACAGTTTAGGTCAGGGTACTGTCTTGTCTTCCCTGTTTTGGTGGGCAAATACTCCTCAGGTATGTGTGGCCATCCCCTTTCTCCATTCATCTCCAGACCAGGACCATTATTACAGATGCGTCCAACATGAACAACCACACAGCATAAGGTGCCTGAATATCTCAAGGATCCAGGGTGCACATCATTATTCTGGAGCTACAAGCAGTATGGAAAGCATGCAAGTCCTTTTTTCCTTTCATCCACACTCACCATGTCCTTATGTCAGACAACGTCATGACTGTCTTCTTCATCAACAAGCGGGGGAATGAGATCTGCTTCCGTGTGCAGAAGCAGTCAGCCTCTAGAACTAGTTTTAGAGTAGTAGCTGTGTTAGTCTGTATCCGCAAAAAGAATAGGAGTACTTGTGGCACCTTAGAGACTAACAAATTAATTGTAGCATAAGCTTTCGTGGGCTACAGCTCACTTCATTAGGTTCATGTAGTGGAAAATACAGAAGATAGACACACGTGTGTGCATGCGCACACACACATATAACATGAAACAATGGGTGATACCATAAACATTATAAGGAGAGTGATCAGTTAAGGTGAGCTGTTTGTCAGCAGGAGAGAAAGAAAACTGTTTGTAGTGGTAATGAAAATGGCCTATTTCCAGCACTTGACAAGGAGGTATAAGGAACTGAAGTGTCGGGGAAAGATGAGCATGGGGAAATAGTTTTACTTTGTGTAATGGTCCATCCACTCCCAGTCTTTATTCAAACCTAATTTAATGGTGTCCAATTTGCAAATTAATTCCAATTTAGCAGTCTCTCATTGGAATCTGTTTTTGAAGTTTTTTTGTTGTAATATTGCGACTTTTAGGTCTGTAATCGAGTGGCCAGGGAGGTTGAAGTGTTCTCTACTTGGTTTTTGAATGTTATAATTCTCGACATCTGATTTGTGTCCATTTATTCTTTTACATAGAGACTGTCTGGTTTGGCCAATGTACATGGCAGAGGGGCATTGCTGGCACATGATGGCATATATCACTTTGGTAGATGTGCAGGTGAATGAGCCTCTGATAGTGTGGCTGATGCGATTAGGTCCTATGATGATATTTTCTGAATAGATATGTGGACAGAGTTGGCAATGGGCTTTGTTGCAAGGTTAGGTTCCTGCGTTAGTGTTTTTGTTGTGTGGTTGCTGCTGAGTATTTGCTTCTGGTTTGGGGGCTGTCTGTAAGTGAGGACTGGCCTGTCTCCCAAGATCTGTGAGAGTGAGGGATTGTCCTTCAGGATAGGTTGTAGATTCTTGATGATGCACTGGAGAGGTTTTAGTTGGGGGCTGTAGGTGATGGCTAGTGGCATTCTGTTTCTTTCTTTATTGGGCTTGTCCTGTAGTAGGTGACTTCTGGGTACTCTTCTGGCTCTATCTGTTTCTTCACTTCAGCAGGTGGATATTGTAGTTGTAAGAATGCTTGAAAGAGATCTTGTAAGTGTTTGTCTCTTTCTGAGGAGTTGGAGCAAATGTGATTGTATCATAGAGCTTGGCTGTAGACAATGGATCGAGTGGTGTGGTCTGGATGAAAGCTGGAAGCATGTAGCTAAGTATAGCGGGCAGTAGGTTTCCGGTATAGGGTGGTGTTTATGTGGCCATCGCTTATTAGTACTGTAGTGTCCAGGAAGTGGATCTCTTGTGTGGACTGATCCAGGCTGAGGTTGATGTTGGGGTGGAAATTGTTGAAATCATGATGGAATTCCTCAAGGAATTCCTCTTTTCCATGGGTCCAGATGATGATGTCATCAGTGTAGCCCAAGTAGAGTAGGGGCATAAGGGGACGAGAGCTGAGGAAGCGTTCTAAGTCAGCCATAAAAATGTTGGCATACTGTGGGGCCATGCAGGTACCCATCTCTAGAACTAGTGTATCCCCAATCAAGTCACCCTATCAGCAGCCTACCTTCCTGAGAAGCCAAATGTGCTTGCAGATTCCTTCAGCAGACCCCTTGTGGTCGACCACGAGTGGGAGCTCCACAATTTGTAACTGTGCAATATTTTCACTCTGTGGGGGACCCCAACCAGAGGTCTTAGTCTCTCCAGCAAACAAAAATCACCACATATTGCTCCAGAGGAGCCTGCATCACCACTCCCAGAGTGATGATCTGCTTCTTCCTTGGTCAGACCAGTTCAACTATGACTTCTTCTCCTGCCATGAGTTCTACACAAAATCCTGATTGCCCCCTTCTGACCCAGACAGTTCTGGTTTCCCAGCCAGGTACATGTCATCCCAACCACCAATCATCCTTCCAACATTCCCCAAGCTTCTCGATCCAGTGGAATGGCTAGATCAAGCACCCCAATCTGTCTGTGCCACCTCACACTTGGTATTTGAATGGGCATCATCCTTAGAACATTCATGCTCCACTCTCCACCTTCTGCTCAGTCTTTGCATGTACACCTACCAATAGATTCTGGAAAGGCTTAATAAGAACCTTCCCACCTACTCAGAAGCCTACCTCCCCAGTGGAACCTGAACCTTGTTCTCTCAGTACTCATAAGTCACTCATTTGAGCCTTTAGCTACTTGCCCCATGTCCCTCCTTTCCTTGTAGCCATCACTTCAGCGAGAAGAACTGGCAATCTTGGAGTGATGATGGCAGATCCTGCATCCACTGTATTCCATAAGGATACAGTGTCTTTACATCTATACCCCAAATTCACCCCTAACGTAGTTGCAGAATTTCATTTTAACCAATTCATTCATTTACCTGTGTTCTTCCCAGCACTGCACGCTTCCTCAGAGGAACAAAGACTCCACTCCCTCAGCATTTGGTGGGCATTGGCTTTTTACCTACAAAGAACAAAGCCAATCAGGAAATCTGAGACTGTTTATCACTATAGCAAATATAGTCACAAGGCACCCTTATTTGTCTTCTCCACATTCAACTTTAGACTATATTCTTTGCCATGTTCATATTTAATCTTCACTAAATTCATCAGACCACCTGAATCAGCCAACTATACTGTTTCATCTGCATAGTGAAAGTCATTCACTCATTTTTCCATTCATCTTAATACTTTTTTCAGTTATTTTAATCACTTGCTATAAATGTTGAACAATCAGTGACATACAACTGTGTCTCACTTCTCTCTTGATTACTATTGGATTTTATTTGTCACTCACTGTAATCACTATCTGATTCCAGTATAATTTTTTTTTTATTATTCTGAGTTCATATCCCTCAGTCCCTACAGATCGAATTATATTGAGCAAAGCTCTGTCAAATGCTTTTTGGAAGTCAATGAAACACAAGTATACTGTTTTCCCCATTTCAATTGATCTTTCTGATATAAGCTTCAGGTTCATAATTGTGTGCTTGAAACTGTATTGTTGGCTTATTTTCTTATTAGTCTTTACTTGTATTCAATCTTGAACAATTTGCAGGAGTATCTTAGAGGCATGCTATACTAGGCTGATTGCATTGTAAAAAATACAGAACATAGCACTGTTCTTTTTAGGGGGATCTGAACATGCAATGAAGTCGTAAAATCTTCTGGTAATTCTCTTGTCTAAGACATTCTTCGCCACCTCTGACAGAGCTTTCAGGTCTTCATCCCCTTGTACTTTTTAACAGTTAAGTTGGTATTACATCATAAGCTCATGCTTTTCTGTTCAGAAGTCTTTTTATTGGTACCATGATCAGGGCCGGCTCCAGGAGTTTTGCCGCCCCAAGCAGCCAAAAAAAAAAAGCCGCGATTGCAATCTGCGGCAATTCAGCGGGAGGTCCTTCCCACCGAGCGGGAGTAAGGGACCCTCTGCTGAATTGCCATCGAATCCTTGAAAGTGCTGCCCTGCTCTGGAGTTGCCGCCCCAAGAACCTGCTTGATAAGCTGGTGCCTGGAGCCGGCCCTGACCATGATTTCTTGATCCATTATTGGCAGGGTAGTTAAGGTTTTTCCGGCCATGATATATTCTCACCATCTCTCATTCTTGTCTTCAGGGTCTGTCAGATATTGTCCATTTTTGTCCTTAAGGGTAATATTAATAATCTTTCTGTAATTAAAAGTCACTATAGCAAACTATTACCACTTGTTCAGAGTTGTAATAGATTAGTCTAGACAGTTAAGATATCACAACTACCGTATAAATAAGCGATTATGCAATTGTATAGAAAAGAGGGGAAAGCTATAATGTGGCATGCCATTTGCTAATAGTGTGTTTCATATCATTCCCCATTTGATTAAAGACTCTTTCCCTCTAAAATGATATGACCATGGCTACATTATACATGATGACACATTCATAGTTAGAACCCATCTGATGGTAAGAGAATCCTGTCAGAGATGTTCAGACTGTCCTGCTCTTGACAGGTGTTCATAGTCAAGTGTTACTTCAAGGATTCTAAGTGTGGTATTTACATATTTTTTCCAGTCACTTTTGCTGCAGTGTGAAAAATGCAGTCTCCGCCAGTTTTCAGAGAGGTGCAAAGATGCTACGATACACATTTTTGCAAGACATATGTGTCTGTGAGAGAGAACTGCAGACCAACTTCCTTGAGTACTTAACATGGAGATGTCATCCCTCCAGAACTCTGAGTATGTAGTGTAATTCTGATTCTTCTTTTCTCTAGGAGGACTTTCGGAATAAAGTTGAAGATTACATTAAGCGGTATGCAAGATGATGAAGGAAGACTGATAGCAGGACCATGGATTTCAAACTATAGAGTTGTCTTTATAACTTATAAAACAACAACAAAAACCCCAGATTGTACTAGTCCTGTGTCCATGTTGTACTGAAGAAAAAAACTAACTTCGTAATTGTCCAAGGTAAATGGACAGTTCAACATAAATAAGGCAAGAAATTGTGTATGTTGGTTAAAACAAAAGTTGTTTGCTTCGTTTTAAAATGTTTACCCTTCTGAAACTGTACTGTATATCTTGTTGATGAAATATGCTTGAGAGTTAAAAGAAATCACTATTGAAGTTGTACTACACTTTTCTTCTTGCCTAGTAAAAATAGTGATGCGTTTCTGGAACACTTCAAGTTGGCAATAAAATGGTCTCCCTCTGAACCAAATTATACTCCTATTGCCTTTCCTGGAGCAGAAATAATATCAACTTTTCCCAGGAGTCACTAGAGCTTGTCAGAATGCATAAAATCAACTATCTAATACTGAAAATCTAATAATATTTAATCTAAGTACATTTTGGCACAAATTTGTGACTTGTACATTGCTACTTTGAGTTTGAGCTACAGTACTTTTAGTTTGTATTGTTTGTGTAAAATAGTGAAGAAATATAGGCTAATCCATAACCTAAAAGTCTAAATTTGTAGCATTAGGGAAAAAATTATATATTCTGTGCAAATTCACCCAACAGCTAACTTTTCATAACAGGCCTTTCAGATCCAGATGTGGAGAGGAAATTTTTGGAGACTTACATAAATTGACAATGCAGTTTGGATTAATTTTCTGGTGAATGACTCAGGGTGTTCCCTGTGCCCTTGAGCGCAACATACTGACAGCGCATATAACACACTGCACCGTTGTTGTTGTATTATTCTGTGAGCCTAGGTTTTATTTATTTTTAATTTTGCAGGGTGAGGGATTATGCTGAAGGAGTGATGCTATAATCCCTCTTCTTGTAAGTAGCTGAATATCAAAGAAGAGTAAGGACAAGTGAATAGATTCTGCAGAGAATCTGTTCAAAGTTAATGGCATGAAACACTTGGAATCAGTGCTGTGAAGAGCATTGTGTATTGTCTACTGTCGCTCCCTATTACTCACCTATGCTAATCAGAATGATGCTCAATATCCTGTTTGGCCTAATGAAAATGAATGGATATAGCCATAGACATCTCAGTGCATTGCATGGTGGGATCAGAGAGTGGAAATGGATTTGATTCAAGTTTTTATAAATAGATGGAGCAAAAAAATAAATGTTTGTGGTTTCATACAGACTGTGTGTGTGTGTGACACTTTTACATTTTGCACCACCTGGAAGGCTACTTGATTCTGCTTGTCATCTCAGTTTCTCATCATTGCTCTTTGTTAAATGCTGGGGCTTTCATTCGCCAGTGAAATTACCTGCTGACTATCCAAAACCAGTTACTAGATCACTGGCACATTCTAAACTTAGGTAATGCATTCTTAAAGTCTGCTGCATGTGGCTGGACCCTGAAAGTTATACAGAGCCCTAGTGACTTCAGTTTGTTTTCACTGAGAAGTCTGAAGGAATGTCTAGTATAGTGAATGCTTACGGGAAGAGGGTAGGTTTAGAAGAGAAAATAAGAAAAGAGCAAGTAAAAAATCACTTAGAAAAGTTAGATGCCTGCAAGTCACCAGGGCCTGATGAAATGCATCCTAGAATACTCAAGGAGTTAATAGAGGAGGTATCTGAGCCTCTAGCTATTATCTTTGGGAAATCATGGGAGACGGGGGAGATTCCAGAAGACTGGAAGGGGGCAAATATAGTGCCCATCTATAAAAAGGGAAATAAAAACAACCCAGGAAACTACAGACCAGTTAGTTTAACTTCTGTGCCAGGGAAGATAATGGAGCAGGTAATCAAAGAAATCATCTGCAAACACTTGGAAGGTGGTAAGGTGATAGGAAATAGCCAGCATGGATTTGTAAAGAACAAATCGTGTCAAACTAATCTGATAGCGTTCTTTGATAGGATAACGAGCCTTGTGGATAAGGGAGAAGCGGTGGATGTGATATACCTAGACTTTAGTGAGGCATTTGATACGGTCTCGCATGATATTCTTATAGATAAACTAGGAAAGTACAATTTAGATGGGGCTACTATAAGGTGGGTGCATAACTGGCTGGATAACCGTACTCAGAGAGTAGTTGTTAATGGCTCCCAATCCTGCTGGAAAGGTATAACAAGTGGGGTTCCGCAGGGGTCTGTTTTGGGACCGGTTCTGTTCAATATCTTCATCAACGATTTAGATGTTGGCATAGAAAGTACGCTTATTAAGTTTGCGGACGATACCAAACTGGGAGGGATTGCAACTGCTTTGGAGGACAGAGTCAAAATTCAAAATGATCTGGACAAATTGGAGAAATGGTCTGAGGTAAACAGGATGAAGTTCAATAAAGATAAATGCAAAGTGCTCCACTTAGGAAGGAACAATCAGTTTCACACATACAGAATGGGAAGAGACTGTCTAGGAAGGAGTATGGCAGAAAGAGATCTAGGGGTCATAGTAGACCACAAGCTTAATATGAGTCAACAGTGTGATATTGTTGCAAAAAAAGCAAACGTGATTCTGGGATGCATTAACAGGTGTGTTGTAAACAAGACACGAGAAGTCATTCTTCCGCTTTACTCTGCGCTGGTTAGGCCTCAACTGGAGTATTGTGTCTAGTTCTGGGCACCGCATTTCAAGAAAGATGTGGAGAAATTGGAGAGGGTCCAGAGAAGAGCAACAAGAATGATTAAAGGTCTTGAGAACATGACCTATGAAGGAAGGCTGAAGGAATTGGGTTTGTTTAGTTTGGAAAAGAGAAGACTGAGAGGGGACATGATAGCAGTTTTCAGGTATCTAAAAGGGTGTCATCAGGAGGAGGGAGAAAACTTGTTCACCTTAGCCTCCAATGATAGAACAAGAAGCAATGGGCTTAAACTGCAGCAAGGGAGATTTAGGTTGGACATTAGGAAAAAGTTCCTAACTGTCAGGGTAGTTAAACACTGGAATAGATTGCCTAGGGAAGTTGTGGAATCTCCATCTCTGGAGATATTTAAGAGTAGGTTAGATAAATGTCTATCAGGGATGGTCTAGACAGTATTTGGTCCTGCCATGAGGGCAGGGGACTGGACTCGATGACCTCTCGAGGTCCCTTCCAGTCCTAGAGTCTATGAGTAGGACTCCAAGGATCCAGAGCAGCTTGCAAGAGGGGAGCCACACTGAGATTTTTAAAAAAAAAAAAAAAAAAAAAAACCTAAAAAGCTGCTCTGTGAGAATATAGTGTATCCCTCCTTAATTAAAGTAAAACCTGGATAATGCACTATTTTAAACACTGGATGCAGAAAATCTTTAATTCTCATTCCTACCCAAAATTATTTTTATTTCCAAAATGCATTTCAGGAAAGAGAGGCAGCGTACTGCTGCTGTTCTTAAAGTTGTATAGAAATAGGATTCCATTACGTTAATAGAAAAAGCTGTGCCCTAAGCACCTCCGATACCCATTCTTCTATGATAGGCCATGCACCTGCCAGGAAGAGGGGAAAATGGTGCAGTTTTCTCTGAGCAAGCAAGTGCAGGCTTCTGTCCAGAATCAGTGAGTGTACCTTGTACCATTGAGTGGCAGATGACTGGAAAAGGGAGTGTTTCCTCACCCAGGCAGTTTGTCATGAGGATACTTGGTATTAATGCATGTCAGTCACCATGCCCAGCACTCCATAGCCAAGCTGAATATTAATAATAAATTAATGCTCCAGTTTGTACACAGACACTAGTATTGCAGTTCTGTCTGTAACAGAACTGGTCAGGCTGCCTGTGCTAGGCTGTCCAGCAGATTCTTTGGATGGTTTTAAGCTTCTGTGGAGCAAAGCATGCAGCAGTACTCCTTCGGAGGCCACTCTAGCATGTTTCTGGGAATTGACACTGTCTGTTACCCAGTCATGGCAGTGGAGCTCCCAAATCCCCAAGATACTCTCCCACTTTACTCATACCCTTACCAAGCACTGCCCCCATAGGTGTGATCCCAGGGGACCTGGGGTAGGTGTAGCATATGACTCATACAAGTATCTACCAGCACTGCTCTACTGATGCACAGAAGAGAGCAGCCCATTGAGAATGCAAATGTCCTAAACACCTGCCACTTGCTGACCCTTCCCTGATGCTCCATCTATGTTCATTCCAGGCTGGGTTGCCGCAGTCTTACTACGCTCCTACCTGGGGTCCTCTTAGCTAGAGTGAAAATGGCCAGACCAAAGAGATCAGCTTGTGCCCTTCCAGTTCTGCTGTAAGGAGGAGGATGAGTAAGGTGCTCACAGTAACCAATATTAAGGTTGGAAGGGATCGCAGGAGATCATCTAGTCCAACCAGTTCAATCGTTGAGGGGGCCATTTAGGGATCTGGGGCAAAAATCAGTACTTGGTCCTGCTAGTGAAGGCAGGGGGTGGGACTCAATGACTCTTGCGGGTCCCTTCCAGGTCTATGAGATATAGGTATATCTCCATATAAGCCCATGCTCAAAGCAGGACCAATCCCCAGACAGATTTTTACCCCAGTTCCCTAAATGGCCTCCTCAAGGATTGACCTCATAACCCTGGGTTTAGCAGGCCAACAGAAGAGAAGAGAAGGGGATGGGGGAGAAGAGAAACACAACAACAATTTTTCAAATAGATAAAAGGTTATTGCAATTGTTCTCAAACTTCTCTCACATACCCCACCTATCTATTACACTGCTTCAGGGCAGCTCAGGTACAATAGCTGTGCAGAGGCCGATACTTTTGGGAAATGATCTTATTGCAGATGAGGGAGCCTGAGCTGGAGGAACTAGGGGAGACAGAAGAACCTAGATGAGACTTTCAGGAACACAGTAGAACGGTCCCATCCCCTCTCTGACAGCCTCTGTACTGTTGAGGAGGATGGAAATTTCAGGGAAGGCGGCTATGCAACCGGAACAGAGAGAAACAATCCCATAATGGGGACCCTCCTTCTAGATGATGATGTGGTCTCCTCTCATACTGAGGATTCATGTTCGGGGGAGGGAACTCTGGTTCCTTGGAAGATACAGGTATTAGTAATGGGCAATTTGATCATTAGAAACAAAGCTAGCTAGGTTTGTGATGACCAGAGAACCACATGGTGACTTGCCTGTCTTTTGTGAAGGTTGTGGATCTCTCCAGATAGACTTATGTGTGAAACTGGAAGCACCAATGATATAGGATGGATAGGAGAGAAGTCCTGGAGGCCAAATTTAGGCTGCTAGGTAAGAGATGAAGCCCAGGACCTCCACGGTAGTGTTCTCTGCAATGCTTCCAGTTCCATGCACAGGACCAGTTAACCAGGCAGAACTGCAGGGTCTCACTGTGCGGATAAGATGGAGGAGGGGTTTAGATTTATTAGGAACCAGGGAAACTTTTAGGAAAGTAGGAGCCTATATAGGAAGGATGGGCTGTACCTAAACCAAAATGGAACCAGATTACTGGCGCTGAATGGTCATAGAGCAGTTTAAGGGCTGGAGGAAAGCCAACAGGTGTGGAGGAACACGTGGTTTGGACAGAGACATCCCTTAGGAGAGGTTCTATTAATCAAGAGGCTCTATGTCCTAGTAAGGAGACACGTGTAAGAGATGATAAAATGCAGGTAGGATCTAATGAGAAAAACAGTCAAATGAAAAAAAAAATCCCATTACATGTTGTAATTGAGAGGCAACTAAAAAATAACACATTTTTAAAGTGCTTATATACCACTTCTAGAAGTCTAAACAAGAAGATGGGGGACTAGAGTGCCTTGTCTTAAATGAGGATATTGATACAATAGGCATCACAGAATTTGGTGGAATGAGGATACTGAGACACAGTAATAACAGGGTACAAAATATATTGGAAGGACAGAAGAGGTCACACGGGTAGGGGCGTGGCACTATATGTGAAAGAAAGTAGAATGCAATGAAGTAAAAATCTTAAGTGAACCAAACTGTACCATAGAATCTCTATGGATATTGTCTGAACATGGCATTACTAAGAATATAGTAAATATCAGAGGGTTAGCCACAAAACCAACAAGGTGTCTGGTGGCACCTTTATGCCCAAATAAATCTGTTACTCTTTAAGATGCCACTGCACGCCTCGTTTTGTTTTTGTTTTTTTTAAATATTGCAGTAGGGATGTATGCCAATCACCTACCAGGCCAGTGATAGTGACTGTGAAATGCAAATGAGGGATTTCAACTGTTTCCCCCCCTATTGACTGGCTACATAAAGTTTCTTGACACCTTAAATGACTGCTTGGAGCAGCCAGTCCTGGACAAGAGAGAAGGTAATTTAGTCCTAAGTGGAGCACAGGATCAGGTCCAAGAGGTAAAGAAAGCTAGAACGCTTGGTAATAGTGAGCCTAATATAATTAAATTTAACATCCCTGTAGAGGGAAAACACCACAACGGCCCAACACTGTAGGATTTAATTTGAGAAAGGGGAACTACACAAAAATGAGGAGGTTAGTTAAACAGAAATGAAAAGGTACAGCACAAAAGTAAAATCCTGCAAGCTGCATGGAACCATTTTAAAGACACCCTAATCTATGCGCACCTTAAATGTATAGCGAAGATTATAAAACATAGAGAACCAAAAAAGAGCCATCGTGGCTAAACAGCAAAGTAAGAGAAGCAGTGAAAGGCAAAGAAGATATCCTTTAAAAAGTGGATGTTAAATTCTAGTGAGGAAAATAGAAAGGAGCATAAACTCTGGCAAATGAAGTGTAAAAATAGAATTCGGAAGGCCAAAAAAGAAGAAACGCTAGCTAAAGACTCAAAAAGTAATAGCAAAAAAAATTTTAAGTATTTCAAAAGCAGGTAGCCTGCTAAAGAACCAGTGGTACCACTGGATGAGCGAGAGATGCTAAAGGAGCTTTCAAGGACAATTCAAGACCATTGCGGAGAAACTAAATGAATTCTTTGCATCTGTCTTCACAGTTAAGGATGTGAGGGAGATTCCCAAACCTGAGCCATTCTTTTTAGGTGAGAAATCGGAGGAACTGTCCTAGATTGAAGTGTCATTAGAGGAGGTTTTGGAACAAATTGATAAACTAAACAGTAGTAAGTCACCAAGACTAGATTTAGTCACCCAATAGTTCTGCAGGAAAGCAAATGTTGGGCCTCATTAAGAAAGACATAGGCCTTGGCTACACTGGCGCTTTACAGCGCTGCAACTTTCTCACTCAGGGGATGTGAAAAAAACACACCCCTGAGTGCAGCAAGTTACAGCGCTGCAAAGCGCCAGTGTAAACAGTGCCCCAGCGCTGGGAGCACGGCTCCCAGTGCTGTAAACTAATCCCCATGAGGAGGTGGAGTACCTGCAGCGCTGGGAGAGCTCTGTATGGCTGCAAGTGTAGCCATACCCCTAGACAGAAAATATATTGCCTCTCTATACATTCATGGTACGCCCACATCTTGAATACTGAGTACAGCTGTGGTCACCCCATCTCAAAAAAATATATTGGAATTGGAAAAGGTTCAGAAAAGGGCAACAAAAATTATCAGGGGGTATGGAACAGCTTCGGTATGAGGAGTGATTAATAAGACTGGGACTTTTCAGCTTGCAAAAGCTGTGACTAAGGGGTGGGGATATGATAGAGGTCTATAAAAATCATGATTGGTGCAGAGCAAGTAAATAAGTGTTATTTACTCCTTATAACACAAGAGCTGGGATCACCAAATCAAATTAATAGCCAGCAGGTTTAAAACATGGAGTATTTTTTCCCCACACAATGTACAATCAACCTGTGGAACTACTTGCCAGAGGATGTTGTGAAGGCCAAGACTATAACAGGGTTCAAAAAGGAACTCGATAAATTCTTGGAGGATAGGTCCATCAATGACTATTAGCCAGGATGGGCAGGGCTGAGGTCCTAGCCTCTGTTTGCCAGAAGCTGGGAATGAGTGACAGGAGATGGATCACTGGATGATTTTCTGTTCTGTTCATTCCCTCTGGGGCACCTGGCATTGGCCAGTGTCGGAACACAGGATACTGGGTTAGAGGGCCCTTTGGTCTGACCATTTTTATGTTCTTTATATTACTTGAGAGGCAAAGTTTATGCAAACCAGAAGCATTGGAGGTAATGTGATGGTCTTCACCCAATGTGCACTGAATGCACAACTCCCTACTGTCTCAAAAGGAGCTGAGTATAGCTTGATACAGGTGAAAGTAGTACAACAATGAACACTAATTGTAAGTAAAAGGGAAACAGAGCAGGGTTATTCTAGGGACAATCATCATATTTTAAACAAATGGGAAAAAGATTAAATCATTGGGAGAGTGAGAGAAGGGGGTGGCTGAAATGTAAAAAGACAAAATGAGAAAGAAAGGGAACTATTAACTACAATTAGTGGACAATGTCATGGAATTCCATCTTCAGTCTAGTGTATATAGAGTATGTCTGCATTTAAAATGCTATGGCAACACAGCTGCCATGTTCTCCCCTTGGCATAGGTAATTCACCTCTTTGGGGGGGGGAGCGAGGGGCAGGTAGCTAGGTCAATAGCCTGAATCTTCCACTGACCTAGCACTGTCTCCACTCAGGTTTAAGGCAGTATAGCCAAATTTTTGGCTTTTTCATACCACTGCGAGATGTAGCCATACCAGGCTCAAGTCCTCCTGTAGACCAGGCCTACAGGACTGCTTGTGAGAAAAATGTTTAATTTTGAAATGTGGCAGACTTCATTTGGAATACACAGGACTCAGGGGAGCTCTGCTAGTTTACATTAAAGGGCAAACTGACCCATGAACACTGCCACACACGAAGTGTGCACAGAAAATGATGTTGAGTAGATGCTCAAAGAGATAAGTTTAATTCTTGGGGAAGAGATTAGCTGAAAGGAGCTGACATAGTGAAGGAAATTACCTGGTGCCGCAAAAGAGACTCTCACAATCAAGATCACAGGGGTCCATTAGAAAGTGTAGTGTCATTAAGGTGTGGGAGTAGATGGAAGTAACGCTGTTCCAGCTCAGACCCATTGTTATAACAAGGGTTTCAGGATTACATTTCTTAGAGAGGTGTTACCAGGCAGACACAGGGTTAGCTTTAATGTCCTGTGTTAACCCTTTATTGCTGTGACTTGAGCTCCAGCTGTATTCTTACTCCGGGTAAATGCAGTCAGCTAAGGTGTGCTCCTTGCCTTTCTACAACAGCCACCACATGATGTCAATTCACATAAAGAGAGTAAACTAGGTGTGCTCCAGTGATCAAATGCCATTATCCATTTCTAACTGCATGTCTCAGAAACAAGGGAACGTGCACAGCTACTGTACTTGTTTGTACGGATATGTCTTAGATGAATTTTAGCACCTATGCGGGGGAGGAGTAAGAACCCTCAATTTTTAAAAATGTGTTCCAAAACATATGAAAACGAGGAGTCTGGTGGCACCTTAAAGACTAACAGATTTAATTGGGCATAAGCTTTCGTGGCTAAAAAACACCCCACTTCTTCAGTTGTTTTTGTGGATACAGACTAACCCAGCTGCCCTTCTGATACTTAAAGCCCATGGTTCAGCTTTGTTTAGGTAGTGCGTACTCTACCCATGAGCCTGTGCTACGTGGGAGTGTCACACATATTTACAACGATCACCCTTAAAGACTTTTCCATTTTTGTCCCTAGTACCACAGTTATCCCTAAACCACCCCATGCAATACTCAGCTAGGCCATGCCTAAGGGCTCGTCTGGTGATATTATTTAGACTGGAAGGCAATGGAAAAATATTAAGGTTGGCTACTGTAATGCACCATAGGACTTATTGCTACACGGGTTCTTACCTTTCGCAAAGAGATGAATTGGTGAGGTTCCCCATTCCTGTTACCGAACACCTGTGCAATGGGCTGCAATCCTGTTTACAAGACCCAAACATCACAGTTTTACAGCCAAGAGAGTTATGACACCAGTGACACTACATTGGGTTAGCCTGTTCACTATTGGGAACTTTGGTTAGCTAGAGAGTTTTGGCTCCTGAAACTGTACATACTAGGGAACAATGGGGCCCTTGCCCAATCACTACAGGTGCACTGGAGGAAAAAAGAGCATAGAGGGATCACATCACCACCAATATCCATGTAGCAGCAAGGGGTGGGGTGATTCTGTGTTCAGAAACACAATTAGGGGTCGTAGCACGGTGCCACGTGTGCCCCAGCTTACCATTCCCCTACCCTCCACCTGTATGCTGTGCTGCCAGCAGATGGCAGGATGGTTCCAGTACTGCACACATAGTCACTGCCTCCACTGCTTCCTCTATCCTCCGACCTACAGGATTTGGGCAGGATTTCACCCTCTTAGTCTCTGGTTTCCAGAATACATTTGTAGGCCCTCACTGTACCCTTTGTTTCCTCAGCCAGCTCCAAACTGAAACCCCCTCCAGCCATCTCACCCAGGCACACACCCCAGCCCCTCCTCCAGCCTTTGTCCAGTTTCCCGGGCAAAAGGTGTCACCTGGCCCGAACCCCTCCTGGGCTCAGGTTATGTGCTCACATATCATCCCTCAAATGAAGTCACACCCTGATATCCCAACACCATCCAGCACCAATGCAGACAGTACCAGTAAAACTCCCACGCAACATTCCCAGGTTACTGTGCTCAGTTTTTCACATGAGGATTTCTACACTGTTGTTATTATTGGGTTTGTTTGTCAGCCTCAGAGCCCTCCTAATATAGAAATATCTTGAGAGGATTTCATCAGGAATTCAGCCGTCACTGTGCACCCTTCCTTTCATACTTGGTATCCTCGTTTGCCCTGTTTGGCTTCTCTCTCTCTTTTTTTTTTTTTTAAATAAACTTTGGCCTGGTGAAAAGTTCTGAGCTTATTGAAGTACGGTTTTTATTAAAGTGCCCAGCCTGGGGGAGGATATGGTATACGATTTACAGCCCAATTATTTAAAGGTGCAGCTTCCACTGGAAAGATTTCATTGATCCTCAGTACTCTATCCTTGTCACACATACTAGCGTCTATGCCAGATTTGGCACCATGGCTAATGTATTCACTTTGTTTTCTGCTTCCTTACAGCAGCCCCCCCTTTATGCTGTTCAGTGCCTGAACACAGTATAATATCCATATATCCAGACTCTTTACAGCCATTGGCCTGGGTGTTCTTTCTTCACTTGTTTTAAATCATCTTTATGGGGAAAAAGGGGGCCTATCCAGTGTTTTCCATCTTTAGTCCCTCCCTCCTTGTCACTAAGACGATGTCTACACTACACGCTAGGGGTAGGATTCCCCTGCTCATGGATACATACTCATGTTAGCTCTCAGTTTCAGATGGGTTTGTATTCACCGCAGCTCAGTCAAGCCTCTGCTGCTGCTCCCCATGCAACCACGGCGACACTGTTATTTATACTCATGCCAGCTCCGTAAGAGCTAGCACAGGTGTGTGTACATGAGCAAAGGAGTCACAGCCCTAGCTCATAGTGTAGACATAGCCTTAGGGACATGTGTCAAGAGACATGGGACTGAAGAAAATATGCGTGTCCCAACAAATCTAGTTGATATTATTTCCGCTTCTGAATTAAGAACAGTGCTTTCCGTGATACAAAAAATCTACATACAGCCCGATCCTATCTCCGCACACTGTTCAAGAAGACAGATCATGGTACAGACTGATTTGGATCGTTTGGTAAACTCCGCACAGACAAGCAATGTGTGTTTTAATAAGGCTAAATGTAAAACAGATACATCTAAGAATAAAGAATGCCATACTTACAGGACGGGGGACTCTCTCCTGGGAAGCAGTGACTGGAAAAGATTTTGGGGTCATGGTGGATAATCATCTGAACACGAGCTCCCCATGTGATGCTGTCACCAAGACAGCTAACATGGTCCTGGGAGGCACAAATGTGTTCTCAAGTAGGAGCAGAGAGGTTATCTGACATCCACATCTGGCACAGGTGCAACTGCAATATTGTGTCCAGTTCTGGTGCCCATGCCAAGAAGGATGTTTGAGATATTGGAGTGTTCAGAGAAAAGCCCCAAGAATGAGCAAAGGATTAGAAAACATGCATTATAGTGATAGATTCAAGGAGCTTGATCTATTTAGCTTAATAAAGAGCAGGTAAAAGGATGACTTGATTAGTCTATAAGTACCTACACAGGGAACAAATATTTAATAATGGGCTCTTCAATCTAGCAAAGAAGGGTATAACACAATCCAATGACTGGAAATTGAAGCTGGACAAATTCAGATTGGGTATAAGGCATAAATATCTAATGGTAAGAGTAACTAACCATTGGAACAATTTAGCAAGGGTAAATCAAGATTGGCTGGTTTTCTAAGAGGTCAGCTCTAGGAATTACTTTCGGGATGTTCTCTGGGCTGGTGTTCTACAGGAGGTCAGACTAGGAGATCACAGTGGTCCCCTCTGGCCTTGGAAGGGATGAATCTATTTTTTACCTTTCCATAAAGTGGCAAGACTGAAATGCCTCAAAGACCAAGAATACTTCGAATCACTCACTCCACAGTACTTGATAAATACATTTGTATGTTAACCTTTGCAAAAAGTCCTGCAATCTGAATTAAGATTTATGCTTGAGAGGATTTCAGCAGGAAAGCTATTTGGACAAATGAGCAGCAAACACAGCAGAGACAGAAAGTGGGGGAGGGAAGAACCTTTCTTGAGTCCTTTGCAAAAAGTGTCTTCCTCTGTTGTGCTAATTCCACTTTTAAATTCCATTTTACCTGCTGCCAATGATTCCTGCCTTATCAGCAGGAATTTGAAAGGCTGCAGAAATAGCAGAGGTTTATAATTATGTTGGTATCAGGCTTTTATATCTAATATGCAGCTTTTGGAATAGTTGGACAATGTTTTATTTCTATGTGTAGGTCCATCTTTCAAGAAGCCTTGTCAAGCATTCATGAGTACAGTGACCATGATTCCCAGGTTCAAGAGGTCTGTATAGAAAATAACATTGTGTGTTTTACAGCTTAAAAAGTCCAGAAAACACACGCCTAATGTTACTGTTATTTCATCTATTCCACCAGTCTCTGCAAAAGACCTTGTTTAAAAGAACATATTTTCTGTTGCAATTTTGGGCACACCAGTACAATGAACCTAGTGAACAAAAACAGCCGTTGCTGGAAAGAATAGCCCATTAGAAGAAATTCCCTGTGTCCCAATAGATCAAATATAATAGAAAGTTGAGCACTCCTCATGCATGTTACTGGGAGAGAAGAATTTCTTATCTCTTGGACCTGGCACTCATCTACTGAGCTCATCCAGACTAGGGAATTTAGACCCAGTCTGGGACCCATTCCTGAACTATAGCAAGAGAAGATTATATGAAGTCAACAGAGGTGAGCACCTTCACCTACTGATGACTTCAGGATAAGTTTATGGCTTCAATTAAATGCTGAGGGAGCTCAGGACCTCACAGCATTGGGCATTTAGAGCCTGATTCACCTGAAGTCTTTCCATTGACTTGAACCTTTAAATGAACAATCACTCAAACTCATCTCTCAGCTCTTCCTCTGTTGTGCTGCAATTCCATGTCTTCTGTAGTTCCCCGTTCCGATGGGTGTGCTTGCTACAAATGTAAATCCAAAGGGCCCAATTCACCATTGTGTGACTCCAGTTTCAGGCTGGCACATCTCCACTGAGCCAGGAAACTGGAATAACAATGAGCCAGACACATACTGCAAACCTGTTGCTGTAACTTATCTTAAAAGATGGTGTAATTAAAATATTACGTGTAAAACCAATAAACACAAACAGCTTTCTCAAATGAATGTGCGGGAGTTACCAGACAAGATGATTCACAAAGCTGTGGTATACCATCAAAGAGATGCTTGTTTTGAAATAATTCCAATGTTACTAAGTTTCTGATTACAAATCAAGTGGCAGTGCACTCAGCATCCCCCTTGGCTGTTTGTGTACAATCATTAAACTATTGGTGCCTAGTTTATTACATAGTAAAACGGTTTTGTTCTAGAGATGCAGACTAGTACTACAGATTGCTGCAGGCAATGAAAGTGTTCAGGAACTGTACCTCCCAACTATGAATAAAGGGAATTTTTGAGCTCTATTCTTTTGGGATGAAGGCACATTTAGATAATTCTACTATAAGCAATGATCATCTCCTAACTCTTAGAAGGGAAACTACTTCCAAACCTTCAAAAGGTGCATTGCAGCACTGGAGTAGATAGACTGGTTACCTACCTGAAAATGGCTGCAGCCTGTGTGTCCAAAATGGGGACTCTTTGTTGATGTCAAATGAACCTGTCATTTTTGCCCTGTATTGTCAGGCCAATGTAGAGACATTTCCCCAGCTGCTGCTTGTAACATGCCAGTTCTGTGGAGAACTGGAGTGCTTCAGGACTGCCAATACAAAAGTTTTCACAAGCACTGAAATACAAAACAATTGATAGACAAAATTTAACGTTATGACTTCATAGTTCCAACAAAGCAGAAGGCTCCAACTTCAATTACATTCTGTTGGCCAAACTTGCAGTTAAATATATTCTACCCACAGAATGAAAACGGGGTTGGAATAAATGGATTTTAACCACAGATCTAATTTCTGTTCTGCTTGTTAATCCAACCAGTCTGAGTACAACAGGTCCATTTTTATCCTGAGCTATATGAGTCCTACTCCTATTGTCTTCCATAGTCCCAATCCCACGTGCTGCTCCATGTGGACGGACCCTTGTGGGAATTGTACTTAAGTGGGGTGACCAGATAACAAGTGTGAAAAATCGGGATGGGGGTCGGGGGCAATAGCCGCCTACATAAGACAAAGCCCCAAATATCGGGACTGTCCCTATAAAATTGAGACATCTGGTCACCCTATAAGGACATCAGTGGGAAGCTAGATGGCAGCAGGAGTTGCCCACAGGAAGCAGTCTATAGGATCCATGGATCTACTACAATCACATGTGTAGAATCAGGGCCCTTAACCCTTGAGGTAGGGTTGAAAGTCACAGCACATGCATCAAACCACACTATACATTGTTAAACTTCCATCACAGACATTACTATGATGAGGGGTCTGTATGCCACAAACCAGCTAAGATGTCATTACTACATCCCAGTTTACCCCTAGTATTAAAATATTTACCCCCTGGTATTAAAATATTGAATATAGCACAGAGCTAATTTAGCATAACCACAATACATTATCTTTTCCTTTATTGAGCTACAGTCGCTGCAGAGAGGTAGCGAGAGCAAATGAAGAAACAGCAGATGAGTACTGTCCTTATTCCAATGATCTTTACAGCTGAGGGCTCCTGCTATAATGACAGTAAGACTGTAGAACAGTTTTCATTATAACCTCTTATTTTGACACACTCATAACTTACTGACATTCATCTTTGGGAATAAAACATTTCATGCCTTGCTTTGCCAAAATGGTGGATTAAAAAAAGAAGTCAGCAAACTGTTAAAAACTTTCTGTGTTTCACTTTTTCACACAGACCATGATTTTGTTGTAGCTGCTCAACACCTCAACAACATCTTCTGAGAGGTATGCAAGTTTTCTTCTTACCACATAAACAAGGATATTTGCTTTGCTGCACATCTTTTATATCAAGCCTGATCGAGATTTCATTTGGTTAATAACACAGAATGTATTAATCCCAGGGAAACAATATACTTCACTTCTGCATCACTGACTGTCCAGGTAAATTCAGTATAAAGCATAAACCCTATAGGATTGGTTTAAACTGCTGCCCAACCTGACAGACGAAATAAATAAGACTCTGCACTTGGCCTTGTTGAACTTCATCAGATTTCCTTTGGCCCAATCCTCTAATTTGTCTTGGTCCCTCTGTATCCTATCCCTACCCTCCAGCATATCAACCACTCCTCCCAGTTTAGTGTCATCTGCAAACTTGCTGAGGGTGCAGTCCACGCCATTCTCCAGATCATTAATGAAGATATTGAACAAAACCAGCCCCAGGACCAACCCTTGGGGCATTCCACTTGAAACCGGCTGCCAACTAGACGTTGATCACTACCCGTTGAGCCCGACGATCTAGCCAGCTTTCTATCCACCTTATAGTCATTAATCCAGCCCATACTACTTTAACTTGCTGGCAAGAATACTGTGGGAGACCGTATCAAAAGCTAAAGTGAAGGAATAACACATCAACTGCTTTACCCTTATGCACAGACCCAGTTATCTCCTCATAGAAGGCAATTAACTTAGTCAGGCATGACTTGCCCTTGGTGAATCCATGCTGACTGTTCCTGATCACTTTCCTCTCATCTAAGTGCTTCAGCAGTGATTCCTTGAGGCCCTGCTCCATGATTTTTCCAGGGACTGAGGTGAGGCTGACTGGCCTGTAGTTCCTTGGATCCTCCTCCCAGGGCCGGCACTACCGTTTAAGCAGCCTAGGCAATCGCCTAAGGCGTCAGAATAAATGGTGGGCGCCATTTTGCTGGAGGGGACGGCAGGCGGCTCCGGTGGAGCTGCTGCAGTGGTGTCTGCAGAGGGTCGGCTGCTCGCGCGGCTCCGATGGACCTCCCGCAGGCATGACCGCGGCAGCTCCACCGGAGCCACAGAGCACCGGACCCTCCGCAGGCACCACTGCGGCAGCTCCAGCGGAGCCGCGGGACCAGCGTGCGGGGCGGCGAAATTGCCGTCCGCCTAGGGCGCTCAAACCCCTAGCGCCGGTCCTGCCTCCTCCTTCCCTTTTTTTACAGATGGGCAATAATTAGCCTTTTTCCAGTCATCTGGGACCTCCCCTGATTGCCATGAGTTTTCAAAGCTAATGGCCAATGTTTCAATGTCCCCCAACTCCTTTTCAGAGTCACTGCTTTGCACGCTAGAGACTCCATCCTGTAAAGTGTAACCTACATTCTTTGCTCCTAGGACATATAACTTTATATTTGGCTGTATTAAAACACCTCATTTGCTTGACCCTGGCTTACCAAGTGATCCAGATCGCTCTGCATCAGTGACCTGTCCTTTTCAGTATCTACCACTCTCCCAACTGTGTTATCTGAAAATGCTGTTAGTGATGATTTCCTGTTTTCTTCCAGGGCTTTGTGTTAGGCTTCCCAGATTAGGACACCATGTAGTTAAAGAGAATAGTTAGAAAGAGGATGTACAGTAGTGCTATGGTTCACCTCATCTTCTGGGTTCTCACATGATAGGACATGGGATGTCACACTGTAATCCAGCCGAGTGCTCACACACATGCTATGATTAGAACAAGATGCTGGTGAGGCTTTGACAATGTGGACATGGTCTACTCTACAGTAGAGCCTCAGAGTGACAAACTCTAGAGTTGCGAACTGACCAGTCAACCACACACCTCATTTGGAACCAGAGGTATGCAATCTGATAGCAGAGACAAAAAAAACATATACGATACAGTACAGTGTTAAATGTAAACTACTAAAAAAAAATAAAGGAAAAGTTTAAAAAAAGATGTGACCAGGTAAGGAAACTGTTTCTGTGCTGGTTACATTTAAATTAAGATGTTAAAAGCAGCATTTTTCTTCTGTACAGTAAAGTTTCAAAGCTGTACTAAGTCAGTGTTCCGTTGTAAAATTTGAAAAAACAACCATAATGTTTTGTTCAGAGTTAGGAAGACCTCGGAAGCGGAGGTTTTTCATAACTCTGAGGTTCTACTGTACATTGGTCATTATACCACACTCATCACCATAGTTCCCAAGCACCTTTATAGTCTGTGGTGGGTCAAGGAATCAGATTTCTTCCTGGGATACCAGGGTTGCCAGGTCTGGCAATTCTATCATCAATCTTGTAACATTTAGTGGTTTTCTTAAAGTGCCATGGGAAGCTGAAGTTGCATAACTTAGATCTATCCCCCCAGTGTAGACCAGACCTAAGGGTCTGAGCTGCTGTAAATTCTGGCATGCTTAGAGTGTCAATTACTCCCACGTAGAACTTCTCAGGCTCCAACTAAAATCAATGGAAGCTGGATACAAGGCCTCCCAGAACCAGGCCTTGTATGCACATGCTTAAATATGGATGTAGGCACCCAAGTTGGAAGATGATGGCAGGGCCGGTGCAAGGATGTTTTGCTCCTTTGGCGAAACTTCCACCTTGCGCCCCCCGCCCTGAGGCACCCTCCCCCCCACGGCAGCTTCTCCCCCTCCTCCCTGAGGCACCTCCCGCCCGCAGCAGCTCCCCCCTCCGCCCTGAAGCGCCCCCCTTGTGACAGCTCCCCATCCCCCACCCTCCGTCCTGAGGTGCCCCCTCTGCAGCAGCACCCCACCCCCCCACCCTCCACCCTTAGGCATCCCAGCTCACCCCTGCTCCATGCACGAGCACAAGCACCCCGAGCACGCCGTGGCCACTTCACTTCTCCAAGTTCTCCCACCTCCCAGGCTTGTGGCACCAATCAGCTTAGGCGCCGCAAGCCTGGGAGGCGGGAGAAGAGAAGCGGCCACAGCATGCAAGGGGAGGAGGTGGACCAGGGATGGGGAGTTCCCCTGTGTGCCGCCCCACTCCTTACTTGCTGCAGGGGCGGCCGAAGATCCGGCCGCTGCAGTCGCTGCCAAAGAATATGGCACCCCCCAAATGCCAGCGCCCTAGGAGACTGCCTAGGTCACCTAAATGGTTGCACCAGCCCTGGATGTTGGCCTTCAACTCAATTAGAGTCTCACCCACTTACTGAGGTGTGAGGTGCACATTGAGAGGAGGGCTGATTCAGAGGCACTTATGCTGGTGCTAATATAGTGTAAGTCCAGTGCTTTCAGCGGAGTTACTCCTGATTTACAGGAGTTGAGAATGGAGAATCAGGCCTACTGAGTCTAAGTTAGTTTAACTCTCATGCCAGGGGGCCAGAAGAGAGCGGAACAGCAGGAAAATGAATGTACAGGAATGTGTAAGTTAAAAGTAGTGGGTGACAATCGGCCCTATAACTTTTGCCTGCTTGGGAATTAACCCTGAAAAGGCAATCAAGTTATTTTCAGTATGGAATGTTATATACAGCTGCAAGAAAACCAGACAGAAAGACTGAATTAGTCCAAACAAAAAGGCCCACCGATCTAAATCCAGGACCGTGCTGAGATCATGTTTTTAAACAAGAAAATGCAGGTCTGGAAGTTAATGAACCAAAATTCGTGTGTCGAACGTTAGACCTAACAGGGAAGCCGAAATAATCAGGCAGAGAAGAAAAATAAAAACTTTGGGGGAGGGGAGTTTGTGAAAAAGAAACTTCAAAAAATCATCCCAGCATCTCAACCCATCCCAGCTTATCTTCCCTGACTCAAGCCAGAAGGAGCAGACTAGACTGGTCGATTTTCTCCCTGAGAGTCCTGAAATCACAGCATCCAGTCCTCAGTGGGGATACCTACTTGTCAGCACCGCAGAGACTCCAGTCAGGGGCACATGCAAGTCTATTCTGTCTCCCTCCCATTTTGTGTTTCTTTCTGCCCCGCTATTCTTCCTCCTATCCTCTCTCTTGGCTTTTCATCGGATGCTGAAATCAACCGTATTGCATGTATCAGCAGCTCAAAACAGCTGCAGCTCACATTAATCCTCATTGTGTTTCTTTATAAGCACCTTCCCTACACTTCAGTCTGGCAGAAGAAGGCGAATGTCCCAGAATAGCGTCCCTTTATATTAAGCTCCCTGCACTAGGTCACACAACAGTCTGGATTACGCTGAATACAAATCAACCTATTACATTCGTACAAACGGCCTCTCAGCCCAAGGAAATCCCCAAATGCTTTTCATACAAGAGTCACTTCACACACTCCTGAAGTATAGTCATCTCTGGGTAGATCCAGAGAGCCATGCAGCAGTGCACATCAACACCACTTTACAGAAAAGACAAGGGGAAGAATATTCCTATTACAATAGAGGAGGAGATTGAAGTACACAGAGACTCTCTTAGGGATAAATGAACCTTGCTGGTTCAGCTTCAACTGGTTTTAATAGACCCAAAAAGGCAGCTCCAGTTCACAGGTCTCATCCCCTATCATTTGTTCAATTTCATTCCTACAAGATAACAGCAGAAAAATTCACCAGTTTCCTAATTAAACCCAAGAGTTTCTAGAGCTATTGTTCGGGGCTGCCTGGGGCATCTCCTAAGTAGGTTCTGCACAGCAACAGGCTCCTGCCCACCTGCTGCTGCAAGGGCTCGTCACACCAAACGCATGAATATCCCGCACACCATAGGTGCAAGTTAACCACACATTCCCCCCCACAGCAAGTGCCAGAATCAGCCCCAGGACTGAGTCGCAACAACAAGGCCAGCATCTTTACACCACCTCCTCTGACATCAGGTCTCTTGACTCCTGAGGCTCTCACTTTGCCCTCATGCCTGCTCTGATGCATCTATGCATCGGTTCTTTTTGGCTTATTGCCGGGGGGGGGGGCTGCATTAATGGGGCACAATTTCCTGGAGGCGGCAGCCTGCCAGGGCCAGCACTGGTTCTGCACATGTCCCCTTACCCCATCCCCTCACTGGGGAACAAAGGGCAGTTTTCAATCGCCACAGGCTGGTATTAGGTCACCCACTCCCCCTGCCTCCCTTCAGTGGGTGCTGAGTGCTGCTCCCCTGCAGTCAGAAGTAGGTGGGCACAGATTAGCAAGAACTTCTGGGACTCTGGCAAAACAGGCGGAGCAGGGAAAAAGGGAGCCACCATCAGACATGGGCTTAGGACTCTGCCAATCATTGTTACTCCCCAGATCAGGAAGAAGGCCCCGAGTCACTTTAAAACCAGGCTATTTGTCCAAAAATCCTTTCTTTGGCTGTGTTAGTCCCTGGAGATTGGGTTGAACTGGTACATGCACACCTCGGGGGGGGGAGGGGGCTTCAAAGGGCTGATAATGGAGGAAATCCGTTAGCACCCCAGCCCTATAGAAAGGGTACATACAATGCCACAACACATACACAAATGAGTTTTTAATCAAAGGGAGCCCAAAGGCATTAACCCTAGTTTGGTAAGGTTTAACTTAATTCAACACAGTTTATCCTAATTCCATAAAGTTTGTTTGGGATATTGTATCATAGAATATCAGGGTTGTAAGGGACCTCAGGAGGTCACCTAGTCCAGCCCCCTGCTCAAAACAGGACCAATCCCCAGACAGATTTTTGCCCCAGATCCCTAAATGGCCCCGTCATAAACAGATAGTTAAGGGTTAATATCTCTTTTACCAGTAAAGGGTTAACAAACAGGGAACCAAACACACCTGACCAGAGGACCAATCAGGAAACAAGATACTTTCAAATCTCGGTGGGGGGAAGCCTTTGTGTTTTGGGGGTTTTGGTTTGTTCTCTCTGGGTCCTGAAAGGGACCAGACGTGCAACCAGGTTTCTTGCCAATCTCCCTGCTGCAGTCTTTTATATATTCAGAATAGTGAGTATTAAGTAGAAAGGCGGTTATAGTCTTTTGATTGTTTTCTGTATTTGCAAATGTGTAGTTTGCTGGAAGTATTTTAAATTGTATTTTGCTGGGGGGAGGCTTCTCTCTAGTGTCTATAAGCTGAAAGACCCTGTAACTTTTACCATCTAAATTACAGAGACAACTTTTACTTTTTTTCTTTCTTTTTATTAAAAGTTTTGCTTTTTAAGACCTCTTTGATTTTTTCCCCTTGTTGAGGCTCAAGGGAATTGAGTCTGTACTTACCAGGAAATTGGTGAGAGAAGGGAGGGGGGAACGGTGGAATCCCTTTGTTTAGATTCACGTAGCTTGAATCTGTCTCTCTCTCCAGGATAGCCCAGGGAGGGAACGTCTGGGAGGGGGAGAGAAGAGGGGGAAAAAACCTGATTTCTCTGTGTTGTGATTCAAGGAGTTTGAATCACGGTGATCTCCTAGTGTACCCAGGGCGGGAAAGATCTGGGAAGAAAGGAGAAGGGGGGGAAATGGTTTATTCCCCTTTGTTGTAAGACTCAAGGAATTTGGGTCTTGGGGTCCGCAGGGAAAGTTTTTGGGGGGACCAGAGTGCCCCAAAACACTATATATTTTTGGGTGGTGGCAGCTTATCAGATCTAAGCTGGTAATTAAGCTTAGAGGAATGCATGCTGGTACCCCATTTTTTGGACTCTAAGGTTCAGATTGGGGAATTATACCATGACACCCCCTCAAGATTGGGCTTACAACCCTGGGTTTAGCAGGCCAATGCTCAAACCACTGAGCTATCCCTCCCCCCATTGTCCTGCTGTCACAAGGTGTTTAACACTGTCTGAAGATCAGGCCTCTTTAAGGCGTTGCCAGTTGGGCTGCCAGAACTCAGTCGTCACTGGTACGAATCACAGCCCCATTGAGCTCTCACAGAATTTCCTGTGAGCTATAGGTGCTCAGCCCTTCTGAGGAGTCAGATCACTTGGTTAGGTTTGAAGTGCCGAGCTTTAGGCACCCGTGTTTCAAAATGGTGTCCCAGACAATTGTGCCTCAGTTCAAGTATTAGATGGTGATCATGCTTAGTAGTGTTGGGCAGCTCCCTTCATTCATGTTTTCTGTGCGAACAGATAAACTGCACCAAGCAAAACTCTCTCTCGCCACAGCTCGATTTTTCCACTTAAATAAAGTTGGTCTCAAGAGCCTGAGAAGGAAGGAGAGTGGGGAGGAACAGACTCCCATATAAACAGCAGTACTTTCCTCCCTCTTCCCTGATGGCCATCTCCACATCTGACTTTACTCTGCAGCCTCTCAACCGATGGAATAGCTTCAGAAGTGCAATCGTGTGTGACAGACACACTATGTTCTTCTAATCATACAACAGGTTCTAATTCCTTTTCTATATCAAACTCCTACGCTAGCCCAGGGCATATAAAAAACATCTCCAAAAAGTTTCTCTATGTATTAGAGAATGCACTGCTAGATCTAGGTGGTGGTATCTGTAAAGTAAAGTTTATAGCTAACGCTCCTATTGTAAAAATATGCACCAAACATTATCACTGTCAGCTTGGGGCAAGGGGAGGGGTGTCTAAGTCCTGCTGCATCAAACTCTAGTGCAAGGAACTAGAGCCCCACAGCCCCAAACCCGACTGCGAACAAGGCCGGTGAGCATATGTTTCATGCAGTGAGGCAGTGTCTGGAAGCACAGTGGAATTCCCCATATTGCTCTGTGGGACTGGCGCAGGCCATTAAGCTGCATGAGATGGGCCTGCTGTTTAGTGTACCCAGCAGGCAAGCATGAATCACTCGAGCAACTCAAAAGCCATTAATGCTTAATGTGCCCAGCTGGCTGACCTCAATTAATTTTTAATGATACAACATTCCCCACTGTACCCTGAGGCCCTGTTTAGGGAGGAGAAGACTTGGGGCCTACAGACACCAAAAACGACCTGTGACCTATTGGACAAACAGGAAACCACATTGCATCTGGGGCTGATGCTCCCTGCACGGAGCCGGCCTAGCTGAACGGGTTAGAATGGCAGCATTGACGTTAGAGACATTGACATTAGGGACAACGCTTCCCCAGGGAGCCCCTCTCTCCGGAAGCTGGGCTGAGGCACCTCTGAGTTTTGGCTCACAGAGCTGCACAGCCCAGCTGTTGCTAGGCCCTTCTCATGGCAGCCTGCTCTCTCTTCCTCTCCCCAAGGCCTGGCTCCCTCGTGGCTGGTCAGAGAGCCTCTTACTGACGTGCAGCTTCTTCACAGTGGAGGCAGCAGCACATTGCGGGAAGCTAACCAGGGCACCAGCCAAGCAGGCCTGGTACCCTCTGTGACCTGGCCTTTCTGTCTAGCTTACCCCATCAGGCCTCTGCCCGAGGAGGGGAAGACACAACCTGCTGTAGCCAGTCACCCGTGTACCAGGATTCAATGGATAAAGAGCAGGGCATTAGCCTTTTGTAACCCAGACCCATTTTGTGGGACGGGGGCTAGAGGATCATGAGCAATCTCTTCCCTGGCGCCTGGGGCTAGGCTGTGCTGAGCAGTCTCTCCCCGGCACTCCTGGGCATCAGTTAACAGGCCCTTTAATGTGAGAGGCACCAGGGCCAAGGCAGAGGCCCAGAGAAGGCTGAAGTCAGCTCAGGGGACCCCGAGTCATGGCCTCCATCTCAGCGTCACCCTAGTTAGCAGCACTGGAGGACATCGAAGCAAGGCTCATGTCCTTCCCCACCGGGTGCCATGGTGAGTCCTTGAACCAAGGCTCCCTCACCGCAGGAAGTGGCGAGGGTGTTGAGTTCTGAGTCTAAGGTGCCCAGCTTCCCTCTCAGGCTCCCTGGTAAGTCCTCTGTGGGAAGCCACCTCAGAAGCTCGGAGACAGCTAGTGAGTGCTCCTGAGAGGAAAGCCTCTCCCCACGCCCGATGAGAGCATTCGCTGCTGAGGACTGACCGCCATCCTCAGGATGCCAAACTTGATCTTTTGCAAGTTTACAGGGCTAGAAACGGCAGCTGTAAATACAGCTGCTCATGAGGGCTACCGTGAAGCGTTCTCTGGATGAAGACTGGCTTATCGGTCAAAACAAGTGAAAAGTTGTTGTATTGGTTGAAGTGTCTTTTTGCCAATAGAAAACGTTGAAGTGAAGTGGGGTGGGGTAGGTCGAGATTTTCCCTACTTTCTTTTCAAACTTTCTCCCCCTTTTCCAAGGGGTAAAAAAGTGAATTTTCCCCATCTCACCCCTCAATGAAACATTTTTCGTGTTGAAAATGTTCAATAAAATTAAAATGAAATCCCCCCCATTCCCAACCCCCCACAATAAACCAACTTTTGTTTGACCGGCTCTGCTTTAAGGCAATGGGGATTCCCAGGGTAACCCAGCACCTCAGTCTCAGCTCTGGAAAGGCACAAGGTCTTGGACTCTTAAATCACGAACTGTTTACAGAAAAGTTCTACTGCAGGACTTGATCTCACCAGTCCTGGTGCTCAGGAAGGGTTAATATGGTCTAGACAGGCCACATTTCAAGAGTCAGTCAACATTTTGCAGGAGAGGGTAGAGATTTGTGTGTGGGAGGGTGAAGTTTGAGAAAATGAAAGCTGTCTGAACTAGCTTGTGGGTTTGAAATGCGAGGACAAATCTGGAGGAGATGGATTAATGGGTGCATGGTTCATGCGTGAGGGGGAAAATGTGGTATATTATTATTTGTATTACCATAGTGCTGTGGCACCCTAGTTATGGAATAGGCCTCATAGTGCTATGTGCTGCACAGAGAACAAAGAGATGGTCGCTGAACCAAGGTTTTAGGTTATTTGTAAAAGTTTTCAGTGGCTCACTCCAAGACCTGCATAGTTGAACTAAGGCACATGCATTACAAGTGGAGGAATACAAGAAATAGTCCCTTTTTAATGCTCTAAAAATATTCCTTAAATAGTTCATATACACAAAATACCTGAGCTGGGAGTGTGCACAGCTCCTGCACTGGTGTTATCTATTTGCCTTCACTGGGCATGCAGGTGCACACATACAAATGTGAAAATATAGCCTCTCCTGTTTTATGCCTTGCTGGTGCAAATTAATTGAACTGTATACTCCAAACAGCATCGAAAACTGACATAGGTTCACAAACAAAGGCAAGACCTACAGTTCAGCCTGCCAAATTCATTATTGGTTCACTGAAAACAGACAAATTTGCCTGACAGACAAATTCGCAAGAAAAGAATGTTATCTGCCAGGAACGAGAGGCGGATTACCAATGATTTAATCAGAATTTAATGAAAATGGCTACACTGAGATAATGTTCTAGTATTGGGTGAGTAAAATACTGAAAGGAAAGTTTTGAAGCGCTTCTCTGCCATAGATCATAAATTCAGAATGTAACTCAACTGAAGTCAAGGGACTTCCTCTGGATTTACATCAAAGCAGAGACGCAGAATGTTGGCCTCACTCTCTGGTAAAAGTAGATGTCCCTATGAAATTGGGACAGTCCTGATATTTGGAGTTTTTTCTTATATAGTTGCCTATTACCCCTCACACACACCTGTCCCAATTTTTCACACTTGCCATCTGGTCACCCAAGGTAAAAGTGCATTGGGCCAGATCTTCAGCGGGGGTAGATTACCATAGCTCCATTTTAATGAAGTTGCATCAATTTATTCCAGCCCAGGACCTGGCCCATTGGCCTCAGTGGAATTACTCTTGATTTATGCTTGCATAGTAAGATCAGGCCCATTGCCTGGCAGACATTCTCAGCACGGAGAGATGGCATCCATCTTTGTAGAAGGGAGAACAGTTGCATTGCCACAGCCAAAGAGAAGCTGGAATGAGGCCCCTTTTCCAGCAGGCATTCCCATTTGTATGCAAATCAATGTCCAGCCGGGAAACTGAGTACTGGAAAAAACAGAAGTCAGAGATGGCAGCAGTTTAGTCCTGAAAGAGAGAACTGCCTAAGTGGAACAGCAGCTTGGTGCTGGGAGGGTATCCCAGGCAGCAGTGCCAGGCACTGAAAGGCAAACGTTTTTCCTCCAGACAGGTTTTTTGAGAAGGCATCGCTGTCCATGAGAAATGGGCTCCCTCCTGCTTTGCTGCCAGTGGGAAGCAGAAGCATACTTCAGTTCAGCAGGGAGAGGCCTATGTTTTTAAACTGGCATTCGTCTTAAGATCTCAGAGAACTCAGAACCAACCATATTTCTGCATACTGGGGCTCATCCTTCCTTCAGCACTAGGAATACATAAGAGGGGGTCTGGGTTTTTCCTTGGATGTGCAGTATAACCTTCGGTGAGCCACTGTATGTGCTCAGTGCTATGGCGATACTTTTTACGCACCATTCCTGAGAGGGACACGACAAAGCTTGCAACCATCACCCTCCTGTAGGGAACGAATGAATGAATGAGATTTGCAGGAAAAAATTAGTTTACTCCTTTGGAGGATGTTGCTACAAGTGCGTGCACGGACATCTCACACACCTCAGCATTCATTGAGCCAATAGCCCACCACCATTTGAAGGCCTCACTAATACGTCAGCAGTATACATGAGGATTTCCTGCGCTGGAGAGAAAGTTATTGCAGATCCATGCTGACATAACACTGTGTCTCCACTCCAATCTTCGGTGGAATTGCAGCTCAGATGGACAAGATAGCCTTACCCATGCTAGTCCAGCTAAAAATAGCAGTGTAGACATGGGGGACCAGGCTGGCAATGTGGGGATGTACTCAGCGCCCCTGGGCTGGTTTGTGCAGCTCATGCTGAAGCCATGGCACCATCTCTTTTCTGCTATTTTTAGCCATGCCAGGTCTACCTGTGTTGCAGTCACATTGTGGATTGCAGTGGAGACATAACTAGTATGGAAGAAGGTTTGAGCACCCTCAAGACTAGCAATAGGCAGTAAAAGAGTGAAATGGAACACAGGAGATTGCGTCTGCTCTTCAGGTTTTTGATGCATATGTCGGTGGTTCTCGGCCCTCAGGCTGCTTGCAGCCTAATCAGCACACAGCTGCGGCCCATGTGACATCCTCAGGGCCATACGGATAGTATATATATTGTGTAGATGCAGCTCACAATACAGAGACCTGCATATGCGGCTCTCAATGGTAAATAGATGGAGAACCCCTGGGGTAGGTTAAGCTAGGTGATCGATCAAAACAGTGTGTGTGTGCACAGTATGTTTGAAAGGTAGTGTGCCTAATTGAGTACCAGGCGTTGGCAGTTCAGGCTCTGCTAATGCTGTGGGCCTTGCTCAGGTCACTCAGGGCTAGATTGTGTGTTGACTGCACTTCCTCACAGGGCCCAAGAGGGTTCTTACATGCCCTGTCCCACCACTACAGCTGAGCAAGGAGTGGTGGACAAAAGGCATAATGTTTTAACTGTAGGGGTCCTAACCCAAGTGGAGAGAGGTGGGTAGGTAGGTGGGTGGAGGGGGTAGCAAGGGTATTGTAGGGAGGTTGCTGTATTGCCACCCTAACTTCTGTGGTGCTGTTGGTGGTGCTGCCTTTGGAGCTGGGCTCCCCAGTCAGCAGATGCCGCTCTCCAGCCATTCAGCTCTGAAGGCACCACAGAAGGAATAGTGGCAATACTGTGAACCCCTACAATAACCTTGTGACCCCCATGCAACTCCCTTTTGGGTCAGGACCCCCAATTTGAGAAATGCTGGTCTCCCTGTGAAATCTGTATAGCATAGGGTAAAACTACACAAAAAACCAGCTTTCATAGTCTGCGACACATTTTTCACGGCTGTGAATTCGGTAGGGCCCTACTTATATTTCATAGTTTGGTACTCACATACAGATGAGGTCTGAAATCTCATCCAGAGACTTCTCTTATTCCAGTAAATAGGCTGAGGTTATTGCTCTGTTTCTATTTATATTCTCATAGCTATCTAAACTGGAAGACAGGCCAATGGCTCACCCCTGCTCTACGTTAATTAGCAGTAACGCTGCTGGAATACGTTTCTAAATGTCATTTGGGTTTGTATCTACATGGCCAATTAAAGGGAGTTTATGGCCAGAGTTTTACTGCAGTATGTTAGGCACTAATGAGAATTCTTTATTTTCACTGTTCATTTAGATCCGGTAACAAACTCAAGTTCACCAAACAGCACATTATTTGTAGTCCAGGAGCATACAGAAACCTCAGCTGAGATTGAACCCCTATTGTGCCAGGTGCTGTACAAACACACACAACTAAAAATGTATACAAATACAGTAGGATTACTGTGGATTAAATGGATTAAAAAATAATTAAGATTGAGATACAGTTATCAAGGAGGAATTATCAACTATTGCAGACAATATTAAGTCATTGTTCATAAAGCTTGTAGACAGACCAGTGAGGTGGTAAATTACAATGAGGACAGGTCAGCTTGGCAAGCTAGACACAACCAACCAACATTTTTAAATACAGTCAAAGGCCAGGTCAAATATCTAGGAATAAAAGAATGTAGGCCACCCTTGCAGGGTGGGGGACTGTATTCTGGAAGGTAGGGACTCTGAAAAATACTCCAGCATCATTGCTGATAGCCAGCTGAACATGAGCTCTCACTGCAAGTCTGTGACTAAAGGCTAACATAATAATTGGATATCTTAATAGGGAAATGCAAAGCAGGAGTAAGGAGATTGTTTTGCCACTGCATGTGGTTCTGGTGTCTGTGCATTAAAAAGAATGCTTAAAAAAAAGGGGCGGGGGGGGGAAGGGAAGGGTTCAGAGATGTGCTACGAGAAATGTTTTCCAGATAATAAACCAACTTTATGACAGACTAAAGTAGTACAAAGAGAATTTAATCCCTATACAGGGAGAAGATATGACACTAGAAAGCTCTTTGATCAAGCAGACAACACGATCCAATGGCCTGAAGCTTAAATCAGCACAGTTTAAACTGGAAAGAGAATGCAAGTTTTTAAAACAGGGATGGTAATTATAAACTCTGGGGCAGGTAGATTTCCCAAGTTCTGGTCCAGGACTTTAACTACAAGATCATCCTTTGAGTCTGCTGTATTTTATTTTACAGGTAGGCATATTTTAGTTTGGAGATTGAATTTTGCAGTGTGACCCAGAGCTGGGCCCAGATTATCTGGGTTTTTGGTTTGACAAGCACAACATTTAACCTGTCCTTGCAGAGAGGGAGCTGGTGCAGGGCACAGATTTGATGAAGGTTATTACGAGGTAACAGGAATATGAAATCTCTGAACTACCACAAGAAACTTGGGAATGGGTAATATTTTAGAAAACTTGGTTAACCAAGCTGTAAAGCCACCTCTGAGTTCCTTACACCACCCTCCATTGCTGCTTTGGCAACATATATTCTCATCCAGCAAGGAGCACAGGACAGCTCCCTGCAACACCAGGAAACAGGACACCTTCTAGAAGTACCAAGGTCTCCCAAGTTCCCACTGAAACACCGTGCCTTCAGATTGGGCTAGCTGAGTTGCCTTGAGGACCATGGGGCATTGATGAATTTGTCTCTTAAAAGGCCAAAGGGGCTATAGGGCATGATCATTCCTGTAAGCCTCCACTCCAAACCTGCCACCACACAGGGATCATCAGTTGCATCAGGTGAAACCGGTACGGTCTGTTCTTTTGCCCTAGGCTTTAGCAAGAGGAAGGAGGCGCTGACTTTGGTTCATCCATTATTTGGTCGCTGGCTTTATTGAGATGCTTCAGAGCCAAATTGGACAAATCACTTAAGCAACCACTTTAGTCAGGGTTTCTCAAATGTGGCCACCAGGGGCCTTTTGTGTGCAGTCTCCTAGGCAGTGATGGGGGGCAGGCAAAGCAGAGGCCCTTTCCCTGGGGCCACCAGAAAGGGTTGGGCCCTGCTCTCCTCTGGAGCAGCAAACGCCAGAGGAGCAGGCAGCTGATGAGAGTGCCTCACCTTCTCAGGGCCAGTGGGGCTCAGGCACCATCCCCTGGCCATGGAGCTTCAGGCTTTCGCCCTGGCATCCCCCTCCCCACCATCATCCCTGGCCCCTGCTGCCTCCTCTGGCCCCAGGCTCTGGCCATACGGTGGCAGGCTCAGTCTTCCAGCTGCAGGGTTTCAGACTCTGGCTGCAGGGCCACAGGATCCAGCCCACAGCTGCACAGCAGTGGCAAGTGCCAGGCCTGGGCTAACCATTCCCCTGTCGCACCCTCCCCAAATCAGTCCTGGCCAGGGCTGTCCTTAGGATTTATGGAGTCCTATGCAGTATTATTAAACTGGT